>NW_003852419.1:1713151-1754457 GCF_000181295.1 Otolemur garnettii | reverse complement strand
TTTGTGCCCACAAAGATTTTTCTCACTTGGCACAACTTGTACTTGGCCTCTTCAGGTGTAATATGATGAACAGCAAAACGACCCTTCGTGTCATAAACCAGACGGAAATTCTCTCCAGTCTTGTCAATGCTGATAACATCCATAAAACCAGCAGGATAGGTTATATCAGTTCTGACTTTGCCATCGATCTTAATGAAGCGCTACATACAAATCTTCTTTACTTCTTCTCCTGTCAGGGCACACTTAAGCCTGTTCCTTAGGAAAATGATGAGTGGAAGACACTCTCTCAGCTTGTGGGGCCCAGTGGATGGACAAGGAGGAAACACACTGGTCAATTTATCCAGCATCCAATGCTTTGGAGCTGCTACACGCTTCAGATGCTTCTTGGGATCACGAGCCATGGCTGTGCTAGGCACGGAAAGAGGGCAAGCCCTTGTTAAATGGGTTTATTATTAACTGATTGATTGAAATACAGTTTTTATCAGTTTTTAGAATAGTAAGAATTGTTACTAAGATTTGAGTCTTATTTGAACTCATGCATCAGTCAGATGTGAATTCATTTTCTGAATTCAAATGAAATGTTTATATCGTGGGTATATGTTTATAAATATATATCTACTTCTATCATTAGCTCACCAAAGTTCAGAGTCGGAAGTATGCCACATAGACTCTAAAGCCAGATCCCAGGGTTTGAATCCCAGATCTGCTATTTACTAACTTTGTGATTTTAAGCAAGTTATTTAACCTCTTTGAGACACTTTTTCTCAATTATAAATAGGGATAAAACAACAATGACAACTGCAACAAAAAAATAGCCAGGCGTTGTAGCAGGTGCCTGTAGTCCCAGCTACTTGGGAGGCTGAGGCAAGAGAATCACTTAAGCTCAGGAGTTGGAGGTTGCTGTGAGCTTTGACACCCTGGCACACTACCAAGGGTGACAGCTTGAGGCTCTGTCTCAAAAAAAAAAAGCCAGGCAGAATTGCAGCCTGGCAGAATTCTGTTCAACCTATCAGCTTCACGCTTTCCTCATATTCTTTTTTCTTTTCTTTCTTTCTTTCTTTTTTTTTTTTTTTGAGATTGAGTCTCAAGCTGTTGCCCTTGGTAGAGTGTCATGGCATCACAGTTCACAGCAATCTCCAACTCTTGGGCTTGCTTGAGCAATTCTCTTGCCTCAGCTTCCCAAGTAGCTGGGACTACAGGCACCCACCATAATGCTGAGCTATTTTTTTGTTGCAGTTGTTTTGCTGTTGGTTTAGCCGGCACAGACCAGGTTTGAACCTGCCACTGTGTATGTGACTGGTGCTGTAACCACTGTGCTACAGGTGCTGAGCCTCCTCATATTCTTAAATAGCTTCAGGAAAGAAGGAATATCTGCTTTCCTAGGAAAACACTAATGTATGGATAACACTAATGTATAGCATACCTGGCATAGAATATCAGGAATCCACTTGATTAGGGATGCCCCTACCCCTCTGACTAATCCAGAAAAAGATCATCTTTTTTCTTATTCATTAGTTTTTCACTCATCAAATGTGCTAGCATCAAACATCTGTTGAGAGCCTGTATTTGGAAATAGACATGAATATGTTTTGGGCTTAGTAATGCATGTGATAAGGGATTCAGATGCTGTATATGAAGTATTATGGGACGCATGTGAGGCACTAGAGGAAAAAACGTCGTTTCTACTTGGGAGGACAGAAAAGCCTTTCCTAGAGGAAGAGGTGGTTGGGCAGAGGTTTGACCATAGTTGGGATTCACCAGATGGTCAAGGTGGAGGTGGGTATTACAGACAGAGGGAGGAATATGGCCACAGCCACAGGGAGGCAAATCCACACAGGCTTCAACGAACTAGGACAGGATAACTGGAATGTTAGGTCCAAGATCCAGCAGGTATGACTAGAAGTAAGGTTAGGGAGGCAGAAGCTCAGTTGTGGGAGGCCTTCTATGCCAAAGTAAGGGGCTTGGATTTAACCCTGTAAACAAAGGAGATTATTGGAGGATATAAGAGAAAGAGTGGAATCATGTGATTTTTAAGACAAGGTGGCATTTCTTCCTCTGCCCTGACCCTTATGGAAGCAAGCTCCTATTGTCGCTCAAAAAGAATGTAACTGAAAATTCGTTCACTGAATTTCAAGGGAGATTTGCCCATCTGTTGTGATAACTAGTACTGAGGGTTTGGAAAGTAGGGGGTGAGAAATGGAGGGCCACAGCAGAATTAAAGGCAGCACAGTGCTAAAAGTAGTGGTTTCAGAATGAGGGTTCCTTCTCTTATTTTCTATTTTACTAATTTTATACACATAATTTCATTTGTGTGTATATACCTGTATTTAAACATTTAAAGTATTTAAATGTGAATCTTGAAAGGGATTAGTTATTCCAAACAAAATGAAGTAATAACAATTTCCAGGAAACTTTGGGTAGAGGAGGATCTCCTCATCCCCTCTCAAATCCTATTCTATAGGTGACTTTGGAGGGCTGATACTACCTTTAAATGTCTTAGAACCACATCGAAGGGCTGGGGGCATAAACAGTGAAGGAGAAAGGCAGAGAAGATGATTAGAAAAGCTTATGGTAATGATGGGTTTTGTTTAATTCAGACTTTTATCTTAGTACTTCCCAATCATTTGAGGTTTCCTCAGCCATTAACTAGGTTTTAAAAATTCCAATCTGGGGGTTTTGTTTTGAGTTTTAAGGTGATTTAAAACCACAAGGACTCTCTGTCCCTGTATTCTTTTTCCTCTTCTGAATCCAGCTGTCATCATTAGTGTATATCAGTTTCCTGCTGGGAAGAAAATTATAGTCTCCAGCTGGAGTTGGGAGGAACAAGGAAGAAAAATGCCCAACTGCCACCAGGGCTCAGAGGCCAGGTTACAGGCTGGGAAAGGGACATGGAGACAAGAGCTTTAATTCTCATTTTAAACCCATCTTAAATTATTTGCTCTTAGGTTGGAAATTTTCCATTGAACTATTTACTGAAATACCATCTGAGACTTGACTAAATATTTACCCCTTTTACTCTGAGAGGTGGACTTTCTGTTTCTGAACTCTTATGCCCACACCCCTTAAATTTGTGTTTGTCATAGCTATTGAATTGAACATTTTCTTTTACCAAGTATTTAAACAAACATCTTACCTACTTGCACTTTCGGACTTTAGTTTTAAGCTCTCTTGGTGGGTTTACGAGTCGGTTTTTCCTTTCCTTCTCTCCATTCTATAAATTTTATGCAACTTAGTTATTTTATAATTACATGTATATGTATAACACATTGAAATATGAATCTTGAAGAGAATTAGTTAATCCAAAAGAAAGAAATGACATAATAATAATTTCATAGAAATGTTTTAGGTGAAGGATTTGTTCTCCACACTTCTCTTGTACTTAATCTTGGAAGGCAGTCTCCCTACCGCTGAAATGTGTATAGGATGCCTTTTTTTTTAGACAGAGCCTCAAGCTGTCACCCTGGGTAGAGTGCTGTGACATCACAGCTCACAGCAACCTCCAACTCTTGGGCTTAAGCGATTCTCTTGCCTCAGCCTCCCATGTAGCTGGGACTACAGGTGCCCACCACAACGCCCAGCTATTTTTTAGTTGTAGTTGTCATTGTTGTTTGGCAGGCCCAGGTTGAATTCAAACCCACCAGTTCTGGTGTATGTGACTGGCACCTTAGCTGCTTGAGCTACAAGCACTGAACCTAGGATGCCTTTTATACTGTCATTTTTAGGAGACATTATTTTCAATATCATGTTCCTTAGCATTTATTGAACACATACTCTAAGCCAAGCCCTGTATCAAGAATTTTATGTGCATCAATGAAGAAGGTGCCTTCATTTTAGACACAGGGAAACTGAAGCACAGAGAGAACTTCCGGGTATCATCTGTACTAAGGTGACATTTCTTTCTCTGCCCTGACCCTTATGGAACCTAGTTCCTATCGTCACTTAAAAAGAATGTAACTGAAAATTCATTCACTGAATTTCAGGGAGATTTGCCCAGCTGGTGTGATAACTAATACTGAGCTCTCTCTCCAGCCACCCTCACTGTGGCCTCACAGCACAGTCAGGGCCACAGTCATTCTCTTAGGGAGGGGAGCCCTAGAACCCTCCTTGTGGTCTCAACTTCCCAGGCTTCTGCCCCTGCTGCAGAACCCCCAGGCTTCAGAGAGGAATCCCCTTTTCAGGAGCTGCCAAGTCCTGGGCTTTTCTGGGGCCTCTTCTGCCTGAGTTTCTGTTTCCCTGCCCAAGGGTGTGTGAGAGCACAGGAGAGCATGCCCAGGGCTGGAGTGTGTTATTAGAAAGAGGACACTTAACTGCTGCTGACTCCACCTGCCCTTTTCCCTCTGAAAGGGGACCTATGGCCACTGTGCAAAACACTTCCCAATACCAGGCTGCTGGCGACTGAGTTTTGTGGTTTCTTTGTCATTTGGGAGTTCTAGTTCAGATCTCATCGCTCTGCCAAGCACAATAAACATTTTGTTTTAACTGGAATATAACTTTTATTATTGTTATTATTTTTCTTTAAATGCCTTAAAAGTGATCAGCCTGTGAGAGTGAAGTCAGAATCCCTAAATAGTCTAACTGCCAAGTCATTGTGCTTTGTAGATCAGCATAAGATTAGAAGAGAGGTTCTCATTTATTACTGCTTATATTTATGTAATGGAAGTTAGGTAATGCAAGCCCTCCCACAGGCCAGCTTAGATGCTGATGATGGTTAAGTGGTAAAGTCTGTGAGAAATGTTCAACAGTGCCTTGTCTTCGTAAGGCCTAACACATAAATAATATATGTGTGATATAAATAAATAGAAGGTCAGTGATATTTATGACAAATTAATTTCCTTTTCTTAAATTCCTGGGAAATATAGCTGAACAATTACAAAGAATAAAAACATTGGCATCTTACAAACACCTGCTTTGATTATTTGATCTAATTAGGTTAAATTTAACCAATTCCATCTGAACAAATTGAAAACAATTCTTATCTGTTCTTCGGTCGTGCACTTTATCGGTGTTGGATGCAGATGTGTTTAATATGACACAGTTGGTGCTATTCTCTCAGCTCTGGGTGGGTGAAGAAAGGGAATTGAGAACATATTTTAGAGTCTTCTGGAGGCTTTGTATTTCTGGGCCTACAGCTATGAAATTTTCAAGGGAAAAAAAACAGGCTTTGTGGTCAATAAAGAGTTTTCTCCCAAACACTAGGACTGTCATCTGAACTGTTGCTTGTACCAAAAGTATCTTTCTGGGAAACAGTGAGCTCCTAAAATAAGCAGATGATTCCTAACTGTCTTTCAGAAGTCAGAATATAGGATTAGATTGTTAAATTAATGTTATATTTACCCTTCCCAAGCCTGGTGCTAAGTGCATAAGCCCACAATTCTTCGGAATTTTAGAGTTTAGGGATTAGTCAGTAGGTACAGTGGAATTGGTAGCAATTATGTGACTTGCCCAAGGTCACATAGCTTTCTTGAAAAAATTGAATTTTACTGCCCATTTCTGTGACCAAAGTTAAGAACTTAATGATAGTGTGAGAATTATACTTAGTGTCTGTATCAAAGATAGAACCTTCTTTCTTAGAGAGAGAGTCTCATTTTGTTGCCCTTGATAGAGTGCTGTGGCATCATAGCTCACAGCAACCTCCAACTCCTGGGCTTAGGCGATTCTCTTGTCTCAGCCTCCCAAGTAGCTGGGACTACAGGCGCCCACTACAACGCCTGGCTATTTTTTGTTTGCAGTTTGGACCGGGCCAGGTTTGAACCCACCACCCTTGGTATATGGGGCCAACGCCCTACCCACTGAGCCACAGGCACCACCCAGTGATAGAACCTTCTTACCCACGTTCTCACCCCTAGGAGTGAAATACTGCTCAGATGAACAGCTAGGGTCTCTGAATATCTGTGATTTCAGTGTTTCTGTGTGTCCCTGCGTCCCCACTCTAGCCCTTCATCACAGATGATCTGCAACTATTTGCCCATGTCAATTAAATTACAGTATTATGCACATAGTTTTTGAGCCTATTCTAGACATTTTATATAAATGGAATCATACTTTTGTAGCCTTGTGTACCCAGATTCTGTCATTTAACGTTTTCAAGCTTTGTCCATCTTGTTCCCTTTATTTTTTAAGACTGAATAATATTCCCCTATATAGATATTAACGTTTTGTTTGTCCACTCGTCAGCTGATAGACATTTAGGTTGTTTCCACTTTATGGCCATTATGAGTAAGCCTGCTGTGAAATTTCATGAGCAAATTTTTGGGGAGACCTGTGTTTTCTGTTCTCTTGGATATTTACCTAGGAGTTTAAATTGAAAGGAGTTGACATCTGGGCTATATGCCAACTCTAAGTTTAAGTTTTTGAGGAATTGCTAAACCATTTCCTAAAAGGGAATACTATTCTTACATTTCTACCAGCACTATATGAAGTTTCTAATTTTTCCGCATCCTACCAACACTTGTTATCATCCAGCTGATTCATTATCCCATCATAGTATATGTGAAATAGGAGTAGCTCACTGTGCTTTTGATTGGCATTTACCTAATGACTAATGATATTCAGCATCTTTTCTAGTACTAATCGGCCATTTGTATATCTTTGGAGAAATGTTTGTTTGGATCCTTTGCTCATTTTTAAGTGGGTTCTATGTCTTTTTATTCTGGAGTTGTAAGAGTTTTATGTGTTCTAATTATTAATTACTTATAAAGTGCACAATTGGTAAATTTTTTCTCCTGTTCTATGTGTTAACTTTTTGCCTTCTTGATAATACCTTTTTTACCTCTTTTTCTTTTTTCATTTTTTAAACTCCTCTTACTACACCTATCATTCCCAAGATAATATCCTTTGATGGACAAAAGTTTTTAGTTTTGATGAAGTCCAGCGTATCTGTTTTTACTGTGGTTGCTTAATGCGTTTGATGTCATGTCTAAGAACTATTGCCTTATCCAAAATCAAATATTTATACCCATGTTTTCCTCAAGAAGTTTTATAGTTTTAGCTCTTATGTCTGTGATCTATTTTGGGCTAATTTTTATATTTTGTGTGAGGTACAAGTCCAACCTCATTCTTTTATCTATGTTATTATCTCTTTGTTCTAGTACCATTTGTTCAAAAGACTATTCTTTCTCCATTGAATTGTCTTGACACCCTTGTGAAAAATTAAGTTGGCCAGGGTGGTGCCCGTAGTTGTGTGTAGGGTGCCAGCCACACGCACCAAGGCTGGCGGGTTCGAACCTGGCCTGGGCCAGCTAAAACAACAAAAAACAAACAAATATAGCCAGGTAGGTACCTGTAGTCCCAGCTACTTGGGAGGCTGAGGCAAGAGAATCACTTAAGCCCAAGAGTTGGAGGTTGCTGTGAGCTGTGACACCAGGGTACTCTACCGAGGGCAACATAGTAAGACTCTGTCTCAAAAAAAAAAAAGACAGAAAATAAAACAAATGAACATTTTTTTAAATTATGGGTTTGTTTCTTTTGTTTGTTTGTTTTTGAGACAGTGTCTTGCTCTTTTGCTCCAGCTAGAGTACAGTGACATCATTATAACACACTGTAGAATTAAACTCCTGGCCTGGACTCTAGCTATCCTTCTGCCTAGGCCTCCCTAGAAGCTGGGAGCTGATGCCACCTAACCCAGCTGATTTTTTATTTTTTTATTTTTTGTAGGGATGGGGTCTCACTGTGTTGCTCAGGCTGGTCTTAAACTCCTGGTTTCAAACAATCCTCCTGCCCTGCATCAGCCCCACACTGCATTGCCCAGCTAATTTGTGTATTTTTTGTAAAGACAAGGTCTTGCCATGTTGCTTAGGTTGGTCTCAAGCTCCTGACCTCAAGTGATCCTCCCCACCCACAAAGTGCTGGGATTACAGACTTGAGCTACCACGTCCAGGCTTTTTTGCATCTGTGCTCTTTGTGCCCCAATTAAGGAACCCTTGCCTACCAGGGTCACAAAGATGTTCTCTCATGTTATCTTCTAAAGTTTTACAGTCTTAGGTTTTACATTTAGATCTATAATCAACCTGAGTTAATTTTCAAGTGGGTCTTGAGATAATTTTTCTCTTTTTTATTTTTTTGCAAAAAGATTGTCACTTGTTTCAGCATCCTTGTTTCTCTGTTTCTTCCATTTTTTCCTTTCTTTCTGGGATTCCACTAACACACACATTACATTGTTGGAAGTTGTCGCACAGATCACTGATGCTGACTTTCATCCTTTTCATTCTTTTTTTAAAATCAGTGTTTCATTTTGTGTCTCCAAATTCACTAACCTTTTCTAGTGTTCATTATGTTAATTTTATCCAGTGAATTGTTTAATTTCAGATACTGTATTGTTCATCTCTAGAAGTTTAATTTGTGTCCTTTTTTTAGCTTTTTATATCTCTTTATCATATTCAGTTTCCCTCTAGATCCTTTTCTTTTAAATTCAGTAATTTTATTTTTTGTATAATTTTGTAAATGATATTTCACTTACTTCAGTTTTAATTTTTTTTTCCCCTCTAGATCCTTAACTATATGCAGCATTATTTTTCTTATTTGGAGACAGAGTCTCACTCTGTGCCCTGGGTAGAATGCCATTTTGTCATAGCTCACAGCAACCTCAAACTCTTGGGCTCACATGATCCTCTTGTCTCAGCCTCCCAAATAGCTGGGACTATAGACACCCACCACAATACCTGGTGGGCGTTGAGACTGAGGGAGGGTTGTCTCTCTCTTGCTGGTCTTGAACTCCTGGCCCCAGCAATCCTCCATCTTGGCCTCCCAAAGTGCTAGGATTACAGGTGTAATGGTCTAAGCTTACTGCTGTTATCCAAAGTTAGAAGAGCCACTGCACCCAGCCAGATGATCTTTATTTTATGTTTGGGGGTGTTAGATTTTGTTTTATGCCTTTAAAATGTTGGACTTTGTTTTGGCACAAAGTTGGGTTGCTTAGAATGAGTTACATTCTTCCAAGACTTGCTTTTAATTTAAGCTTTGTTCTGGTGGGTTCGGTCTGAAGAATAGCCTTCGGCTTAGGGCATGTATAGAGCCCCACTAACAAGACAGTATCCTTTTGAGGTCTCTACATGATCCCTCATGTATTACAAGGTCTCTACTTGGGAGATTACAAACTATTGCAAGCATAAGCGAGTTTCAGGAATTGTTCAGCCCATTGATTTCTCGCTGTTCTTTCCCCAGCCTCATGGGGACATGATACATGTGCTGATGAGTATTCAGTCAAAAAATTTAAGGGGTCCCTTGACATCCATCCTGTAGCTCTCTCACTGCAGTTTTGTCCTCTCCCATATTGTGACCAATAAATTTCAACTGCTTCAGTCTTCCAAGTACTGATCTCTCCTCTTTTCAACTGAAAAGACCTCTGACCTCTGGTTCTCCTTTCTGTGTTGGAGCTTGGAAGTTACTTCATGGCAGTAAGCTTGAAAAATTGTAAGGTTTACCTTGTTTGTTTCCTTCTCTCAGGATCCTTATTCCTGCACTGCCCACGTCCAGTGTTTTAAAACAATCATATCATATATTTCATCCAGTTTTTTAGTTATTTATGATGGAAGGGCAATGGTCCAAGCTTACTGCAGTTGTCTAAGGGTGAAAGAGAAGCCCCAAGTCCTTTGTGGGTTGGAGTTTAAATTAAACAAGGTCACAGTGGGAAGAATTTCTGATTGCCAGTCCTGTCCTTCAGAGCTATTCACTGAAAGAACCAAAAGTAGTATATTGCTTAGAAATAACTATGTTTGTATCTTTGGGTTGTCATGTGTTTATCCACAGTGTTTCCTGACTTCCTCCCTGTGTTGGGCAAGGGCTAGGATGGGAGGGTGGGTGGAGGCAAGAAGTAAAAGCTGCTGGTCCCACCCAGTGCCTGATGAGCTCCCTTAAGCCTTCCCAAATCCTTCAGTGCTCTTCTGACTCTGCGGTCTCCGGAGCCAGAAAGGCCAGATTTTTACATTATGGGTCAGCAGAATAGTCTTCAAATAATAGTCTCAAAATAACATTCTCCTTCCTCAGCAGCAGATGAGGAATCCTGTCCTTAAAAATTGCATGCCTTTGAGAATATGCTAGGGGCAAAGGAAAGAGGAAATATTTTCCAAGGGGTGTGTGTGATGGGAGCCACACCTGTGTAAGCAGGATGACGGGGTGTAGAGAACTATCAATAGAAGCAAAAGTAGGCAAGAAATAAACAACCAGTACCAATTCAGGGTGAGACGAAGTTAGTTTCCAAATCCCTCCACCAGGTTAGTGGACGTGTTTGTAAGTAGAAGAGCCCCTGGGGTCAGGGTTACAGTTTACTGGGAGGGGCAGAGGATTAAATAGAAGAATGGAATTTCCCTTCGATAAGGAGAAGCCAAGATTTATTAAATCAGTTTATTTTTTGTTGATGTAGTTCCTATGGTTTCCTTTTCTCTACAAATATAATTTTTTTTTTAACTGAGAAATTACATAACAGGACACCAGCATTCAAAGTGTACAAATTATCATCTGTGGCTATTTTTAGAGCCAGTTTACCCACCATTTGCAGATAAAAACTTTGTTGGATCTGATTATAAAGTTTGGACCAGAGCTGGAATTCTTTGAAATAGAAAGACCAGGCCATCTCCCTATAACATGGAAAGTCTGTATTTTCTTGCCCCCTTCTTTTTTAAGGAGGATGGAGATGCTGGAAGAAGGGGGGGATAGAAGAAGCATGTCTGCAAACTTTTCTTAAACATTGGAAAATACAAAGCTTTTATAATCATGAAAAAAAAGGTCTTCATCTGTTCATTCAATTCAGAGGGAACAGCATGGGCAAGGCTAGGCAGAATAAAGACTCAGGAGCAAGTGACCCTTGATAGTGGCACAGCTCATAGCAACTTCAAACTCTTGGGCTCATCACGTTTTGCACAGTAATCCCCAAAATGACTTATTTTGTAGTTGGCGTTTTTAGTCCTGAGGAAGATCCTTCCTACTTCATGGATACTGATTACTGCTTATAAGTAGAAGTTTGCTGTGATTCCTGGGGCTATTGCCTCCCCAACAGCCATCTTTTCTGGGACCAAAAACATTTGGTCACTCTGGGCCTTGCACTTCTTCTTTCTCACTTTTCTTATTTTAGCTAGTTCAGCACAAGACTATCAGGCTTTCTGGATGATGAGTGACGCAAATAAAGGCCGGGAACTATGTAATGTTCAGGAGCTCTTTGGTTGAGCACTAGATGAAGGGGTTGACTTATGATTAGGGGCTATGGTGTACAAAAGTAAATAATATTAAACACTAGAATTACACACATTCAGCATGGCAAGATGTTTACACTAGGAGAAGTACAGATGATCTCAGATGATCTGAGACAGAGGCTCTTAAAGTGTGGTCCCTGCACCGGCAGCTTCAGCATTACCTAGGAATTTTAGAAAATGTGACAGCTAAAGTTTGAGAGCCATTGGTCTGAGTTAACAGCACAAACACTCTCTGGGACGTTGCACAGCCGTTGGAATGCCAGGTGAAACTGCTCTCTCTCGCTCTCTCTCTCCTTTTTCTTGCTAAAACTGCTGTCTCTGAACTAGTATTTCCTCCCTCTCTCTCTCTCTGTCACATGAGTACTTAGAGTACTCTTTTTTTTTGAGACATAGTCTAAAGCTGTTGCCCTGGGATTGAGTGTCATGGCGTCATGGTTCACAGCAACCTCCAGCTTGGGCTCAAGAAGAGACAGGATCTTGCTTTTGCTCAGGCTGGTCTCGAACTCATGAGCTCAAGCAATCACCTGCCTTGGCCTCCCAGAGTGCTAGGATTACAGGCATGAGCCACCATGCCTGGCCTAGAGTACATTTAAAT
Source organism: Otolemur garnettii (assembly GCF_000181295.1). Classification (NCBI taxonomy): domain Eukaryota; kingdom Metazoa; phylum Chordata; class Mammalia; order Primates; family Galagidae; genus Otolemur; species Otolemur garnettii. The sequence continues at coordinate 1,742,679 of NW_003852419.1, read as the reverse complement.
TCACTTAAATTATTTTCTTTTCCAGATACAGCTGAGGTGGGCAAGATCACCTAAATTAAATGCTCTTAGGATGTAACTCTACTATATTCATAATTTTATGGTAATGACATCATCCATGTTTTTTTCAAAATACTCTTTTTAAAGCTGTTTAGATTAATATGCATCTTTTAAAGATTATATATATATATTTTAAAAGATTGTAATAAACCTGTTAAGTGTAGCTCTGAAGATCAAAGGTGGATGACTCATAGGCCTTTCTTTGGGGTTATGCTCCTCTAGGGAGTTGACAAGACTTCCCTAACTAATAAAATAAAGCATGTTAAGTAAGACACCACTGTCCTTGCTCAGGGTACGTGCTGCTGTTAATCCTCTTTCAGCAGCCTGGTCAAAGTTAGCACCTTACTTTGGTTAGTTAGGGAGTGGCCATTTTAAGATCCAAAGTTAAAGATCACTATTTAGATTACAGACAACATGGAAATCTCCAACATGCTGAGTAACTGAGAACTACTAAGATAACATGCGTGAGATTACCAGGGGAAATTGTGTGAATGGACCACTGGGCTCCTTCACAGACACTGCTCAGTATTATGAGGAACTCACAAAGTTCCTTTGGTTTCTTCCTTGGAAATCTCTGTTCATGATAGTCATGCCATCCAAACAGGAAGTTTCTATCAGCTTCTCCAAAGCTGTGTTTCCCTAGTGCTACTCCAGGAGTCCTCAGACTTTTTAACCTGGGGGCCAGTTCACTGTCGCTCAGACCGTTGGAGGGCTGGACTGTGTGCCCCAGACGAGTCAGCTGCTAAGCAGGCAGCACCGGCAAAAACACTTGGTGGGCCAGATAAATGTCCTAGGCTGGCCACATGTGGCCCGTGGGCCATAGTTTGAGGACGCCTGTTCCCTGGGGATGTTTTCACCAGTCTGGGGCACAATGAAAATAACAGTAAAACGGTACTATGGCAAATTTTCTTAAAGCCAAATTAAAGAATTGTCCTTTATGATGACACTATGATTTCCTTCCTTTCTGGTGGTAAGATAGCCTTTCTTTCATGAAATAATAGATAGTAGTTTTTTAACATCCTTTGCAAAATAAAAAGTTGGCAGCTTATACCAGTTCACCACATTGTTTGTGACATTTTATTAGGAATTATTTCTCCAAGAACCAGGATATAGCAGAGTTGGAATTATTATCCTTCCATGTGAATCCAGCCATTCCCTAGAAGGCTAGAAATATACTTGCCCTGAAGAAGGCGAGTTAATTCCAAAAATGAAATCAAATTGTATGTTTACAATCAGTCACACACATCCTTGAGTGGCTGAAATGACTGTACTGGGGGGAACATGCAAAGACTTTCCAAACAGAGAGGGCAGGAAAAAGCTCCAAACAATAAGAGTTTGCAGAAATCATTCTAACTTATGAAAAATAGGATGGGGCTATTAAAGCAGAGACTTGATTCTTTTTTTTTGAGACAGAGTCTCACTTTGTCACCCTCAGTAGAATGTCAGTGGTATCACAGCTCATAGCAACTTCAAACTCTTGGGCTCAAGTGATTCTCTTGCCTCAGCCTCCCGAGTAGCTGGGACTACAGGTGCCTGCCACAATGCCTGGCTTTTCTTAGACACAGCATCTGGCTCTTGCTCAGGCTGGTCTCAAACTCCTGACCTCCAGCAATCCACCCATCTCAGCCTCCCAGAGTGCTCAGATTACAGGCATGAGCCACTGCGCCTGGCCGAGACTTGGATTCATTCGGCTCTCCAAGAAAAAAGAAAACCAAAGCAATCAAAACAGATATTCCAAGTAGAAAAGTTAAGGTTTAAAAATTACACTCCGTGAGAGTAGAGGGCTTCTAAACTTCAGACTTAGGAACTAATTTTGGTTCTTTGTGTCCTGCAGACAAAAAACATTCATTGAAATGAAAATACATATGTTGATCTAAACTTTGAAATAGATTTGGTATGGAAAGACAAACACTTCTTCACCAGGGAGCGACCCATCCTGGGTGTGAAAACCATTTGACGAACTCTGCCTGCAGTAATCTGTAGATTCACTAAAACAGTAGCTGCAAAACTTGGAAAAACTTTAATAAGTCACTTTAAAGTTTAAAGTATTGAAGTGACTCTTTAATAAGATCACTTTAAAGCGATCTTCAGTCACTTTATCTTCAAATATTCACTAAAGTGATCCCCGTATTCTGAAAACCACTGCCTTTTAGTCACTTTAAAATCAGACTGCCAGGACTCTCAGAAATGTGGTCCCAGGTGTCCCCTGACATAAGTGTTTTTCTAAAGCTGTCAGATGAATTCAGTATGCTTTGTGGGCTGAGAACCACTGTGCGATAGGAGAGCAACCGAGGAAAGTCACTGCAGCAGCTTGTGTTGACGTGTCGGGCATTTCTACCCCCACTTTAGGGGGGTAGAGTCACCCTCTCTCTGCTTACCGAGAGGGAGTAGTTCCTGTGGTCCCCACCAGATAGGAGCTTCATAAGACTGAGCCTGGTCTTTCTAACTCACTCCTACTGGTACATTGGAGCCCTAGGACAGAACCTGTGCTTAGTGAGCCAGCGCTCACGTTGTTGAAGGCTGCCTGCCAGGGCCCTTTATAGTGCTTAGTGATTATTTTGAATTATTGATCATTTTCTGTCTTTTGGTGGTTTGGGGGTTTTGTTTGTGTTTTTTTTGGTTTTTCAGTAAGAGAAAGTGGGGTGTGATCAATTTTTTAGTTGTTTACCTAGTACTAGGAAGTACTAGGCTAGAACTGACTGCTCTCGGCTTGAAACTCCCAACTGCTCAGCCTATAAACCCCAGTGACAGTTGGCACTTGGGGTGGTTCACAGGTGGGGCATGTAGAATTACCTGCCAGCTTCTTCTTTTTTTTAATTTTTAATTTTTTTTAAATTTTTTTAATTTTTATTCTTGGCTTGGCACCTGTGGCTCAAGTGGCTAAGGCGCCAGCCACATACACCTAAGGTGGTGGGTTTGAATCCAGCCCGGGCCTGCCAAACAACAATGACAGCTGCAACCAAAAAAATAGCTGGGCGTTGTGGTGGGCGCCTGTGATCCCAGCTACTTGGGAGGCTGAGGCAGGAGACTCGCTTGAGCCCAGGAGTTGGAGGTTGCTGTGAACTGTGATGCCACGGCACTCTACCCAGAGTGACAACTTAAGGCTCTGTCTCAAAAATGAAAAAAGATTTTTTTATTTTTGAGACAGAGTTTCACTTATTAACCCTCATAGAGTGCTATAAAGTCACAGCTCACAGCAACCTCTAACTCCTTGGGCTTAGGCGATTCTCTTGCCTCACCCAGCTACTTACGATTATAGTTATCTGTGCCCAACTTGAAACCAGCTGAATCAGAATCTACAGGAGTGGGATTCAGGCATGTGTGGTTTTAATAACCTTGGTTATTACCTTACTTAAGGGCAGTGGTTTTCAGAATACGGGGATCAGCACCAGCAGCTTCACCTGTGAGCGTTAATCAATGCAGATTATCAGCCCTCACCCCAGACCTCCTGGATCAGAAACTCAGGGTGAGGCCTAGGTGGCTCTCTGTGGTTTAACAAGCCCTCCAGGGGATTCTGATGCACACTCCATTTGAGAAGCTCTGCTTCAGGCCATCTTGTTGGGTCTTAACTGCTGTACAACAGAGCATATTTTTTCCAAGTAGTAGTTTGGAGAAAGTGCCTAAGTGAACAACACTTTATAACTTTCTACCTTTTGGCTCAAACCTAACCTCTTTTTCTCCTCCACTGTTGACACATTAATGCAGCAAGCCTACAGGAAGGTCTCCCTGTGTCTGGCCTTTCCTAAGTCTTTGCCCTTTTCTCTCCTCTTCCAGTCAGGCACCTGGAGACCATAGTACTGTGGTCTTCACTTTACTAAACTGTAGCAGGATTAGGTATTTTTAGTTATCGAAAATAGAGATGACTAGAAGATTGAGGATCCTGACTACCTGGGGCTTCCCTGGGGCTTTATGAAGGTGACCACCTCCTGTTCAGGAGGGACTTGAGTGGAGTCTGAGTTAAGAGCAGAGGGGTGTCTCCAAGTGCAGGTGGGGCTGGTCGCCATGGAATGCCATCATACCACAGACCTAGTCCAGTCCCTGGTTTGCCTCCCGGGACAGACTTCTTTTTGAACCTTTGATACATTACATGAATATTCTGTATTTTTAATTCCTGGATTATTGCAAGGTTATACAATTTTTCAATTTTAAATGAGCTTTTCCAAGTTTTTGCCTTAATGTTTTACATTTCCACTTTGTTTATGTTAGTTTTCTACAAGTCAGCAGGGTTCACGGAGTTATAATGAGATGATGAATATCAAAATACTTTATAAGCCCATAAAATGCTTCTAACTTAAATGCTGTCTGATAAGCCACTCCAGAAGAAACCGGTCTCCCTGCCTCTAATATTGCCCCTCAGCAATAAGAGCACTTCAGCAAAAACATGACGCTGACCTTGTTACTTAAAATAACTCCTCAGTGTCATTCTCTTGCCTACAGAAGAACGTCTAAGCTCTTTCTCATTGTCTAGTCTGTGCTGTCTGTGTCCTGGCCTCATTTCTTCCTTCTCTAGCCTTCCCCACCTCAGATTTTCTGCTTTAGTGATACGATAACAGGTGGCTCATAGTTACCCACATGGACATTCTGCTCCTTGCCTTCACTGAGCCCTTGCTCAGGTGGCTCCTCTGCCTTTGGTGGTTCCAACACGTTCTCACCTTGCTTCCCCATTAAGACTCAGCTTATTGTTTATACCACTGTGTTGACTGGTATTATTTGTTCATGCGTTTCTCCTTCTCAAACCACAAACTTTTTATTTAGCTCCTAGCATATAGTAAGCAGGCCAGGTAGTAAGTTTTTTGATCTGAACTAAGAATTCAAAAAGATCTCAGCAACTAAAAGACAGACCATGGAACTTAACAGGGAGAAAAAAATTAACGGTATACTTGGATTTAAAACAAACAAAACAAGTCTCAACTTAAGTATTGAGTAAAGGAGGGAGAAAAATGACTCACCACCATCAGTAGATCATGTTAAAAAAAAAAAAAGAAAAGAAGGGCTGTGGTTTCGATTGACTTTATGCTTTGTGTGAGTCAACAGTGTAATGCAACTCCAGTAACCTAGTGTTCAGGACAGGGAAAGTAATAGTCTTCCTGGCCAAACTGCAGAAGCGTCATGACCCATTCTATGGGCCTGCTTTAAGAGAGGGTGAGGATGTGAAAAGGAAAGCAGCTAGAGTAATGAGAGAAGGTGAACCTTACCCTTTGGGGAAGGAAATGGGGGTGTTTCATCTGGAGAAGACATAGGGGACACAATAATTGTTTTTTCAGGTTAATAAGAGGGTACAAACAACTAGGTTACAATGTTTGCATTTGATCCCTCTTGTAGTTGTGTCCTATACCCAAGAGGTGTGCCACATACCCTTACATTGGTGACACAATAATTGTAACCAGATGCCTAAAGAGCTTTTATTGGACTCCTCAAAATGCAGTATTAGACCAAAGAGTGGAAACTCCAAAAAAGAACTTTGTGACAAATAGATCTACCAACAGTGGAATAAGCTATCTCATGGGCTCCAGGTCACGGTGGGGTTCAACCAGTATCCTCCAGGAAGAGATATTGTAGAAATGATTTGAACTCCTGAAGGAAGTGTGGACGAGGTATCTTTTTCTCCTGGTCAACTTTGGGGCTCAGTAACTTAAGAGGTCACTAAATTTATATATATTTAGTGTCCTGGAAGATTTCTGATAGTAATGCCTTTGTTCCCCTGGGGGGGGTGGATTATGAATAACCTAAATAGAAATTATTTCTGGGCCAGAAGTCTGAACCTTAGTGGGCTAGTCAGTTATTATACTGTTTGTCTGACATCTACTTAGGAAAGACATCTGATGGTTTCAGAGCATTCAGAGCCTAACGTTCTGCCATGTCCTTTGTGGGAAAGTTGAATAAAGTGATGCCTCTTTCCCTTTGCTTTCTTTGCTTTTTAGTTCTGGAAAGTCTTGGCTTCTGGGATGACATCAGAGGAATTATCTCAGAATCAGAGCTGGTAACAGGATTTCCCTGTACCTTCAAGGTGCCAGGCCTGCCCCAGTACCTCCAGAGCCTCACCAGACTAGCCATTGCTGCAGTGTGGGCAGTGGTGGCCAAAAGTGGAGAGCAGACAAGGGATGTTCCCATCTCCTTCCCTCAGCTGTTGGAATCCACCTTCCCTGAAGTGCGCTTACTGACCCTGGAAGCCCTGTTGGACAGGTTCTCATTAGCAGCCTCTGGATCAGGAGAGAAGGGACTGCTGCCCTTGCTGTGCAACATGGGAGAGAAGTTCTTGCTTTTGGCAATGAAGGAAAATCACCCAGAATGTTTCTGCAAGGTAAAGTCTGACGTATTAACCATCCCCTTTCACTCCCCACGTTCTTGGGTGACCCACCAGAATGGTAGGATGATGAAGGTAAGATTGGGTTTGGGCGCTCCAGGGACATTAGCAAGTAGATTGAGCATCCAAAGAATAAGGGCTGTCTTTGTATGGCGCTTGGCATGGCTTCATGCATAAAAGGGCACTGAGGAAAGCCTCTGATGATAGAGGTATTAATGGCAGAGATTAACCAAAGGCAGAGCAAGCCACTCCAGGATGTTTAGGAAACAGATCATTGAAAATTACCTGTATGTGTCAGAGGGAGTCTTTGCTGACATGGCTGTTTGTGAGCAGATGGCCACATAGAAAGCATAGTCAAAAAGAAGGAGCACTGGCCTAAGAGTATGGGCATTTGGCTCTGATCCCAAGTCTCTAGGGACTTCTGGCCAATCATTGATCTACCCTAACTCAGTCTCCCAAAGGTATAACAAGGGAAATAAGAAGTCGGTGGGGCCTTTTGAAAGACAGAGCCACTTAGTGGTACAAGTGAATTTTATTTAGCATATGGACACTTTTCCCTGAGTCTTTCTTTCTTTTTTTTTTTTTCTTCTTAATGGATTTGGTTCATACAGATACTGAAAATTCTGCATTGCATGGACCCTAGTGAATGGCTTCCCCAGACGGAGCGCTGTGTGCATCTAACCCCAAAGGAGTTCTTGATTTGGACAATGGATATTGCTTCTAATGAAAGGTTTGCCCTCAGTGTTCCCTGTACACTCTTGGTAGGATATATGGTTTCATTGTCATTAATGGCACACAATCCAGGCTCTGGGACTCAGGGCCTGGACTGCATTCAGGGCTTCAGCCTAGGAGCTGTGTTCTAACTCAAGCATTGGAATGATGTCAGAGTTTCATTCTAATAACCAAAAGGTAATCACTTCTGAAGGCATTTATATAACAAGGAGGTAGAGATTCCCAGTGTTCATATATGCATGGATTATAGACTATCTGCAAAAGCGATCTGTTATAAAATATGTTTCATTTTATTTTGTGTGTTTTTCTGCTTGCTTTTTCTAGATCTGAAATTCACAGCGTAGCTTTGAGGCTTGCATCCAAAGTGATTGCCCATCACATGCAGACACATGCAGAGGTAAGGCTGGGTCTGTTCCTGTTCAGGGGTCTGGGTTTTGTGCTCTCTTTTTCCCAGAAGGTGTCAGTAAAACTGAAGTGTCTCAGCAGGCAGAATCACTGAGACGTGTATATATAGCCTCTACAAAATTATTGTTTTTGTTGGTTTTTCACTTTGAGTGTAAATTGGGAAGACTTTTTTTGAGCACCACCTTTTTTTTTCTCTTATTTTGAGCATTTTTGATTAGCATCCCTGAGGGTAACACAACCTCTCTCCCAACACCCATGCCCAAACCTCTTGTTTTTTCTCCATTTTTCTAGCTAGATTCCTTATTTAAAGAAGAAAAACCAAGTCAATCCCAAGAATATTTAGGATTTCAACCTAGTGAACTAAGTATGAAAATATATTGCTATGGCTTAAATGTTCCCCCAGAATGTGGTCCAGCTGCCTGTGGATGGAGGCCCAGATGTGACCCACCTGTTTTTAATGTCCTTTGGGGGTGAGGTGGAACTAAAATAAGAAAAGCAGCTTCCTGGGAAGATGGCTTAAGACAGACACATACATACTCAGGTGCATGTCAGAAAGATAGGGCCCTCACAGGATTCTCAGCAGAAGGCAGCCAATACCACTGGAAAATTACCTGAAGGTCTTGGTTATACTACTATACTGTTATGGTGGTGGCATGACATTATAGACTTCTGGGTTCTTACCATAAACCTAGCCTTGAGATAGATACTGAAGGTACAAAGATGAACAGAGACCAGAGGCACAGTCTAATGAAAGAAAGGGGGCACCATGTAATTACATGGACTGTAGGAATCCAAAGGAGGGATGGAATGTTTGAGCACTGAGGAAAACATGATAGAGATGGGGCTGGCCTTGGGTAAAACCAGAGAATTAACAAGCGTATGGTTTTCTTGATCTGTCATTCAAAGGCAGACCAGAGGACCAAACCTAGGAGATCACTAAGAGATACAAAAAGCCAAAAAAAGGTCAGATGGGGTGGGAGAAGTATAGGAAAGGAGATGATTTGCTAAAAACCTGTAGCCTAGAGAAAAACACAAAGTTCTAAGAAAGTAGTCACAAGGCAGCCTAACAAGCCTACCGAAGCATCATTCCTACTTAAAGCTGCTTTTGGCCACTCGTCATGTGCATTTTAAAGGCACTATTTTTTTGGTGAAACAGAGTCTCACTTTGTCACCCCTGGTAAAGTGCCCTGGCACCATAGCACACATCAACCATTAACTCTTGGGCTCAAACAATTCTCTTGCCTCAGCCCCCTGAGTAGCTGGGACTATAGGCATCTGCCACAACACTTGGCTATTTTTAGAGACGGGGTCTGGCTCTAGCTCAGGCTGGTCTCAAACTCCTGAGCTCAGGCAATCAACCCCCTCGGCCTCCCCAAGTGCTGGGATTACAGGCGTGAGCCACTGCACCCGCCTCACTACTTGTTACTTGAATAAGTGAATTTTAATGAAACTTGAGGGTTTTCCAGGGAGAAAACAAATCTAATAAAACTATAGAGAAACACACAAAAAGAAGCCTAGAGAGAACTGGGTTTCTTTGTGCATTAGAGTTATCATCTTCTTCAGGGTCTAAGATGCTCATCAGTCTAGTTCTGTGGCTGCCCAGAGGTGATTAGAGGAATCAGTAGTCACATTTGGAACATTAAAGACGTTCGGTTGATAGAGGAGGTAAAGTACATCTGTAACAACAGTACCCTTTCTAGAAAAAATGAAAACAGCGGAGTTTAAAAGATGGAAACAATCCAAATAGCCCTCAACTGATGAATGAGTAAACAAAATGTGGGAAAGCTGTACAGGGAATGAAGTAGTGACACATGCTATAGCATGAATAAACTTGAAAAGACCACGTACTGTATGATCCCAGTTATGAGAAATGTCCAGAACAGGCAAATTCAGAGACAGAAAGTAGGTTAGTGGATGTTTAGGCCCTAGGGGATGGAAAAGGACTCAGGGTTTGTGGTGATGAAAATGTTCTGAAATAGACTGGTGGTGATTGCACATATCTATCAATGTACTGGAATTCATTGAATTGTCCGCTTTAAATGGGTGGATTTTATGATATGTGAACTAATATATCTGTAAAGCTATTACTATTAAAAACAACAACAGGGCTTGTCTTAACAATGGTGTTAGTTAGATGCTACTTTAAATATTGTAACAGAAACTCATAAATACTGTGGTTTAAACCAGATAGCAGCAGTCCAAAGCACACACAGTGGCTTGACAGTGTTGAGTCATCAGGTTCTTCTCCTGTTTTGTTCTGCTGTCCTTAACATGTGGCTTCCATCTTACGGTCCCAGCTGGTTGTCCTGGCTCCCACAGTCTTGTACTTGTTCAGCTAGGACAGAGGAAACACAGAAAGTGCAGACCATGGGCACTTCCTAAGGCATGGCCTGGAAGTGCACAGATACCACTTGTAGCACCATCGTATTAGTCAGAACTTAATCACAGTTACTTCTAGATGCAAGGGAGGCTGGGAGATGTAGTCTTTAGCTAGGTGGCCATGGTCAGCCAAAAATCTGGGGTTCTGCTACTAACAATAAGAGGAATGTCTGGTTATTGGGAACTTAGAGTTATTATTGGCTGCTAGTCTTTCCCTACAAGTTTGGTCTTTATTGGCACCATCAAAAACATTACTTTTCTCATGACTTTATTTGCATCAGAAAAGACAAAAGGAACTTGCTCTCTAGTTAACTGAGACTCCACATTACTGAAAGATAAATCAGATTGTATTCTTCGGGCTTTTTTATTTCTCTCAGTTAGGATAGAAATACCTTCTTACGTGCTGAGGTAAGAGCTAATTTGCAGGCCGCTTTGGTATAGCTCATCCCTAATTCTGTGTCAGCTCATGGGTGCATCTTCTGCACTACCAATAAATACCTGTGTACGTTTTGTGCTTTCAGGACAGGGACTCAATAGCCCCTGAGCTGAAGCAGTGGGTTCAGCTGGTTGTCTTGTCCTGTGAAGACCCTCTCCCCACAGGGTCTAGACTAGCCGCTGCTGAAGTCCTTAACAGCACTGCACCATTTTTCCTCACCAACCCCCATCCTGTGCTTGGTAAGTGTGCTGGCGGGGTGGGGAGAGTTCATTATACTAAACTCACTAAAAGCATGAATAGAGATTCTAGGCTAAAAAAGATGGCCGCAGGCACCTTGCCTGCATATCTTTCAGAACTGTTCCTACCTTCTTAGCTCATACTCTGTAATCATTTTCACCAGCCTCTTAACCAGTCTCTTTTCTTTCAATCTTACCCCTGCTATTCTCCACAAAGCTTCTAAAGAACCTCTGTGATCTTTCTGAAATGCAAATCTGATCATTTCAATCTACTGTTTAAAACTTTTTTGTGGGTTCCTATTCCCTTTAGGATAAAATCTATTTTTTTCCTTTGTATTTCCTTCCTGAGATGACTAGAATAAAATCTAAATGCCCTTTAACATGGCTCATAAGGCCTTCCCATTCTGTCCCTGGCCCATCCCTCCTGCCTTATCAGCCACCACTTCCTCACACATGGACCCTATGCATCATCGGTAGGGAATCGTTTTCTAAACAGACCACTGCTTGACTGACTTCTGTTTATCTTTCAAGATTCAGCCTAACCATCCCCTCTTCCAGGAAACCTATTACAGTAATCTAGGTGAGAAATGAATGGGTCAGTTTGAGGCCAGTGCAGCAAGGAAGGGGAGAGGACCAGAGGACTAAGAGCAGAGGGTTACAAACTTTGGTCAGGCTTCTCCATTTTGCAGCATGTTTTCTGCGTGGCTTTGACTACTCTAACCTAGCTCATAACAGGCCAAATCTGTACAGAATAACTAGGAATTCCTTCTTTGTGAAACTGGGTCTTTGGCCAAAGTGATTGATTCCTAAATAATTGCTAATACTGGTTATAGCATTATAAGAAATAAGGAAGGGCTCGGCACATGTGGCTCCAGTGGCTAAGGCGCCAGCCACATACACCTAACGTGCCAGGTTTGAATCCAGCCCGGGCCTGCCAAACAACAATGACAGCTACAACCAAAAAATAGCCGGGCTGCAACCAAAAAATAGCCGGGCGTCATGGTGGGCGCCTGTAGTCCCAGCTACTTGGGAGGCTGAGGCAAGAGACTCACTTGAGTCCAGGAGTTAGAGGTTGCTGTGAGCTGTGATGCCACAGCACTCTATCCAGGGGGACAGCTTGAGGCTCTGTCTCAAAAAAAAAAAGAAATAAGGAAGGACACCAATGGTGGCTAATGGCCTACAAAAACATGAAAAATAAGTAGAGTGGACAGAAACAGAGGACAGAAGTGCATGGGGACAGTTTGAGTACAGAACAAAGTCATTTAAAGAGGTAAAGATCAGCCTCCCATGGTGGCTCACACCTGTAATCCTAGCACTTTGGGAGGCAATGGCAGGAAGATCTCTTTTTTTTGAGACAGAGCCTCAAGCTGTCACCCTGGGTAGAGTGCTGTGGCATCACAGCTCACAGCAACCTCCAATTCCTGGGCTCAAGCGATTCTTCTGCCTCCGCTTCCCAAGTAGCTGGGACTACAGGCGCCCACCGCAACGCCTGACTATTTTTTGGTTGCAGCCATTATTGTTTGGTGGGCCCAGGCTGGATTCAAACCCACCAGCTTAGGTGTATGTTGCTGGTGCCCTAGCCGCTTGAGCCACAGATGCCGAGCGGAAGATCTCTTGAGCTCAGGAGTTTGAGACCAGTCTGAGCAAAAGCGAAACCACATCTCTACTAAAAATAGAAAAATTAGCCAGGCATTGTGGTAGGCATCTGTAGCCCCAGCTACTTTGGGGGCTGAGGCAAGAGGATCACTTGAACCCAGAAGTTTGAGGTTGAGGTGAGCTAAGCTAAGGCCATAACACTCTAGCCTGGAGCAATAGAGTGAGACTCTATCTCAAAAAAAAAAAAAGAAAGAGAAAAACGGGGTAAGGATCTTAGGGGTATAAATGACCATATTAAAGAGAAAATATCAAGAAGGAAAGTATTGGACCCTAGAGAACAATTGAGTAAACTATAAAGCCAGATCTGTAACAAAAAGAAGAGAATGAAACCCCAAAGGGAGCTGTTGCTGTTCTTGGTATGACTAAAGTGTCAGTAACTGACATTAGTCCTCCACAGACAGATGAGGGAGAGGATAGACCAAGGGGAGTTCTTAGCACATTGAAAAGATGCTATACAGTGGTCTTCCATGGCCCTCCATTAACAGCCCTCCACAAGCCCCACCTGTACAAGAAGCATCCTTTCCGTGAAGCCCTGCTCACCTCTCACCTCTTCATAAAGTCTGTCTCAATTACGGCAGTCCATTGTGATCCCTCCCTATTTTGTGTCACAGACACACAGTTTTATTCTTTTTTTTTTTTTTTTTGTAGAGGCAGAGTGTTACTTTATCACCCTTGGTAGAGTGCCATGGTATCACATAGCTCATAGCAACCTTCAACTCTTGGGCTTAGGTTATTCTCTTGTCTCAGCCTCCCGAGCGTCTGGGACTACAGGCACCCACCACAATGCCCAGCTATTTTTTTGTTGCAGTTTGGCCAGGGCTGAGTTTGAACCTGCCACCCTTGGTATATGGGGCCGGTGCCCTACCCACTGAGCCACAGGCGCCACCCACACAGTTTTATTCTTGACGACTGGTTGCCTTGAGTTCGGACCTTACATTTCTTTCAGTTGATCAAAGGCAGATACTGTCCTTTCCTTTCCTGTTCGTCATCCATGGCAGCATCTAGCACAGGTTGAATAGACAGAGTCCATGTCCAGGGAGAAAGCAGTCAGATAGTAGGCCCCACATACTAGGGACATAGGCTAGTACCTTAATCATGGGCCCTTCCCCAGACTTGGTTCTTGCTCCCAAAGCACAATCTTCATTGGTATTTTGCCCTCAGAATTTGTAAGCTCAAACATGCAAATCAACACTGGGATAGTTTCCCAAAGGCACTCATAATGTATAAAGTTTCATTCTTGGGAATCATTCTCACTAGGGACTTGTCAGCTGGGCAGTAACTTCCAGAGGCCTTGCCTGTTGGCCTCCAGAACCCCTAGAAAAGGCATTTCCAAATCTGTCCCCTTAGGGCTTTCTCTTTTCTGGCCTTTTTTCTGACTCTTTGGTCTTGGAATACCCAGAAAAAAAAATGGCTGTTGGTCCCAGTGCTGTTGGTTCCACCAGCAATTTGAAGTAGTGTTTGCACTTGCTTTGTCAATTACATTCTAGTTGATTCAAATTCCTTTTGGTTTTCTTAGAGTTGCAGGATACGCTTGCTCTCTGGAGGTGTGTCCTCACTCTCTTGCAGAGTGAGGAACAAGCTGTCAGAGATGCAGCCACGGAAACTGTAACGACCGCCATGTCACAAGAAAACACCTGCCAGTCAACAGGTATTTTGTCCTTATCCTTTTGCATTGCCTTATTGCTCCAGGACAGGAGGTTGGCAGACTTATGTAATGAGCCAGATAGTGAATATTTCAGGCTTTCTTGTTCATTTGGTCACTGTCTCAATGCTGCCATTTAATGAGAAATCAGTCATAAATAATAGGTAAACAAATGGTCACAGCTTTGTTCCAATAAAACTTTATTTACAAAAATAGGCAGTTTCCCAGATTTGATCTGCTAGCCAAAGTTTGCTGACCCTTGCTCTAGGACATCCTAGAGAAAAATTCGTTTTGAAGGTAGAAATTTAATAAGCAGTGTTTGTATCTAAAAAATCAAATTCAAGCCAGATTCCTCAAATGCAAAGATCTTGTGTGGTGACACCCTTCTGACTAAGCAGCATCTCCCCAGGGGCTCTCTGTTCTGCCTGATTATTGATATTTAGAACTTCTGTGATATAGCTTGATTTTCTAATGCATATAATACAGATCTTTTGCTTTAGACTGAAAGGTAGCTATGGACTGAGAATTACCCCCTGATTTTTTGCTTTAGTCAGAAGTTAGGCAATTGACTCATCAGAATAATATTGTCTTGTGTTAACATCTCTCGAGGATATTAAGCAACTGATGGTAATTTTTCACATTCCTTTAGTTTACAAGGATTTTGTAGAATACTCTGCCAATATTTTTCTTTTTGGTATGTTCTGAGTTAATTATCACCATTGACGCTGGGCACAGTGGCTCAGACCTGTAATCCTAGCACTCAGGGAGTGGATTGCTGGTAGATTGCTTGAGTTCATGAGTTTGAGACCAGCCTGAGCAAGAACAAGACCCTGTCTGTACTAAATACAAAGAAACTTGCTGGTGTGTTCTGAGTTAATTATCACCATTGAGGCTGGGCACAGTGGCTAGACCTGTAATCTTAGCATTCAGGGAGTAGATTGCTGGTGGATTGCTTGAGCTCATGAGTTTGAGACCAGCCTCAGCAAGAGCAAGATCCTATCTGTACTCAAAACAAAGAAACTTGCTGGTCACTGTGGTGGACTTTTGTAGTCCCAGCTATTCAGGAGGCTGAGGCAAGATGATCATTTGAGCCCAGGAGTTTGAGGTTGCTGTGAGCTCTGATGCCATGGCACTCTACTGAGGGCACAGAGTAAGACTCTGTTTCAAAAAAAAATAGTCACCATTGAATATTGAATACCTTAAAAATACATGTTGTTCATTTATCCCCAAATCAGTGGTTCAGTAAATGCCACAGTGAAATAATATTATTAAATTATTTTAATATTTAATGACTTTGAAAAGTTGAAATTACAATAAAAAATTAATTTTCAGTTTTTCTCCAACGAAAGAACGTAAGAACTTTATGGGTTTGTGATTAGATGTTGTCGCTGAGGGCTACAGACAGAAAGAGCTTTGCTCCCAGACTGTCTCCTAACAATCAGCCTGCTGGAGGAACGTGGGAAATACAGCTGCATCCTGACGGGCCTAGGAAGGGTCTTGAGAATGGAACTGACCCAAATGAAGGGAAAGATGCAGCACAAATGAGAGCAGAACACTGAAGGTGGAAGGGAAAGCGGGAGCCAAAACCTGGAGTTAGGGAGAACTTGGAGGCTTGGCTGCTTATTGAGCAGCAGCAAGTCAATTTGTGTGGTCTGAACACAGTCCAGGGCCAGGCAATGGAGAGGAACAGGAGTACCCCCAGGCATGGTGTCTTTGAATGCCAAGCCAACCAACTTCTTTCTGTAGGTGACAAGAGCCTGGAGAAGGTTTAAACAAGGAGAGTGATGTTAGCAGAAATGTGTTTGAGGAGTCTTTCTGGCAGCAGAGTATGAGATGAACTGGGGCTGGGGCTGAATGACGGGCAGAGAGACCAGCTGGGGGTCTCACCCTCACTAGCTGCTGTCAGTGCTGGTAGGACGGGGAGGAGAAAATTGATCATGAGAGTGGGGGAGGTAGAATCAGCAGGGAGCTGCTGCTTGTAGGAGGTAGGAGAGAAGGGAAAGTATGAGATGTTTTCAGAGTTCCCAACATATAAGTTATCTAGGGAAAATACCTAGACGTGCCTCTGGCACTGATGTGAAACCTGGGCGGTGACATTTCAGGAAGTGAAACTGTTGAGAGTTAGGGAGGTACTCAGAGGCCACGAATCATTTTGATCTGGGACAAAGTATTCCTTAGGCCTTGGAGAGATCGGCAATGGAAACTGAGAGAGCAAAAGGAGAGCTTTATCTTCTGTGAGAACAGAATGAACTGTCTAGGCTCTGTCCTGCCCTCCCCAGAATATAGCACTGGTATTTTGGGAGCTCCAGTGCCCCTGAACAGGGGTAGTCATGGGTCCTGTGGACACCCGTAAAGAAAGAGGCCAAGCACTAAATCCAGTTATTCAGACTGCATCACCTCAACCATATTCTTCTGCACACAGTTGGTTTTAGATATAGGTTTGAGGTATGAATTACTTAATGATCCTAGAAGGCCTGGGGAAAGTAACTGGGTGTTTAGATGGCCTTCCCAAGGATGGATTTGCTGTCTACCTTTTTTGCCTGCTGGGGCCTCCTGCTGTCCTCATACATGAGCTTTACCCTCCAGGGTTCACCTGGAAGCATGAACTCACAGCCTGTGACCAACTAGCTCTGTGCAGCACCTGAAGCTCCCTCAGCCTCTTCAAGTATGAACTCCAACAGCAGGACCCTCTCTCCCCCTACTCCCCACCCCATATCAGCTACAGAGCCCACAGAAGGAATAGGAGAAGTGGTGTTTCTAGGACTTAAGAGTAAGGGATTGGAATTTATAGCTGGGATAAGAAAATGTATGGACCCGCCTCCACGTGAGGCCCCACCTTTCCCCTTTCCCTGCTCTGACTTGACCTTCAGTCTTGAATGCCCATGAAAGAGCTCTAGTTCAAAAGCAGGAGATACTCAAGGCCATCTCTGCAATTCCCTGCCCTCTTTGACTGAGCAGCTCACTCGTGTCTGTTTTATATACATCAGGATTTAATGTCAGATTTTATCTGAACAAAGGCCTCCATGTGAGGGAAAAACAACCTAGATAGTATTTAAATTTAAGTTACTAAATTTGGGTGATTTTCAAATTAGGCAGATGGAGTTCTGGGTGAGAACAGCAGAGGAGAAACCTATGAAGTGTGTACATACTTATGAAGCTGCTTTTGGAGGAAGAAATGATAAGAAAAACAAATGATACCTTGGGTGGGGAGAAAAACACCTAGTAGGCTAGAAGATGATCAGAATCCATGATTGGGGTTCTTCCACAGGCTCTCCTACAAGCAGGGATGTTTGGGCTTTCCTTTTTCTAGAGACCTTGACTCTGATGCAGGTGTCTGATGTGGTTTAGCTTGAAATGCTGCAGAAAGTCTAACTTAAACACTGTGGGACAGTGTAGGGATGGCTAGATCAAAAGGTCCCCAGATGGAACCCCATTTGTTGCACTTAGCAGTGACAATGGAGGCTCTGGGAGCTGGAGGGGCCAGGGCAGGCAAAGGCCCTGGCTTCCAGAACCTCCCTTGGGCTCCCTTGCCTTCCCAGCACTGGATTGCCCTCTCCTCCTCTGTCAGCTAAAGCCAGTGTTTGCCACCTGATTCAGATTGCTTCTCTCATCCCATTTCCTTGGGTGACCAGTAGTCTGCTTTAGTTGATGCAGCATAGGAAAGAGAAACCACTCAACCAGGAATTTTTAAGGGGTGCTAGATCACATGCCCATTGTCTGAACCCTTAGGTTCAATAAAGATGACTTTTTGGTGGAAACTTTTTAATAAAGAAATGTAAAAGATTTGGGGGGCTAGAAGGCAGGCAGACCAGTTGACCAACCTCTGGCTCTTTTCTTTGGAGTACTGGCTGCAAGTAGTTCTCGCCCTCGTTTCTGTTAGGCCCCTTGCCCATAAAAAGTTTTATAAAACTTCTACTCATCCTGCCAGATATGAACGTTCACTAGTGATGCATTACATCTCACCTCTATAACACCTCTGCCCTCCAGGATTCTCCCCTTCCTCTGAACTGCTGTAGCATTTGCTTATCGTATCATCCCAGTAGTCTTTGCTTTTTACTATTTCATCATTATCTCACACACTATCGTATGTGTTTTATTTTTATCTTCCCAACTAGGTCTCATGGACTTTGGGATTAGAGACTATATTCTATTAGGTACATAGTGGGTGCTCAGTTTCTGTTGATGGACTGATCTTTCACCACAGTTAGTCAGCCCCAAATTCCCCAGAGAGTGTGAGAATGCCCTTTGAAACAAGAAAGAGCTGAGAAACAAGCCGATGGACCTTCACTGCTAGAGCCAGCTCAGGGGGCAGTGTTTTGCCTTGATTCATACAAACTGGAGTGGCAGTCTTCCTGATTCACTCGCTGTCTGGGTCTTGTAGGCTAAGAGTTTGCAACTCTGTAGTCTTTTGGCCTTTCCTCACTCTTATCCTCTGAAGTCTGAGTCCCAGACTACAAGGCCCCGGAGCCCGCCTGAGGCTGGGAGGACCAGGCCTTGGGTTAGGCAGTATACCAGGAACAAGCCTTCCGTGCTTATTAGCGTGGTGACTCGTAGAGACTGGAATAATGATGGAGGTTAGAAGGAAGGTAGAAGAGCAAAATGAAGAAAAACTGAGACTCAGTGAGTAGTAGAGAATGGAGTGGTGCAAGTGCAAGTGGTCATGTGTCATTAAGGGGCCGAGTTGAAGCAGTCCTGTGACCTAGGACAAGGTGGAGAAGGAAAACACCACATGTGCCCAGTGTCCCCCAAAATGCTTTCTTCCCACCCACACTCATGCATACGCACACATGCGCCACCCTCACCCATGCAGAGCCCGTGAGCCAGCGTGAAAGTACGGACACTTCTCACAGGCTCCAACCCTTGAGCAAGCAGGAGGTAGCCCTGGGAGGAAAGATAGGGAGTCCTGGGTCACTGTGACATTCTGCAGTGGCTCCACAGTGAGACAGCTCAGTGAGCAAAGCCCCAGGCATGTGGGACTTCACACGAAGTCACAAATGGTTCCACCCCCGGAACCTCTAAGGCTGCCCACTGGCCTCAGACCCTGTACTTTTTCGGCTCCCACTAGTTCATAGGATCAAGGGTTCTCCCAAGTATTGCCTCCCTCCGCTTTCTGCCTTCTAATAGGGTCTTTCCGAATCCACTCAGAAACATTGTCGGCAGTGTGGCTTTTCTGTTCTGTGGTGCCAGAGCCTGGCCCCAGACTCAAATTTATGTATGTATCAAGTACCTTTTTCAAAGAAGAATAACCAAAAAAAGTTAAGAATTATACCACTAGAATGTACCCTCCTTCCTGACCTAAATTCCTCTTCAGAAAAGTTAAACTTACTTACCTCCATCATTTCTTTGTGTCTATTTTAAAATTCTAAATTGTTTTCTGACTCCTCTTACTCCCACTTAAGGTAGTTTACAGCTTTTTCTTACTATTTAAGTGTGAGGCAAGAAGTAGTCAGATCAAGCATATTCATTCATTCATTCATTCATTCGGCAAATACTTGCAAAGTGCCTTTCCACCAGGCTTATTTCACATGCTACTCCAGGCCACCATCATCTCTACTGTAGACTTCACCAGAACCTCCAGCCAGGTCATCCTGCCTCCACACTCATCAGATGATGTTGCTGTCCACTAAGAACTTTCCCTTGACTTCTCAGCCTACTCTGAATAAAACCCAAACTCCTAAATTAACATACAAAACCCTACCCGATGTCTACCTGCTACACACACCCGCCCCTTTCCCTGTTCTAGCCACTCCAGCCTTCTCTGAAATTCTCCAACTCTACAACCTCATTCTAACCTCAGGGCCTTTGCATTACTTGGACTATTTTTTTCTAGTCTCACATGGGCTGACTCCTTTGTATCATTCCAATCTCGGCTTCAATGTCATCTCCATAGAGGGCCTACCTTAACCACCCAGACTATAGTAACCACCCAAACATTTGCTCTCACTTCACCCTCTTGGCTTAATTCTCTGCATAGTTTTTGTTATTTGTTTCTCTACATCTGAAGAAACTTTCTTAGAGAGCAGGATTTTTTTTTTTTAATTTAAGACAGGTTTTTGCTATGTTGCCCAGGCTGATCTGGAACTCTTAGCCTCAGGTGATCCTCCTGCTTTAGCCTCCCATAGTAGTGGAATTACAGGTGTGAGCCACTTCACCTGGCTGAGAGTATGATTTTGTCTGTTTTGTTCACTCCTATATTTTCAGAATCTGGCATAAAATAGATGCTCAATAAAAATCACTGTTTGATGATCAGTTAGATTAATAAATGCAGGAATGAATAAATCAAAGTAGTTAAATACAATAAAGAGATTGTTTTTAGAATCTTCCTGGTGTTGAGGGGGGTGGATCTGTTTGGATTCTGTGTTGTTGTGAAATTCCCCTGGTGTTACATTACATCCTTATAATGGCAGATTAAATTAGCTACCTCAGTCTCCACCTCCTTCCAGAGACAGTAGTTCAACAAAGAACAGATTGATCACCTACTAAGACTAGGCATTGTGACAGATCCTAGACTAACTCCATCTCATCCTATCCTGTCTCATGCAGGATGGAATTTCTAAAGCTAGAGTTTTTTATCCATAGGGGCCCACACACCTAGCATAGTGCTGGCCCTGAGAAGTGCTTAGTAGGGGAAGACTGGTCAGCTGCTCATCAGGTCCTAAGTGAGAGAGAGACCACATCCAGTGCAGAATGATGAGGGGTAGGGGAGGTAGCACCTTCCCGGGACCTCTCTCTGGCCGTCACTTCTAGCAGGCTAAGGGGCAGGGGAAATGGAGGAGAACCTCATTACCAACCTCTAGATGCTCCTGCTTCATTTTACCTTATTTAATCCTCACAAAACTCTATGAGATACTTTGCTACTTTCTCCATTTAAAAGAGAAATAATATTTAAGTCAGGGGTGGCAACTCACACCTGTAATCCTTGCTCTTTGAGAGGCCAAGGTGGGAGGATCCCTTGAGCTCAGGAGTTCAACACTAGCCTAAGCAAGAGTGAGACGCCATCTCTACCAAAAATAGGAAAATTATTCAGGCGTAGTGGGTACCTATAGTCCCAGCCACTTGTGAGGCTGAGGCAAGAGGATTGCTTCAGCCTAGGCGTTTGAGGTTGTTGTGAGCTAGGTTGATGCCACAGCACTCTAGCCCAGGTGACAGAATGAGGCTCTGTCTCAAAAAGAAAAAAATTATTATTATTTTTTAGAGGCATGGTTTTACTATGTTGCCCGTGCTACAGCACAGTGGCTATTCACAGGCACACTACAGCCTTGAACTCCTGGCCTCATGGAATCCTCCCACCTCAGCCTTTCAAATAGCTCAAATGACATGCGTGTACCACTATGCCCCCAGCTATGCTTTATGAGTAAACAGAAGTTCAGAGAGTTCAAGTAATGGACCCCAAAGCCCTGTGGAAAATAATTATTCAAGTTCAAGTATCTGTTGTGACAAAAAAGTGACAAAGGTCTTGCACTTTTAGGACTTCCTAAGACAGGAGAAAGAGTCCAAACCTGGCCTCTAGTTTAGAACCTTGAAGTTAAGAGAAAGGGGTACATCAAAGATCTTTTAAACTAACTGGTATGTTTGAAAGAAAACACTGGAGTCATAACCTCAGAAAATGAGTTGGGGACCCAGAGCTGAGATAAACAGAGTTTGTCTTGCAGGAGGAGAATAACGTGTGATAGGGGGACAGTTGGAGCAGCAGATAGCAATGGTCCTATATTATAGCTGCTGTGTCCCTGTCCTTTGTCCCTTCCTAGGAGAGGAAATCTCACCACTCAAGATTGTTAGAACCTCTGATTTGCAGATGGAGAAACTGAAGCCCAGGAAAGGCAAATGATTTCCCCAGTGTCACGTAATTAGTAGAAAAATGAGGTCTAAAACACAGACCCCTGAGACCAGGACAGTACTTCTCTCTGCTGCCCCCTAAGATTTAATTTGCACAGAGGAAGTGACAGGAATATACAGAGAATAATCTGGACTCTTAGAATAGGGAGAAATTGGCAGGGGTGAGATATGGTGCTGTAGGGTGAGAGCAGAGAGGATGGAACACTGCCTTGAAAGAGGGCCTGGAGGAACTCACGGGTGGGAAGAACAAAGTGTTCTGTGAAACCAGGCATCTCCCAGCAATAAAACCACACCCTGAGTCAGCCCTGAGATTCCACTCCTTGGTCTCTCCCGGGCCTCTCTGCCTCTGTATTGTCTGTAATGTTCCAGGGGAGGAAACATTAAGAGGTTAGGAATTGCAATCCTAACTCCTAAGCGAAATGGTGAGGGGAAATGGCAGTTTTAGGAAGGTAGTTATATGGAAACTAATTATCTGCGTTCTCATTTAATCCTTCAGAACAGAGATGCTTGATCAAGGCAGCCATCATCCCCTGCCTCCACCCCCATTACTGCCACTGCAGTGGGCTGTCACAGTGGAGGTCCAGTTGCCGCCTACCAAATTGCGTTTGCCATCGTTTGCTGTTCCCAGGGAGCCCAGGCCTCCTGACGTTCAGCTGTGTCCTAGTGAGTGCGTCACTGGCAGCTGGCTCCCATGAGGTGCAGAAGCAGATGCAAACTAATGCTCCCTTCTCAAATCTGCTAGCAGGTTGCAAGTGCCAGTGAGTACCTGGCTAGGCCTCGTTGCTAGGGCAATGGGATTGTTTCCATGGCCTCCCAGTGACTAAGCCCCAGAGATACAACAACAGGCTCCTTTCGAGGAAATGAGGGTCATTTTGGCATCATTTTGTCTCCACTCTTGCTGTTACTGAAAGCCAAGCTCCCTCAGCCCAAGGTGACTGACCTCCATGGGTGATGATAGGTCACACAGGGGCTTAGACCATCTGGTGTTGACGTGGCTGGCAGGCTTTTGTCTCCCCTGTCAGTCAGGGCAAGCCCAGTGCCTGGTGATCTGAAGCTCATGGCCTCGACTGTCCTCTGCGCTTTCCTTTTCCTCAGGAACCTTCACTTTGCTCAGCAAGGCCATACCAGGATATAGGATTTCTCTTTTCACTGTGGCGAGCAATAGTCCTTTTTGAACTTAAGCCAGTTTGGGGAGTTATGGTCACCACTTTGTCAGAGATGACCAGATGGGCACCCCCATTTTCATTCACCCCTGGTTTGGTTAGGATGACCCAGGAGCCTGCTGGATGGTAGCCCCTCCCCGCCCAAGCCCCAGTTTCAGGCTAACTCCTTAGGGAGCATCCTTCTTGAACATTTCACCCAGCACTGACACCTGCCCTTTTTCTACCCAATTTTATTCACCTGCAGACTTCCTCCCCTATCTCAGCAACTAAATGACAGTAGGACCCAGACTGTCAAAGGATTACTGATCAAGAAGTTCTGCAAGGCAGAGTGGGCCCCAAGAAAGGGCTCTACATAGGCCACTGGGGTAGTCCTTGTTCCTCACTATCCTGCTCTTACCCAAGGAGGTGTAAAGGGAAGCATCAGAGCCTTGTAAGGCCCTCATCTTACCCACAAACTCCTCCAAATTCTGTTCTCAAATCTCTCAGAAGATCCCTTGCTGGATTGTGATAGCCTAGGTTTCTGTTGGTTTTGACTATGAGGATCCCATGGCAGGAGGTCTCATAGGCAGAAGAGCAGAATGAACAGTGCCCTGGTGGTGGCAGGGTGTCACAGGGAGGGTTTGATTCTGTGTGTGTGGGAGAGGGGTATGCAGGCTTAGATAAAGTGGCATGTTGTGACTCTGTATACCTTTCACAGTGTCTCTTTGTAAAGATGTGACAGTGCCTGATACAAAGGCACTGAAAATTAAGTTTGAGAACTCATCCAAAAAAAGGGCTACAAACCTCACTGCTGAATCTCACTGTGGTCATCTTTGAAGTACTTCCCTTGGCCTCGTGGTGACTGTGGTGATATTGCAATGAAGTATGTAGCACTGTTTCTAGGATGAATTTGTTAACTTAATTGTCCCACCTCATATTATGATGACTCTATGGCCATTTCAGAAAAAGAATTCCGAAGTTGCTTTGATAGGTGGACTAAGCGCTGTCATCAGTGCATAGCTTCCCCAAGGGAGCACCTTTCCAGGGTCATTAGATTAGGACTCCCCATGGAATCCAGTCCCATCATACCAGGAAATGAAATTCCCTTATTCTTATAAAAGTCAGTTTTAGAACATAGTGGTTCTGCTTTAAAGTCTCAAATGTGGCTTGGCGACAGTAGCACAGTGGTTACAGCGCCAACCACGTACACCAAGGCTGACGGGTTTGAAACCAGCCCAGGCCAGCTAAACAACAATGACAACTGTAATAAAAAAAAATAGCTGGACATTGTGGCGGGTACCTGTAGTCCCAGCTACTTGGGAGGCATGTGACGCCATGTCACTCCACCGAGGGCAACATAGTGAGACAAAAAAAAGTCTCAAATGTGTTGAATCTTTTTCAAAAGGAAAAAATTAGATCGTCACCCCCCCCCACCTCCTTAATCTGTTCCAAATGAGACATTTGGAAGGAAAACTCACAAGAACCTACTCTTAAGAAAATTGGTTTCTGCTGTGGAGTGGGTCAGGGTGGGGAATAAAGTTAGGAAAATATATGGAACTTGACATAAAGGATTTGGTTTATGTTTGGGAAAGGATTCAGGTTGTTTTCAAGTTTTGAGTTACAGCTTGGGTGTGTCTGAAGAAATAGAATTGAACAGCACCTCAACGTACAGCCTTTGTGGACTTCTCATTCCATGCCTCCTGCCTGGGCCAGTCCCTGTTAAAGATGCCTGGCTGGGCAACCTTCCTTCATAAATAACTTCCCTGAGGAGACAGGAGTGATAACAGACGTTTTAAGTGGGAGCCGAGCTGCCTTAAGCACTTAAGCAAAGGCACTGTGCGAGTTGGGCCCTGACTTTCTCCTTGGCAAGACAAGGGAATTAAAGTTACTCTAATTTTATCATTTCTGTAGCCAGCAGACAGATTGAGGCTCCAATTGTGAGTTTCATTTTTATTTTTCACACTCTGCGTTTAGGTGTTTGAAGGTGTGGTTATATACTCAAAAATGTTGGCTTTGCACCCATAAGGTACAAGAGGTAGCCCAGTGTCAGGGCTGCTCCCAGGGGTCCTCTTGAGTGCTCCTGCCTCACCCTGCAGGGACAAGAGGGGTAGCAGTTGCTGTAAGTAAGGTACAGGTCCAACCATGAGCAAGCTTCTGGCCGTATATTTTAGACTTGACTCTGAGAAACTGGCAGGAATATTTTTCTGGTGGCTTCTCAAGCACATAGTGAGGGATAGGACCTGTAGAAGCAGAATTCCCAGTTTCAGATAAAATGTTCATTCATCTCCAATGCACAGTTCTCCTAACCCCCATCTTCCCTGACATCCATGCTGCAGAAAGTTTGTGCAGCATGGCACTTAGGGAAGATGGCACCAGCAAAGCAGGCTCATTTTTTCATCCACCCACCATTCGCTGGAAATGGTTGTCATGTTTACAGTACTGTAGAACAGAAAGGCATAAGAAATCCTCCAAAGTGCTAACCTTCCTGTGTTTTTCCCCAGCCACTTGTAACCCTCCTTTTATCCTCTTGCCTCCTCTTGTTCTCCAGGCTTATCCCATCCCTCCTTTCTCCCAATCCAGAATAGATCTAGGAATGTCCTGACATTATTTCCACATTGGCTACCAGCAGTGCTGGGTCTTTTTAAATAGCCTTGTCCATAAATCTTCAGTTGTTTTTCATCTTGGGAAAAGCAGCTTCTATCAACAAATCATTATTCACATGTAAGGGGCAGGGAGAAGTTCACCACATTTCAGACTTCAACTTCTTTTCACTCTATTTCACAACATCCACTCCCTAGAAACCACAGAAATTTTTTAAAAAATCAATCCCCAGTAGGCAGGGTGCCCCATAACATAGCCTGCTAGAACCAGAGCCTGTCAGCTGTGTGTGGAGGAGCTGAGAGTGATGGTAGGTTCGCCTAAGTTGGAGCTGGCTGGCTTAATCTATGGGGCGGAAATAATTTCAGAGTCTCAGAGAACCAAAAACCCTCCCTTCTGATGACTTTGGCTCTCTATGGCAGCCTTCACAGGTTCTAAGTAGGACCATGAAGAGACAGTTACACTCCACAAAAGCAAGGGAAGGAGGCCAGAGCCCTCAAAAGCAGTAGTTACACTTTGTTCACAGATCACCTGAGGATCTTGTCAAACTGAGATTCTAATTCCATAGGTCTAGGTAGGCCACAAGAATCTGCATTTCTTACACCAGAGGTGCTGCTGATGCAGCTGGTCAAGGGATCATACTTAGAACAGCAAAACCCAAAGGATGCCCTTAGGAAATAAATTCAATTTTTTTTTTTGAGACAGAGTCGCACTTTTTTGCCCTTGATAGAGTGCTGTGGCATCATAGCTCACAGCAATGTCAAACTCTTGGGCTCAAGGGATTCTCTTGCCTCAGCCTCCCAAGTAGTTGGGACTACAGGCACCAACCACCACAACACCTACCTCAGGCTGGTCTCGAACTTCTTAGCTCAAGCAGTCCACCTATGTTGGCCTCCCAGAGTGCTAGGATTACAGGCGTGAGCCACCGTTCCCAGCTAATTTTCAAATATTTTTAAAGCAACTACCAGACCAGGTGCAGTGGCTCATGCGTGTAATCGTAACACTCTGGAGGCTGAGGAGGGTGGATTGCTTGAGCTCAGGAGTTAGAGACCAGCCTGAGCCAGAGCAAGACCCCATCTCTAAAACTAGCTGGGTGTTTTGGCAGGCACCTGTAGTCCCAGCTACTTGGGAGGCTGAGGCAAAAGGATTGCTGAAGCCTAGGAGTTTGAGGTTGGGGTGAGCTATGATGCCACAGCACTCTGCTCAGGGTGACAGAGTGAAACTCGATGTCTCAAAAAATAAATAGGGGCAGAGGGAAAGGTGAGAAATGGTTGTCAGCTGCCACACAGTGCTGAGCAGAGCATGCCGCAGTCTCACGTTGGCGCTGCAGAGGATGTGCGCACAGACTTCTGCAGTCACCTGTAAGTGCTTGCACGGTCGGGGCCACGGCCCTCGGCAGACTGGAGTGAAAGGGGAGAGGAAACTGCTGGAGTTCCTGGTGTGCCCTCCCTCCAAGAAGCCACTCAGATATGAAGCATCAACAAATGAATTGATTAATGAAGAGCTGGGAATAGCCTATTCTATCATCAATGGGATTCCTAATATGAGACCACAGGCAGCTAGCATGACACCTCAAACTCAGAAGCAAGAAGAAATGCAGCAGCGCTAGTTCATAATTTTTAAAGAAACTACCACAACAACTAAATTTTCTTAATACCACATACCTTTTAAAGCAGAGTGGTAGGTAGTAAGTGGGGAAGAATGTTTCTGTCCCTTCCAGTCCATTGAGTGTTCTTATTCCAGTGGTCTTTTTAGCAGGACTGTTCTACTCAGCCTCTGTGGAGGAAAACTTCCCACATGGCTGCACTAGCACAACCAGTCTTTGCTTTTACAGTCTGCTCCTGCCGATCACCATACCAGTGTATGTGTTCTTCTACCTTTGGACTTGGATAGGTGTTAAGCTCTTAGGCATAATTAATGGAATCAGAGCCAAGAGGGTTGGTTGGTAGATAGATAGATAGATAGATAGATAGATAGATATATGTCTGGGCTGTTTAGCTTTGAAAGCTTCAACTAAGTGGAAATACTGGAGACCCATTTAGGTTTTGGGACAGATGCTTTTGCCTTGCTTATGTCAGGCTTAGGACTATGGGAGGCTTACGCTACCGGAGCTTCTTTTATTATACCTTTGTTCTGCCCTAGTTGTTTGAAGGCTCTGACTTATAAACTACTGTATCAGGAGAAACACTTTGGCAGGGTCTTGTTGGAGATTAACATATCTGATAACTATTTCTTATTCAGCTAAAATTTAGTCATTTGAAATTTTATTTGTATGGCTTCAAGATATCTTGTTTATGTTGGTAAAGTCACACATTAGAGATAACAAATAATTCCAAAGGAGCTATGTTGGAACGGCTGTAGAGAAATGCATGTGCACTATTGTGATATGAAACCATAAAATAAAATGGAAATTTCATGTACTTAGGGAAAAAAAGTTTAAAATAAAGTACTAGTATAACTGAAATAGGAATTAAGACTTACAGATTATTAAAGGAAAAATAAGTGAAATGCCTCTCTTCTCCGCTCTCTCTCCTCCTCTTCTCTTCCTCCTCTTCTGTCTCTCCTCCTCTCTCCTCTTTTCTCTCCCCTTTCCTCTTCTCCCTCCTCCTTGGTGCTGCTCTGCAGCATCCTTCCCTTGCCATTAAAGACCTTTCATACCAGCAAAAAAAAAATAAAAGAAAGAAAATAAAAATAAGTGAAATAAAATAACATAAAACAAAAAGTTAGCCCCATGTAATAGTGCCTGCCGACACCAGAGGTTAGGGTAGAAGGATTGTTTGAGCCCAGGAATTTGGGGCTAGAGTGCTCTGTGATTGCACCATTGTACTCCAGCTTGGGTGACAAAGCAAGACTCTGTCTCAAGAAAAAAATCAAGTAGACCAAACATAAACAAGGTTGTCGAGGATTTGAGGATTTGAATACCATATTTAAAAGGTTGGACATGTATAAACATTGTACCTGATAGATAGAAAATAAACATCTTTTTCAAATAGCTACATAAAATTTACAAAAATTGATTACATTGTAGTTCACAAAGACAACTTCAATTTCATAAAATAGGAGACTTTCTAGGCTACATTCTGACCAAATTGCAAGCACACTAGAAATTTCAAACTGAGCGGCGCCTATGGCTCAAGTAGGGTGCCAGCCCCATATGCCAGGGGTGGTGGGTTCAAACCCAGCCCTGGCCAAAAAAAAAAAAGAAATTTGAAACAAAAACATAACAAGAAAATATATAACCACTTAGATATTTTAAAAATATGTAACAAAAAATATAACCACTTTGATATTTAAGTAAAATTTTCTAAATAAGTTATACGAATGACAAGAAAAAAAATTTAAGACTCTACTGAGGGCCATACTGATGAAAATACAGTACCTACGTGGTTGAAGCTCTCCTCAGAGGAAATATTCGCAGTATATCAGGCAATTAGATTGTTACTCACAAGATAAAAGGAAGTCTTTAAACGTCAACATATGAAGATAACATAAAAAGAGGCAAAAGATACAAACTAGGTAGTCTATAGAAGAAGACAGACATGAATACTACACACATGGAAAACTGCTTAGGCTCACGCCCGTAGCTCAGGCAGCTAAGGCACCAGCCACATACACCAGAGCTGGCGGGTTCGAATCCAGCCCCAGCCCGCCAAACAATGACAACTACAACCAAAAAATGGCTGGGTGTTGTGGTGAGTCCCTGTATTTCCAACTACTTGGGAGGCAGTGACAGGAGAATCACTTGAGTCCAGGATTGGGAGGTTGCTGTGAGCTGTGATGCCACGCCACTCTACCCAGGGCAATAGCTTAAGGCTCACTCTCCAAAAAACAAACAAAAAAAAATGCTTAGCCATACTAATACAAAAATGCCAACTAGGATATCATGTCTCTGTCATTTCCCCATACTAACTGGCACAGAATTGAAAAGATTACTCTCACCTGGGCTGGTGATAGCCATGATCATACTTTATGGTTGGCCAGGCATGGTGACGCATGCCTGTAAACCTAGCACTCTGGGAGACTGAGGCAAGAGAATTGCTTGAGCTCAGGAGTTCAAGACCAACCTGAGCAAGAGCAAGATCCTGTCTACTGAAAACAAAAAATA
>NW_003852419.1:1711724-1712938 GCF_000181295.1 Otolemur garnettii | reverse complement strand
AGCTCACAGCAACCTCCAACTCCTGGGCTCAAGCGAGTCTCCTGCCTCAGCCTCCCAAGTAGCTGGGACCACAGGCATCCACCACAACGCCCGGCTATTTTTTGGTTGCAGCCATCATTGTTGTTTGGCAGGCCTGGGCTGTATTCGAACCCACCACCTTAGGTGTATGTGGTGCAGAGCCAGAAATTAATTTTTTTAATATGTATGACAATTGAGGCAGTAATTCCACTTCTAAGAATCTATCCTATAGAAATATTTGTATAAGTATGCAAAGATAATATGTGTAAGATTTTTTCTTTCAATTTTTTTTAGTTGGCCAACCTTCAGAAAACAGTCAACATGTTTATAACAAGAAAAGGAGCAACCTAAGCATCTCTCATAGTATCAGTAAATTTATGTACTATGCAACAGTTAAAAATAATGGAGTAGCTGGGCACGGTGACTAGCACTGTGGAAGCTAAGGTGGGTGGATTGCCTGAGCTCACAGGTTCGAGACCAACCTGAGCAAGAGAGAGACCTCGTGTCTAAAAATAACTGGGTATTGTGGCAGGCACCTGTGATCCCAGCTACTTGGGAGGCTGAGGCAAGAGAATCGTTTAAGCCCAAGAGTTTGAGGTTGCTGTGAGCTATGATGCCATTGTACCCTTCCAAAGGCAACAAAATGAGACTCTGGAGTAATCTGTATGAACTGACATGTAAAGGTATCCATAATAAATTATTACCTGAGAAAAGCAAGTAGCTGAGCAGGATATTTGGGATGATTCTACTTTAAGTTATAATGATAATAATCATTATTATTATATATAAATATGTCCTTTTTTAAGTATGCTGCCTATAGCAGTCTGGCAGGGAGCATAAATGCATGAACTGGCTGGGAGTATGGGCAGAATCAGTGGGAGGGAATGCGGAAAACTGAAGGTCTCATGCTCTCTCTGTTGTAGCACTGGGTGCGAGTTATAACCTTTCTAGGTTTCCCCAGTGTTCATGGTCCTCCTCAGTCCTGGGCGAACCTGGATCTTTTAGTTGAGGGGCAGCAGCATCGCCCCCCTTTTACCATGGTGAAACAGACTCAGTCCTGTTACTCTGAAAGTTATAGCAAGTAACATTGAGTTTAAGATTTTTTTTGGCTCGGCGCCTATAGCTCAACCGGCTAAGGTGCCAGCCACGTACACCTAAGGTGGCGGGTTCGAATCCCCAGCCCGGACCCGCCAAAC
>NW_003852419.1:1709544-1711529 GCF_000181295.1 Otolemur garnettii | reverse complement strand
AAAAAAAAAAAAAAAAAAGATTTTTTTTAACATTCTAGAATTTATGGCTATCGTTTTAGTTTGCTGGTTCCTTCCTTAGTGCTGTTGTTGTTGTTGTTGTTAAGCAGGCCCAGGCCAGGTTCGAACCTGCCACTCCAATGCATAGGGCCAGCACTCTAACCACTGAGCTCAGCCATTCTTAGTGCTCCTGCAGCCTCACTCTCCACCTTAGAATCTCCAGAATCTTCAGGAGGCCCCATCACCAGGCCTAGTCACCTGCAGCTCCAACATGAGCCCTGTTCTCTTCAGTCTCTATAACCCTAGCCAGGGAGAGGAGGCCAAGAACAGTCTCAGCTGTACTGGACAAGATAGCTGGAAATAAATAGCTAATGGAGGAGCACACTTGAGGGTCGCTGATTTCTGTCCTGCTTAGCAAAATCTCTGGGTTGCTTCACTCATTTCTAAAAGTGATTTCAACTTGATTTCCCCTTTGACCCTCGGTGTAAATATTAGCCTGGTCATTGAGATTGCCATCCAAAGAATGGTTTGGTCTCCAATGTAGAGTTTTTTAGCAAATAAAAATACAGGGCAGCCAGTTAAATTTGAGTTTCAGATAAACACTGAATAATTTTTTAGTGTAAGTATGCTCCATGCAATATTTGGAAATATTTGTGCTAAAAAGCTATTTGTGGTTTACCTAAAATTTAGACTTGGTGTCCTGTATTTGCATTTATTTTTTATTTTTTTGAGAGACAGTATCTTGCTCTGTCACCCAGGCTAGAGTGCAAGAACATCATTGTAGCTCACTGCATCCTCAAACTCCAGCGATTCTCCCTCCCACCATACTCTATACTCCACCATGCCTCGTTAATTTTTGTATTTTTTGTAAAGATAAGGTCCACTGTGTTGCTTTGGCAGGTCTCAAACTCCTGGCCTCAAGCCATCCTCCCATCTTGGCCTCCCAAAGTGTTGGGATTACAGGCCTGAGCCACCATACCCAGCCAATGTTCTATATTTAATCCAGCAACCCTTCTCCAGCAGGCTGTTGTGGCTCTCCCATTTCAATTGAGGCATCTAAATATTTAAGGATAAAGATCAGTAGAACTTGTAAGTAATAGCCCTCTACTAAATGTTGTCCAGGACACGACTGAGTCCCCTCCCCTCCTAGCCTACTAAATGCCCCTTCTGTGCCTCCCCCTCTCCTCCCTCTGGCTATCCTTCTTCTGAGCTGGGGTCTCACTTCCTGCCTCTGGACTCCTCGTCTGTGACTCTTCCCCCCACCCTCACCTCTCTTCTTTCTTCCTCATTTTGCTCTTACTGGTCTATAACATGTAATTAAAGTTTACATATTTGAGTGTTGGTTATAATTACTAAATAAGGTTTTGTGTTCCTTGCTATAATTTAAATAGCAGGGGAATTTAACGTTTTGTGTGTGTTTCATTTCAAGCTTTTATTGATTGGTGGCCTTAGTTCATTTTTAGCCACATGAATCATTGGTTTTCACCTTGAGCAGAAAGAAAGGTCTCCCATATCCAGAACTCCTGCACATCTTCCTAGAACAGACACCAACAGGGAAGGTGGGGAGTGGGCTAAATTGCAGTGGTGGGGAAGGGGGTTTCACTGTGTTGACCCATTCAAGGAAGAAGGAGGCTTCCTGAGAGCCTTTTAGAATTGGGTGTAGATGACCAGGGAGACATTCCCCTCTGTCCTCCTCCCTCACTGATCATGGAATTCCTTACCAGTAAAGAGCAGCCTCTCTACGAGGGAGGAGAATGATGTGGGGCAAATGACTAAGGCCCCAGTGGACTCTGCTTTCATTCTCTGCCTCTCCCAAGGGGAGCCAACATGTGAAGGAAACTTCACTCTGGTTCCTTCCTCAAAACTGGTAGTGTCTGTCTTGGCACCTGTGGCTCAAGTGGCTAAGACACCAGCCACATACACCTAAGGTGGCGGGTTTGAATCCAGCCCAGGCCTACCAAACAACAATGATGGCTGCAACCAAAAAA
>NW_003852419.1:1700605-1708492 GCF_000181295.1 Otolemur garnettii | reverse complement strand
AAAAAAGTAAGCAAGGTTCCATCCAAATGTAAAATGGCTTTTTTTAAGCCAAAAACTAGAAACTTGCTGTTATAGAATCCTTCCACTTACCAGGTGAGAGAACATTACTACTTTATTTGTGGAAAGCTCTTTTTACTCCTTCTCTCATGGATTCCTGAAGGTGTAGGTGCTCCTTCCCATCTCTTCATTCAGGTGGGGCAGAATTCAAAGGACTAAAGGTATGGGCATGTCCCCCTTGCCATTTCATCGCATGTTTCAGTAGACAGAAGTTGGCTCTTTACAAGGCTTGACCTAGTGGTTTGTGACTAGAGGTATCTTCTGGACCCTAAAGGAGGCAGCTCCATAAGAGGGCTGCATTTGCCAAATGGCTCTAGTTGCCCAAAGATTTTTGGATCAGATCTCTCATCTTTGGTGGGAATGAAATAACAAAGCCTCACCCACCTGGAGTCTGTGGTCTTTTGCTGAGCAAAGTTCTGTCAG
The DNA here is from genome assembly GCF_000181295.1 of Otolemur garnettii. Classification (NCBI taxonomy): domain Eukaryota; kingdom Metazoa; phylum Chordata; class Mammalia; order Primates; family Galagidae; genus Otolemur; species Otolemur garnettii. The sequence goes on along the minus strand of NW_003852419.1, from coordinate 1,708,012 downwards.
CTGTTTGGGACAGATGCTTTACCCCAGCTGGAAACCCGATAATGAGCAAGGCCTAAGAATCTGAGCTTCTCAGAGTGTAAGGGAAACCAAATATTAGAGGCCACAGCATTCCGACTCCGATACTTGGACGGAGCTTGTGCATTCCCTTGGTTACAGCCATTTGGGGCTCCAAAAGGCAGAGAGATTTACCCAGATCCTTTTCTCAGCAGTTGCTGGGGGACCCAAACCCCTTGTCACCTTGAAGTTCTGTTTAATCCTTCACCTTCACAGCAGTGAAAAACAATGAAAATCAGCCACACCCGTTGGAAATTCATGTCAGGGAAAGAAGGCAGGAACGGGATCAAAGCCTCTTGTAACCCAAGAATTCCTCAGCAGCTCTAGTCCCTTAATAATTATGGTTTGGAGATTTGCCAGAACGCAAAACCACTTAACATGCCATATTTAACAATGAACAGTTTTCTGTGTTCATAATAGTCACTGTACAGAGTAAATAGGCACCTTGAACAAAGGATGGATATTTATATGTGTATATAAAATAACCCACACCTACCTTAAACTTAAAATGTTTTCAGGGAAGAATGTGGCATTGGTACCCGTTTTAGGAGTTAGAGAAAAATCTAAATATTCTGCCCTCCTATCCTCACCTCTCTGGGTTTTTAAATACTAAATGGCGATTTTAAATCTGTGTTTAACCCAGAATTTCCCAAACTTATTTAACAGCCAACCCCTCCCCCCGCCACACACACACACACACACACACACCTTTGATTGTTTGTGATGTTTGAAGTATTTAATTTTAAATATCTCCTAACATTCTAAAAAGCCATTGTTCCCAAAAAGGCAAACTTTTGGGGAAATGGGGGCCAGTTGGGGCAGGGAGCAGGATTTAGACAGTGGGGGGATAGAGAAAACTAGTCCTAAATCCTGAGAGTGATGAAGGAATTTGCTGGAGGCCAGGTCTCTACATCAGCTTGGACGAACCTTGGATCCAAGTTCTACGTCAGTGTTTGTTCAATTTATCAGTCAAACATTTGTCATTGAGAACCTCCACAGTTGACCACCTCCCTAAATTGACCTAATTTTCATAGATGGAAATGTACATATTAGTACAATAGGCCTAATTCCTCATCCGCTACCTCCATATGCTGATCAGTTGGTTGCAGTCCCTAGGGTGGTCACCTTACTAAGGTTCTACTGTATATTGAATGAGTGAATGAAAAAAAGAGATACAGATTGAGAGCAGGGAGAGAAATTAAAGGTGCGAAACATTCTTAGGAGATGGTTGTCATAGATTGGAATGGGAACTAGTGAAGGAAGTAATGAAGACCCACTAAGAAAACCAAGAGGTTCCATTGTCATGAAACCCACATAAGGCAAATTATTAGGAGGGCAGGGTTGGTCAGCCAACCCAAACATTGCTGAGAGGCAGGTTAAGGAGGATGAGGATTGGGAAAATGTTATGCGTGAGAGTGAGAGAGGTTAATAGTGGGAAGCTAAAGCCAACTTCAGAGAGTTTAGAGGTAAGTAGGATGTAGGCAAATAAAAGGGCCAGGTGTGGACTGCTCTGTTACATGATCTGTCTTCTCATCCTCCTCTCCTCTATACACTTTATGGGCAGCACTTTGTGCCTCCTCTATGACCTTTATATATCCACGTTCCCTTTCTCCTGTGTTCCTCAGGCTCTCCTCCCACTCCAGTGGCTCCCTGTCATATTTATGTTACTCCCCTGCCCTAAAACCTTATTACCTAGGTCCTGCTCTGCCTTCCAGCTAATGTTGCAAAAGGTTGAGTTTATGCTGGATATCACTTGTAGAAGACAAGATTACCTGTAAGAATGAGTGGTTAGGCCAAGTACAGTGGCTCACACCTGTAATCCCAGCACTTTGGGAGGCCAAGGTGGGAGGATCACTTGAGTCCAGGAGTTCAGGGCTACAGTGAACTTTGACCATGCCAGTGCACTTTAGCCTGGGTGATAGAGTCTTGGTTTTTTTCTAAAAAAAAAAAAAAGAAAGAAAAAGAATGAGTGATTCAGGAATATGATATAAGGATAGGAAAAAGTTTGGAGTGGTTTATATATTTAATTAGGAGTCACCAGAAAATGAAGAAAAGCATGGATTACCAGGAGGCAGTGAGAATCCAACCGAGATGAAATACCATGAATTTAAGAGAGCCTAATCACCATATGGCCTCCGTTTAGCTGGAGTTGGTGGCCCAAAGTAAAACAGTAGATCAGGTTTAGAGAAAGGAGGTTATGGAGCACTGTTGAGCCTGGTAGCAGGTCAGGTTGAAAGGGGCTTTGAGGACTAGGAAAAGTACCATAGGTAGTCCGCGATATATAGAAAGAGGCAAGCAGTGGCCTGAGAGAAGGGCAGGGTCACGGATGTGGTCAGGACTGGGGGAAGGTAGTTTCAGTGGAAGAGGCAAAAGGTTAAAAAGTTGTGTTAGGAATCTTAGGCCATGTGGTGTAAGAGCTATAGCATAGAGACTGTGCCGTAAGTCCCAAATCCTAACCTGTCTCTCTGTTATAGCTCATTTATAAAACAGTGCAATCCTACCTTCAAAGGTCTTTATAATTAATACATATAATGAATACATAGGAAGCATTTATGATAGTGCCTTGCTCCTAAGGGCTTGCTAAACATGAGCAATGATACTGATGACATTTCAAAGGGATGATAAAACTTAAGAGTTTGAGATATAAGTTGAAATGGTTCTAAATCACAAGTTCTCAGATGTCATCATGGTTATTGGGAATAGAGTGAAATTGGAGAAGGAGAGTATTAAAATTGAAAAGTTTGAAGAATAGTGAAACCAAATATCGGGAGGGATGTCTTTATGGATATTGAAGTCACAAGTGTTGGTGATGACTCTTCCTCTTTGGAAAGGGCAGTTCTGTAGCTGAGGGTAACCAGAATGGGGGAAGGTGGCTAGTCCCAACTTGAGAAGGAAGTTGTTGAGGGAGGGGATTTGTCTGGGGGTGGCAGAGGAGTGTGCTGTTCTGTCCAAGTTAGTGACTGAAGCAAAGAAGGAGCAGCCTCACCTGGAAAGTGAGGAGTGTGGCACTTTCACCAGGAGGAGGAAGAAACCTGGAAAGGATGAAAACTATGGAGAATTTTCTCACAATAGTAGATTTTGATGAGAAGAACTATTTTTGGGGCGGCGCCTGTGGCTCAAGGAGTAGGGCACCAACCCCATATGTCAACAGCAGTGGGTTCAAACCCAGCCCCAGCTAAAAAAACTGCCAAAAAAAGAAAATTATTTTTTGTAATAGCTTATAAAAAAACTTCCCTGAGTGTGAGGAAAGTCAGAGTAAAGCATGAGGATAAGGGAAGTAGAATGGAGGTTTTAGAATAGATCCTGAGAAAGCCAACGGAGGGAGGCTGTTTCCCTCACCTGGATTGTGAGATGTGTGACAGGCAGGCAGCTCCCCGAGGCCCGACCACACCTCCCACTCTGGGCACACTGCAGTGTGGATTGCTGTCTTTTCCAGATCAGTGCCACTCAGCACACTGACAGATGGAGGGACCAGACCAGGAGAGCTGGGTTTGGGGGCTTCTGCTTTTAGAGAGCAGAGAGTAACAAATGGCTTTAAAGGAGAGGAAGCAGGACGCCAGCAAGCTTCATGGCTGCCTTCTCTTCCAAGAGTGCTGCTCTGTAATGTAATTGTGTTTGGACATTTTTTTCACATGATGTCAGGGAATAGCCTCCCTTAAAAGCTTTCATGAAAAAGCACAACTATAAAACAGACTCAGGCAATGAAATGGAAACCAGACGAGTGTGTCTGCTGTGTAATTTGGGTAAAGAGATTTCTCTTTTCAGCTTTGTGATCTGATCTCTGCTCTCTGCATAAAGTCTATTTCACAGGATCTACTTACGTATCAGTCTTACCATGCAGGTGATTTCAGATGCGAAATGTCCTGCTCTTTTACTGGAAAGCAAGGGTCTCCTCCTCAAATGGCTGTGCAGACCACCCTGCTAGGCTTGTGGCCTTTCTAGTCCTCGTGTCCTGAGTCTCTTGCCCTTGTGTGAGTCCAAATCCCAGCAAACAGAGGAGGAAGGCTAGTCCCTCTTCAGTCATTCTTTGACTGTACATCTTCATCTGTCCACTCTCACCTCCCTTCTTAGGGAATGTATCCTGAGGAGAAATATTCATCGAAGAGACACTTCCAGGGCACAGAATTGAATCACCCACTGTCCTCTGTTCTTTGTACACTCTCCTACTCCATCTTCATGAGGGTCCTTTCATTTCTTTTTATTCTTTATTAAACTGTATACTATTTTGAGGTATATAGCTCAGTGGCATTTAGGACATTCACAATATTGTGCAATCATCACCACTATCTAGTTCCAGAACATTTCATCACCCACCAAATAGAAACCCTGAAGCGGTCAAGTAGTCCCTCCATATCCCCCCAGCACCTGGCAACTCCCAGTCCACTTTCTGCCTGCATGAATTTTCCTATTCTAGTTATTTCATATAAATGGAATCATAATACCAGTATATGACCTTTTGTGTTTGGCTTTTTTCATCGAGCACAATGTTTATAAGGTTCATCCATGTTGTAGTGTGAATCAGCACTTTATTTCTTTTTATGGCTGAGTGACAGCCCATTGTGGAGATATACCATATTTTATTTATCCATTCATCCATTGATAGAGAGACATTTATGTTGTTTCTACCTTTTGGCTAATGTCAATAGTGCTGCTTGAATATTCATGTGTAGGCTCTTGTTTGGGTACCTGTTCTCATTTCTTTGAGGTATGTACCTAGAAGTAGAATTGCAGGTCATATGGTAATTGTGTGTTTAACTCTTTGAGAAACTGGAGGTCCCTTCCTGATGGACATTCTTCCTAGGTTTGCTCTAACAATGAGCAGCAGACGCTAAGACACAAAGAACTGACACGTTGTCCTCATTCTACTAGAACTGGAAAGAAACTAAAGGAAAAAGGACCAGGTTCGAGGAATCTTTCTGGAAATGAGGAAGGTCACTAAAGAAATTCTAATAATCAGATGAAAGTTTGGATGGGAATGGGGAGAGAATGGGGTGCTGAGAAGATTCAGGCCACTAGAAAAGATTTGACTGAGGCAAAAGAAGAACTTAGCAAAAAAGGGACTCAACGGTACAGAGTAAAGGAAAACATGAGCCCAAACATCCCTGGCTGGTACAGCCAGTCCACTGGTGACGGAGTGATGCAAGAGAGCTATGAATTTAGTTATTCCTGTAGCAGGGGGGGCAGGGGAGCCAGAAAGAAAGAGTCTTTCATGCTAAGGAGATAGGACATTTGGGCTTTGTGGAGCCACTGAAAGCTTTTAAACTGAGGCAGAATCAGGTGAGAGTTCCTTTAGACAGGTCTCCCTAACCACCGGGTAGGGGCTAGCTTGGAGTCCAGGAAGGAAGGCTGGAAGGCCACCGTCATTCTTAGAGGAAGAATGATGAGGGTGAACCAAGAAGTGCTGGTAGGGATGGAGAGAGGAGTAAGACTGAGAGGTATTTAATCATCAGGTCAGGGAGCTGTGGATGCAGAGTTGAGGGCAGAGGATGACATGCCACTCAGGAAAGTGCACACCAGGAAGCCAGCAGAGGACAGAGCTTCAAGGAGATACAGAGAGCTCCAAAGCACTGCACACATTGCCAAGGGGTCTGAGTCAGACGAGAGGTGAGAGGCTGTGGGTCTGGGGCAGGGAGGTGTAGAGTGAGGGGCTACAGACCCAGATGTGCCTCCTTTTTCTTCTTTCAGCCTGACAGATTTCAAAATGAATTCAGTATGTTTTGACCTCACTATTTTGACCTGGAGGACATGATGGTTCTATGTAAATACATATTTTTTTAAAATTTTGTTTTCTTTTTGAAACAGAGTCTTGCTCTTTCTCCTGGGCTACAGTCCAGTGGTACTAGAGTACAATGGCGTCTTTGCTCACTGCACCCTCAAACTCCTGAGCTCAAGCAATTCTCCTGCTGTGATCCCCTACCTCAGCTTCCTGAGTAGCTGGGACTTTAGGTGCTTGCCACCAGGCCTGTCTAATTTTTCTATTTTTAGTAGAAATGGGGTCTCACTTTGGCTCTGGCTAGTCACAGACTCCTGAACTCAACTAATCCTTCCCCCCTCATCCACCCGAAGTGCTAAAATTACAAGCATGAGCCACTGCACCTGGCTGTAAATAAAAATTTTTAATCTGAATTACACCAACATTGATTAATTTTCACAAAGGAATTATTTTCTAGTGTAGCTCCATCAGGCCAGTGATCAGTGAAACCATTTCTAATGTTCACTCTTATTTTCTCAAGTATCAACTCCTATGTATAAATTTAATATAGTAAAGATTTTATTTTTGTTCAAAAATTTTAGTCAATTATAGTTCTACCAGGCCCAGTTTTAGACTATGTCAGTTTTGTTTTTGTGTGTATATGTCTACCAGGTCACAATTACCCCCAGTTATTGTTGCTATTATTATTATTATTTGTAGTTTTCAGCATAAACAAAATGATTTCCTTGGTCAGTTACTGTGAAGTTTATCATGTGTTACTGCCATTGTCAGTTTAGTTTTATGTAGATTTTGACTAGCAACATTCACGGAAGGGTCAAAAACAACCTGCTCCTTCCCATTATCCCTTCCCCCATTGTCCCCACTGAAGGGCCAGTATGGAAAGGAAAGGAGGTTTTCTGGGCAGGGACCCTGCCTGGGGTCTCGACCCTTAAGACCCATCTTATCAGCTAATTTAAATCCATCCTGGAACAGTTTGATTTTTCTTTCTTTTTAGTTGGCTGAAAACCTAGAGCCTAACTGCCCTGTAGTCTCAACATCTTTCTCTCTTCCTTGACTTGAGAGAGAGGTTTTCCATGGGTCTCTCCCTTCCCTTATCTCACCCCAGGGTTCTCCATGCTGAGCAGCAGCCTAGGGCCATGTTAGCAAGTGTTTCTCATGCCTTTGGGAGCTGGACACTAGGGAAGCTGCTGGGGAATGATGGTCGCAGGTGACAGATAGGAAAGGCTTTGAGAGGCCGGGGACTAAATTTAGTTTCAAGATATAAATTCCCCAGAATCACCAGCATTTACCCTTTTGAACACTGTTTATAAATCTTAAAATCACTTTGTGAGTTTAAAAGTTGATTTGCCTGAGATATTACCATGTGTCGTGTTTGTTCTGTTTAGAACCGTGAAAGCCTAGAGGGTAAGGTGGGGGTACATATGGGACAACTTTCTGGATTCTGCATAAGGCTGGGAGATGGAAATGTTAAAGTCCTCTGGAGAGAAAAATAACCTTCTTGAGTTTTTCTGATTTTAAATTTCTAGTCTTCAGTTACACTTCAGGACTGTCCACACCCACTATCTCTGTAGCCCACCAAAATGTTGGGGGAGCCACGCAACCCCCCAGCTTGAGCTCTGCACTGTGTTCCATGCCTAGAC
>NW_003852419.1:1673230-1699765 GCF_000181295.1 Otolemur garnettii | reverse complement strand
AAAAAAAAAAAAAAAAGGAAGAAAGAAAATAAAAATGACTTCAAGGAAAAGAAAAAAAGAAATTTAAAGGTCCAAGCTGGTCGATGAGGAACGTGAAATGAGTCTGCACAGCTCTTAAGCTCTGCCCAGGCAGAAGAAGAGGAGGCTGCTGGAAGGCAGATCTCAAGTTGCCCAGTACTCCCAAGTGGCTTCCAAGTCTGGACATTAGCCTGCCTCACTGGTTCACGGTGCTGAGTCAGGGAGGAGAAAAGGAGCAGCTACCCCTTCCAGGAGTGCTTTGGTGAGTGGCTGTGCCAAGGGGAATAGAGTGCAAGGTACTTACTACCCATGAAGTGGTGCCTGAACCTTAGGGAAGCTTGAAGGAGTGGAGTCACCAGGGAGCAGGCAGAGGGAGGGGCTCCTCTGCAGGGGTGGGGCTTATTTGCAGGGCAGGGCCTGGCTGCGTCTTGCACAAGGGGGCTCTGACACAGTACATGTAGCCCAAAGGAATTCTTGCAAATGAAGGAATGCCAAGTGTGGGCCCAAGTGGTCTGGACTGCCCATTGTTTACTGTGCAGCCCCTTCACACATAAGGGCTCCAAGGACAGGCCTGTGTTATCTGCTGTGGAGCAGCCATGGACGAGGCCCACATGTGCAGTCCATGTGTGCAGCCCACATTGGCCTTACCCTTCCCTGCAAAATGTAGGAAATGGCCACAAGAAACTGAAACTTGCATGAGCTGCACGTAAAACTAAGTATAATGGAAGCACCCAGAAGGGTTTAGAGCCTGGTGGTCTGCCATTTCCCTCATCCCCAGGCTGTTAGGCCCTTGGGGAACCAGGTCTTGTTCATAGGTGGTGTTGTCTGAGGGTCATTTCGTTTGAGTCTATTCCTTATTCATTGATGTGGTTGGAAGTGGACAGATGCAAGTATTTTTATAAGCTTTGAATTGAGTGTACTATTAACCAGCTATAATTTAATTTATTAATCCTTTTCCTGGGAAGTGTATCCCTAATGAATAAGAAGGGTACTCTTTTAACTCATAGGGAATGTTTGTTTTCATTCATATTGGCTGCATCCTTTTTTTAAATTAAGGGAAAAATGTATTTACCCAGTGATTTGAAGTAGGCCCACATTTTTATAGTTATTTTAACTTTTAAAATAAAGCTTTTTTTTAAAGTATCTTTTCTTTAAAGTGAAAACAAAGGATTTGCTGGGGTGTTTCTAGTTTCATAATAGACAACCAGAAAAACTGTTTCTGCCAGGCAGTCATAGATTTTGTGGCATACCTCGTGTGTGAGGATCTTCTTTGGAAGCTGAACTGCAGGAATTTTTGGGAACCTAAACCACTTGTTCCATTAGAAAATGAAAAACAGGCTCTGTGCCTGTGGCTCAAGTGGCTAAGACGCCCGCCATGTACACCCAAGGTGGAGGGTTCGAATCCAGCCGGGGCCCGCCAAACAACAATGACGGCTGCAACCAAAAAATAGCCGGGCGTTGTGGCGGGCACCTGTGGTCCCAGCTACTTGGGAGGCTGAGGTAAGAGACTCGCTTGAGCCCAGGAGTTGGAGGTTGCTGTGAGCTGTGATGCCACGGCACTCTACCCAGGGGGATAGCTTGAGGCTCTGTCTCAAAAAAAAAAAAAAAAAGAAAGAAAGAAAGAATAAGTTTTTAATATTTGAAAGGTTTTTTTCTCCAGATATTTTCAAAATTTCAAATGATAGTGTTTTATCACTTCCTTTCAAATCTGGAATCATTTTTCCCTCTGGGCAGAAAGGGCCCTGTGGCATACTGCTTATCTGAAGTGGCCACTTGTCTCTCTTTTTTTTTTTCTGAGACAGAGTCTCACTTTGTCACCCTTGGTAGAGTGCCATGGTGTCATAACTCACAGCAACCTCCAAATCCTGTGCTCAAGTGATCCTCTAGTCTTAGCCTCCCAAGTAGCTGGGACTACAGGTGCTTGCCACAAGGCCTGGCTAGTTTCGTTGGTTTGTTTGTTTGTTTGTTTTAGAGACAGGATCTCACTCTTGGTCAGGCTGGTCTCAAACTCCTGACCTCCAGCAATCCACCCATTTCAGCCTCCCAGAGTGCTAGGATTACAGGTGCCGCCCCCAGGGAACTGTTGAGGAGGGGTGACCTAGGGGAGGCCATCCAGGGCAACGAGACAAGGAGGTGAGCTCCTCTGCATCTGCCCAAGGGGAGACCTGGCCTCTGGTTCCTGGAGAACATCCGGTCACTAGACTATTCCTTGCAGAGACTTTAACAGAGCAATTGTTTACAGCTGTGTGAGACTGTGGGCAGGCTGTGGCAAGGCTTCTTGACCTTGGCAGCATTGACGCTGATGGGGGCTATCCTGTGCAGAATTTTAGCAGCATCCCTTGCCTTGCCTCCTCCTGATTGTGACAACCAGAAATGTCTCCAGGCATTGACATGCATTCTCTGAGGAGCCATGTCATCTCCATCAAGAACCACTAGGTGAAGGGAAGCAACCATGATGTTGAGGCAGCTAGAGACAAGCACCAGTAGAAAGCTGTGACCACGCCGCAGCTGAAAGGTCAGGAAAGGGGTTCTGAGAACCTAGGGAGAGCTGGTGTGGGGAGGAGGGGCTGCCCGCAGGTGCTCTAGCTGTGGTGGAGGGGCTACTGCTGGAATCTTGGCAACTTGTGGGGGAGCGTAAAGGAAAGAAATAGCCCCAAATTCTCTCCTTCCTACCCTCCAGTGTACCAGTGTCCCCTTCCCACTAGATCAGTGGTTCTCAACCTTCCTAATGCCGCAACCCTTTAATACAGTTCCACATGGTGTGGTGACCCCCAACCATAAAATTATTTTCATTGCTATTTCGTAACTGTAATTTTGCTATTGTCATGAATCGTAATGTAAATATTTGATATGCAGGATGTATTTTCATTGTTAGAAAGAGGTCGCGACCCACAGGTTGAGAACCGCTGCACTAGATGAATCCAACTAGAAGCCCTAGTGGCAAAGAAACCTGGGTAATGCAGTTCAGAGAGGTCAGTCCTGGGTCCCCCAGCAGAGTAGAGAAGGGCAAAGAATAGATCTGGAGAGCAAACAAAATCATCAGTCTGTTCATCCATCCATCCATCCATTCATTATTTACAGGCAGCTCTGCAGAGTGGACAAGAGTATAGACTCAGGAGTCAAACAAGCCTGGCTTTCTTTATGTCTTGACTATAAACCTGTGTGAGTTAGAATGAGTTACTTCTCTAAACTTCAGTAACATTGAATGTAAACTGGTAACAATACCTGTCTGTATGAACTTATTCTTGCAATGAGCTTTCTCGTTGGGGAAACACAAGTCACAAGTAAGTTGCATAGTACAGGACTCTACACTCAAGTGCTAAGTGGGTAGTGTCTGCTGAACGCTCAAGTGCTACTCTTATGGATGATCCAGGGAAAGGAAAGACACATGTTTAGCCATGAATGCCCTCCTCACCTCACGTGAACACCTTGAGCACTGTGCAGATACAGGCAGAGAAAGTGGTCACAGCGGGCTGGAGAAAGTTAGACCACAAGATATAAGTTAGATCTTGAGGGAAGGGTAGGAGGACTGAGAGGAGGAAGCAGGTATACCAGATAGGGAATGGTGAGTAAATCAAATCCTGGAGAGCCAGAGGAGGGCCCAGGCAGCAGTGGGGGAGACTGTTGAGAGGGGAGCGTGGTTTTTTTTTTGGGTGGGGGGTTGGTTTGTTTGCTTGTTTGTTTTTGGAGACGGTCTCACTGTATCACCCTGAGTGGAGTGCCATGGCATCATCACAGTTCACAGCAATCTTAAACTCTTGGGCTCAAGCAGTCCTCTTGCCTCAGCCTCCTGAGTAACTGGGACTACAGGCACCCACCACCCTACCTTGCTAGTTTTTTTATTTTCTGGGGGGTGTTTGTTTGTTTGTTTGTTTTAAGTAGAGACAGGATCCCACTCTTGCTCAGACTGGTCTTAAATTCCTGAGTTCAAGCAACACCCTCCGCCCATCCTCGGCCTCCCAGAATACTAGGATTACAGGCATGAGCCACGGCACCCGGCCAAGAGGGGACTTTGATTGAGGGTGTCTGTGTGCTCTCTGTCATAGTCTTCCTTAGTCCTTCCTGTAGGGTCCAAAGGGCCAAGCACGTGCACACATCTGTGAAAGGGAAGATGGAAGGGCAGTAGGATGGCCGCAGACTGGATACATGTCCCTCTTCTGTAGGTGTGGCCAGTAGGCTCTGCTCCAGACAGACCAGTGTTGCCCTGTTCAAATCCAGACACAGAGACACCAGATTCAGATTTTCTGAATTTTCAAAAGATGCTAGACACTTGGATGTTGATAAGAATTTTCCTGATGTTTAAATCAGAATATGTGAGCTGTATCAAACCTGTATGAAGACTAAACATTCCTTTAGAACTCCTGAGATACATGTGTTTGGTTGGGTTCTGTTTCCATATATAGTTTCTTTTAAACAATAGGTTCTCAGCTTAAGAAATAAAAAGGAGGAAGAGGGGTCCATCTGGGCCAGGTGACATCTGAATTCCCTTCAGACTTAATACCACAGCCAGATTGGGGGTGGGAGAGAGGACTCAGTATAGGAGAGGGGACAGACTTAGGGCACTGAGTGGGCAGGCAGCAGTCCCACACATCTCCAGCACTTGGCACTGCATGCTGGGTCTAGGGATGTCCTTGAGAGCTCTGACCAGCACATTTGGTTCTTCTTTGATGAAATTTTTAAAATATTCAGATAAAGAACAGAGACAGACTTCCCAGTTTCTTTGAAGCTAGAAGGATCATCCCCCTCCATTCCTCAGGACACTGACCTTCCTCTGGGCCATTTGTCTCCAGCAGGACTCATCTGAGAGCTCTGTTTGGTGGTCAAGGTTGAAATGATGGCATTTCTGGGAGGCCAAGGTGGGTGAATTGCCTGAGCTCACAGGTTCAAGACCAGCCTGAGCAAGAGCAAAACCCTGTCTCTAAAAATAATCTGGGCATTGTGGCAGGTGCCTGTAGTCCTAGCTACTCAGGAGGCTGAGACAAGAGAATTGCTTGAGCCCAAGAGTTTGAGGTTGCTACGAGCTATGATGCCAGGGCACTCTACTGAGGGTGACAAAGTGAAACTCGGTATCAAAAAAGAAAAGAAAAGAAAAGAAATGATGCCATACAATGCTATGGCCGTGAAGTTTACTCCCTGATCATCCTGCCTGGAAAGCCCAACTCTGAGTCCTGCTTTGATGGCCCTGGGGACTAGGGATGCAAGGTGAGGAAAGGGGCAGGGATGCTCAGGTAGCCTCAGGAAGTGCTAAACCAAGCTTAAAATACAGGCTCTTGCCCTACTGAAGGGAAGTGAATGAGGCCATGGAGAAGACTAGAAGATAATGAGATTGGCCAGATGGAGTGGGCTCGTGCCTATAATCCTAGCACTTTGGAAGGCAGAAGTGGGAGGATTGCTTCAGCTCAGGACTTCCAGACCAGCCTAAGTAAGAGCAAGACCCCAACTCTAAAAAAAAAAAAAGAAAGAAAGAAAAAATTAGTCAGGTGTGATGGTACATAGTTGTAGACCCAGTTACTCTGGAGGCTGAGGCAGGAGGATCACTTGAACCCAGGAGTTTAAGGCTACAGTGAGCTGTGATGACACCACTGCACTCTCCCCTTGGGGACAAAAAGAAAGAGAAAGAATGAGATTGTCTGGAAACAGCCTAGTGAAACCTTAAAATATTTTTGCTCAGAAAAAAGAAGTTGCAGAAATGCTGACTTTCAAATACAGCCTGGCCTTCTAAGGCCTGCCCCAGCCTGTCCGCCCCTCCAGCCTTGCCACAATCTCCCCACAGGTGCTCTTTAGCAGACAGGTCCAGTCTGCCTGCTGCTCAAACCTGGGCTCCTTCCATTCAGCAGCACTTGTCCTCTCAGAGCCCCCTGCCTGGCCACTTCCCCTCTGTGGAGCTCTCCCTCCTCCCCACACTCTCTTTCCTTTTCTGTCCCCTTTGTTACCACCACTAGTAGTATAATTAGTCTGTGCCACATACCATCTTCAACTATTACCTGGCACTTCATTTGGGTCAGCTTGCCTCTTGACTAAACTCTTCACTCTCTGAGAAAAGGGACAGGGGTTTTCCTTGTGTTTCTCCCAGTGCCCCCTGCAGAAGGCAATAGGGAATAACTGTGGGTAGATGGATGGACGTGTGATGCCCTTTTGAGTGGACATATGAAGATTTCTCTGGATGGCAGGGCCACCCAGCAAGACCTTGGCCAGCCCCCTAAAGCTGAGGGATTTTCCACAAATGTCTAAAGCAGGATTCTCCAGAGCAAGGAGCAAGGAGAATTCAACCCATCACCATCTGCACCACATTTACCATGCTGACTCGCCTTCTCTCAAGAAGGCCTGGAAGGGTGACTTGACCAATGGCCTCTTTCTAGAAAACTCCTGCCCATGACACTCAGACAATGGGCTTTTAATCCATGGTCTAAAATACTGTAGTTTACAAGCTTGGTGCCTGGACAAAGTCCAGGTTGGCATTTTCATTTTAATCAGTACAATTTAAAATGACCTCAAAGCCTGTGACTTACCTGTCTACCTGCCTAGAAAGTAATCACTTCCTTGAATAGGGGGACCGGAGGGTGGGACTTGTGGAGCAGCATGACAGGCTGCTGCGGAGGGCCTCTTCACAGAGTTGGAGAGTTTCTGGAGTTGAGGCATCTGCCTGGCAGGAGAGCCCTAGTGTGACTGGGGCAGTAGCAAGAGGAAGGCTACACTGGGCAGCCCGGATGCCTCTGGTTTGCTTCTGCCTCTACCATCCAAATGGGTTATCCATTCACAAGGATGGAAGGCCCCAGATTACTCGATTCTAATAGTGATTTGTCACATTTCTAACATGATTCCAACCAATTGAACGTTAATCCCCCTGTGTAGGCCTACCACAGACATGAGTGTCTACCAGCAGACCTCACTCCTTTGAAGCCCTCCAGGAGGGTGCTAGGGTATATTTTATCTTGCCTGGGCTGTGCGACTGGTGGGAGGAGTCGTCTAAGGGATGATTTATTCCACACTGCCCTCTTCACCCCCTCCTGCAGCTCTTTGCCTCTGGACCATTTTGTTGCACACCTGACGTCCTCACAGCTGCTGGGTGTTAGTCTCACCTTCCCACCTAAACCCCAGCGTCTTCATTCCTTTTCCTTTTTGTGGCTTATTATTCCGCTTATCAGTTGATGGACATTTTGGTTGTTTTCACTTTTTATCTGTTATGAACAAGCCTGCTGTGAACTTCCAAGGGCAAGTTTTTGTGTGGGCATGTTTTTATCTCTCGTAGGTATATTCCTAGGAGTGAAATTGTTGGGTCATAGGTTTTCTGAAATGGCAGCACCATTCCCACCAGCAGTATGAGGGTTCCGATTTCTCCACACCTTTGCCAAAACTTACTATTTTTATTATTGTTATCCTAGTGAGTATGAAGTAGCATATTATTAGGGCTTTTGATTTGCAATTTCCTAACGGTTAATGATGGTAAGCACTTTTCATGTGCTTATTGAGCTTTAAGAGTTTTTTATGTAGACCACATACAAGTCCTTCATCAGATATAGGACTTACAAATATTTTCTTTCCTTCTGTGATTTGTCCTTTCACTTTCTTGGTGTTACTTTAAAGTACAAAACTTTCAATTTTGACTAAGTCCAACCTTTCTTTTGTGATTGCACTTTTGACATCATGGCTAAGAAATCATTGCCTAATCCCAAGTCACACAGATTCACTCCTGTGCTTTCTTCTGTAACTTTTATGGTTTCTTCTCTTACATTTAGGTCTTCGATACATTTTGAGTTAATTGTATCCAGTGCTAGGCAAGGGGTCTAACTTCATTGTTTGCAAGTATGTATGCAGTTGTCATCCCAGGATTACTGGTTGAAAAGACTATTTTTCCCTCAATTAGTTTTGACTCTCTTGTCAAAGTCATTTGACCATAAGCATGTGGGCTTGACTCTGGACTCTCAGTTGCTGTATATGTCTGTCCTTTCTATTCTGTTGACCTGTATGTCTGTTCTTACACCAGCCCCACACTGTCTTGAAATTTGCTAGTTTCAAATTTGTTTTCTTTTTTAAGATTGTGCTAACCATTCTGTGTAGACAGCAGATCCTTAAGCACACTTGTTGCTTGGTCTCTTGCTTTCTTGTTTCCTTGATGGACTGGCCAGCCTTTGAGAGCCTGGCTGGCCTGCATGTTTAAGAGGAAAATTCCTCTCCCTACTCTTCAGCTTCCCTGATATAAGGCATCTGGCCAGTAGAGACTGAGGCAATTCTGGCTAAGTTTTGAGGCAGGGTAGTAAAAGAGCAAACTTGGTGGGTTGCGTCTAGCACCACAGACAGGAGAGCTAAATAGTCCCTCCCTCTCTCCCCACCCAGCATCCCAGATTTCCACTTCCCTCTTCATCTTACTGGGTCAGGGTACTTATAATTCTATCTAGATCCACTTCTGGCCAAACCACATAAGCTCTCCTCTTGTGCCTCTGTTGTCCCATCACTCTGCTGCCCCTTCCTAACTATTATCCAGGGCAAAATGGTGCAGGGCCGAGGCTCCTTGTCCTGTCTGGTGGGGCTGGTGCAATACCCTGGCCTTTCTGGTGGCATCTCTGATCACCCCATGGCTTGGTATGGACCTAACAGAAATGTCACCTGAGTTACAGGCACTAAAAGTCTGACTTCTTCACCTCTGTAGAGTGTCAGGACACTTTCTCCACTTCCTTTCTGCAGGGTAGAGAGCAGTCTGTGCACTGACATAGACTCAGCCCAGTACCACCACTGAACTGTGCAGTCTTGGAACGTTTATGAACACAGTTTTCTTCTGGGCTAAGTAGGGACCACCTCTCTCTCTTTTTTTTTTTTTTTTTTAATTGAGACAGAGCCTCAAGCTGTCCCCCTGGATAGAGGGCTGTGGCATTACAGCTCACAGCAACCTCCAACTCCTGGGTTCAAGCAAGTCTCCTGCCTCCGCCTCCCAAGTAGCTGGGACCACAGGCCCCCGCCACAACGCCCGGCTATTTTTTGGTTGCAGCCGTCATTGTTGTTTGGTGGGCCCGGGCTGGGGATTCAAACCCGCCACCTTAGGTGTACGTGGCTGGCGCCTTAGCCGGTTGAGCTATAGGCACCGAGCCGGGACCACCTCTCTTATAGGGTGATGACAGTAGTTATGGAGACAATAGGAGTAAAGTGTTCATATTATCAACAGTTCATTGAATGCTTTCTTTCTGCCACTCCCTATGTTAGTGCTCGAATTAAATCACAGAATAAAGGGAAAGATTCCAGAGCCATAAACCAGTATACTTTGAAGATCTATTCTGTGTTGAATCCAGTGCTGGTCCTTACACATATTTTCATTTCTTTGAGGATTTGAAAAAGATCTCTTAATTGCACCCCTTCTCCATGCAGATTCTCAACCAGTGGAGAAGTTTACAGAAGAGTCAGGCAGAGGTAAACATTAGAACTTGTATTGTAGGCAAAGGCCCAGCTAACACCTGGCTCAGACTTAGAGCCAAAACGCACCTTTACCCCCTATCCACAGCCCCCTCCTCTTTTTCTGTTTTTCCAGTTTGAATCTGGGTTCCAGGCTACAGAGCGACCAACATGAGAAACAATGCACTAAAAGGCAGCAGTCCTCGGGGTCTTACTAGGGCTCTGAAGATGGTGAGATCAGTCCTTTTGACTGCTCGCAGGAATCTAGGCTTTGCTCCATGGCCCCGTCAGTAGACCTGGCCCTGCTGGAGGCTCACTAACCCTGCTGATCACACCATAAAAATTTGTGTCTCTGGAATATTGATGCTAATTCTCCAAATCTATGCTTTGTGTGTACCATGACACTTGTTGCTGATTCTGATTTTTTTATAGCCACTTAAGAGTTCTGTGACTGTATACAAGTGGGTTAGCCTATCTGAGCCCTAGATTCAGAATCTGGGAAGCAGGAATGGTGATGCCTAACCCACAGACTACTGGAAGTGTCAGAGATAAAGGGCACATAATAGGCCCTCAGTGTGGCCATCCCAGTTGAACTGGCCAACCTGGTTCAACACCCTAAGGAATTAAGACTTCTATTCCAGACTCTCAGCCTTCTCCCTGTATATTAAGCAAGTCTTTTGAGGGGGCCAAATGGTCAGGGACAGATCTGTGTGCTAAAGTTGGAGATGTGGCTTTGGGAGAGATTCAAGCTTAATCTCATTGAAAACAGTTGTTGGGGCCGGGCACAGTAGCTCATGCCTATAATCCCAGAACTCTGAGAGGCCGAGGCGACTGGATTGCCGGAGCTCACGGGTTCCAGACCAGCCTGAACCAGAGCGAAACCTCGTCTCTAAAAATAGCCAAGCGTTGTGGCGGGCACTTGTAGTCCTAGCTACTTGGGAGGCTGAGGCAAGAAAATTGCTTGAGACCAAGAGTTTGAGGCACTGTAATGAGGGTGACAAAGTGAGACTGTATCTCAGAATAAAAAAAAAGAAAGACAGACAGGTGTTGGAGCAAGATGGATCAATGGAGGCTCACTGTCTGTGGTGGGATTTCATTCCTATGTTTAAGACCTCCTTCAGGTTAGGGTGGGAAGGGCAGGGTTGCTGGCAGAAGTGTCAACACCCTGAGCCTACCTACAAACCCATATTTAGGACTGACTGAGGCCAAATGGTGAGGTAAGCATTGGTTTCCCCCAGACACCCCACTTTCTCCTTCAGCACACTGCTTCACTCAGTCAGCCAGGAGGACAAAGGGCTAAAAGAAGATGCACTCCAAGATAGAGGGCAGCAAGACAGGAGCCAAATGCAGCCTGCTTTTGTGTCGTCCATGAGCTGTAGCTGGTTTTTACATTTTTAAATGGTTGAAACAAATCACAAGCATACACATGAAGTTCACACTTCAGTGTCCATAAATAAAGTTTTATTGGAACACAGCCACAACCTTCCGCTTACAGATCATCTATGGCTGCTCTCAGCAGAGATGAGGAGTTGTAACAGACAACTTAACTTACGGCCTGAAAAGTCTAAAATAAGTTTCTCTCTGGCCCCTTAAGGAAAAGTGCACTGGTGCCCTTCTGTAAGGTGTTAGAGATTTAACATGGCTTGTGCCC
The DNA here is from genome assembly GCF_000181295.1 of Otolemur garnettii. Classification (NCBI taxonomy): domain Eukaryota; kingdom Metazoa; phylum Chordata; class Mammalia; order Primates; family Galagidae; genus Otolemur; species Otolemur garnettii. Next base: position 1,688,715 of record NW_003852419.1, on the reverse strand, counting down.
AAAGACCTGCTTTCTGCAGCAGGGGCAAAACAGTGCAGGCCAGCAGAAGAGACACTGGGCAGGAGGCTCTTCTGAAAGTCCAGTTACACTGGAGGAGCTGAGGGGAGAGAGCTGTCTAGTCCTGCAGGTGGGGCTGCTTCTATCCATACTGGGGTTCAGGTAAAGGACTCATTCTAGCTATGTGGACAGCAGGATTCAAAAGGAGATTAATAGCCTTCACCAACACCCTGAGCAATAGCAATTTTCTAAAAAATAAGAAAAATTAGCTGGCATGGTAGCTTGTGCCTGTGGTCCCAGCTACTTGGGAGGCTGAGACAGAAGGATCACTTGAGCCTAGGAGTTTAAGGTTGCTGTGAGCTATGATGCTGCCACTACACCCTAGCCAGAGCAATAGAGTGAGGCTTTGTCGTAAAAAAAAAAAAAAAAAGGCCTTCAGTGAGCCCATCCACCAGCTTCTCTGCCAAGCCACTAGCAGTGATTCTACCTGTGGCCCTCAGAGTCCTCAGCCCTAGACAGGAAGGACATTGACTACAAGCCTCTCTCCCTTCTCTACAGAATTCGCCTTCTGCCAGGTAGATGCCTCCATTGCTCTGGCTCTGGCCCTGGCCGTCCTGTGTGACCTGCTTCAGCAGTGGGACCAGCTGGCCCCTGGACTGCCCATCCTTCTGGGATGGCTGTTGGGAGATAATGATGATCTTGTGATCTGTGTGGAGAGCCTGCAGCAGGTAATCCCAGACTGTTGGGGCGGTGGGAGGAAGGCTCGGGGTGCCCTAAAGTTTACCACTGGATGCAGCACTTCAGGCCTAATTAGGCTCAGTGTGTCTGCCGAATGTGAGCTTGTGGATGCCCAGACGCAGAACAGAAATTGATTAGGAAAGTCACCTGCTGGCTGCTGCTTTGGGCACTGGGGATGCTTTCATGCTGATTTTGGGGGTTTTCGTAGTAAGCCTTCAGATCAGTTGGGGGAGAAAACTTTGAAATAAGCCCCTTGGGTGTTGAGAATATAATTACGGAGAATGCTTTAGTTGACATGAGACTTAGCCTGGGGCTCCCCAAAGTTAGGTTTGAGGATAAAGCATTTCCAGAGAATAAGGGTGTTTCCAGGGAAATTGTTGCCTAAAGAAAACTATTAGCCCTCTCCAGGATTGGAGTAATCACAGACAGCAAAACCGAGGACCAAGAGAAGCCGCAAAAGCATTCTGAAAACTGAAATTCATAGCCACCAGTGTCTGACTCAGCTCGCTTGGCATCCCAGCAGGCCAAGAGTTCAAAAAGCAGCCTGTTTATGGGAAATCTGGAGACATGATAAAGTGTCTGTGATAAAATGACCTTGAAAATCCACACAATTATAGAAATTTGGTTTCGTGCTCAGAGATTAATGTCTTGTATTTGGTAATTCTTTGGTCTGTTGCTAAGGTTGCCCTTCCTCCCTCCCTCTCTGATTTCCATTGATAGATGCACCTTAGGGCCCACTCCCTTGTTTAGGCCCCCTTTTCAACATCACTCTCCCAAAATACCTTGGCTTTGAACCACAACCACATCTTTATCAAAAGTCATGTTAAGTCTGGGGAAAAAAATTCCTCTCTGGTAGAGAAGTACAATGAGTGAGGACAGAAGGTGACCTTCAAGGCTGCAAGTGGTGTGTGTGTATGGGTGTTGACAGGCAAGAGTGGGCCCTCTGTCAGGTGGGGGAGGGGACACATCTCTTGCATCTGGCAGGGCTCTGCTTGGTCTGGACTGGGGCCTGTCAACATTCCCTGTAAGGCTGACTTTTGGCTTTTTCATTTGATGTAGGTGGAAGGAGAATACCTGTTTGAAAAAGAAGAAGTCAACTTCTGGGCTGAAACCCTAATGTTTGTGAATTACCTCCGCAAACACCTCCTCCAGCTCCTCTCCAAGTCTGGTTGTCGTCCTCCTAGCCCTGAGAGGCTCTTTCACCTTCAAAGAACAGTGTCAGAGCAGAGCCACCTCCTTTCTCAGCTCTTCAGAGAACTTCCACCAGCTGCTGAGTTTTTGAAGACAGTGGAGTTCACAAAACTGCGCATTCAGAAGGAAAGGACTTTGGCTTGCTTGAGGCTGCTGGCCTTTCTAGAAGGAAAGGAAGGGGAAGACGCCCTGGTTTTTGGTGCTTTGGACTCTCCTGCAGAAGCAAGGCCATTAACTCTTCCAAGAACAGAAATGGCATGTTGAAGAAGGAAAATTTGGGGGGGTTGAGGGTATGTGTGGATTATTCATCCACTAAATCTATAGGAGACATACCTTGAACATAAATTCACACCCAGTGTTGTCCCTTTCGTGCCTCCCCCACCTGTGCAAGTCTGGCCTTCTGACATGTCTTACAGAGGAACTTTTCTTCAGTTCACACATTCAAGGCAGCCTAGTTTATTACCACTACAGTAGGAATTGAGGTGACTCTGCTGGATATTTACTCTGTACCCAGGTGTGGGCCACCTGCAGGCCTAAATTAGCCTCCTCCCCCCCCCAGGGTCTCTTAACATCCCACCATAGCCACCCTGCATTCTGTGTGAAGGGACTACACAGAATTAGGTTTTAGCACACGATTCCTTCCCCTCTTTTTGGCCATACGTAGGGACTAGATTAATGGAGAGACAGCCCATTTGGAAATATTTCTAAATTTTATCCCATTCTAGTATAGCAGAAATAATGTTCTAAATGTTGGATCCTGGGAGAATAAAAGTACTAACCTTATACAAATAATTTAGTTTTTAAGGTATGTGTAAGTCCGGCAGTAACCTTCACATTCCATCCTAATTATTAAAGGAGCCATAGAGAGCACCCTTTATCCCTCCAAAAAGTGTTTGTGCTAGCTCCTGGAAACACAGCAAAAGCGTAAGAGTACTCTTGGGCTATTAGAAGGAATCTGGGGAAATGAAAGCCAGAATAAATGATTTCTTTGATGCCTACACTGTTTACTATCATTTACTGGTGGCAGTAACAAGAAAATTCTCATTTAAGATGCCAGTAAACACATTTATCCATTTCAGTGATTTAATCTATAAACAAGAGTTTTCTCCATGTTCAAGCCAAGTCCAGCCCACTTCCTCAGACACCCAGAAGGTGGCGCTCTTGCATACATTTTGCTGCTGGTCCTTTTTTTAATGGTTTAATTTCAGAATAAGTGCTACCCACAGATAGTTATCTTGAGAGTCATAGCTTGGATGGGTTATAGCCTCATCCATGCTCATTTTTCATCCTAGTTATCTGAAAAGGCCATTTCAGTTATATTATATAAGCTTGTTCCAGCTCTTAGGGTCTGTATAAATTTTTCAATACTTCTTAGGTAAGCAGTCACTTAGAATTATTTCATTGATGTTTGAGGGTGTGGAGGAGGAGGTTAGAGGAGTTTGGTGTGGTCATTTCCTATTGCAGAAGAACTGGTATTTGTCTCTATTTGACAAAAAAAACACCTAACACTAAAAATATTCTGATAAGCTGGGGTCAATGGTGAACACCCCACTGTCCCAGCTACTCAGGAGGCTGAGGTGGGAGGATCACTTGAGCCCGAGAGTTTTAGGCTGTACTGAGGCATAACTGTGCCTGTGAATAGCCACTGCACTCCAAGCTGGACACCACAGCAAGACTGTCTCTATAATAGAAAAACAAAAGGCAGCCGTACTGGAAGTACAGGGCAAAGACTGTAAGAAGAAGCAAGAAAGAAACTAACTCAGTGTCCCCAGTTTTGTCCTAAAGAGAACAGGAATTCCCTGGGTGGCTTTGCAACCATTCAGTCCCAAATGTGGTTTTTGTGATCCTGAATTAATTACCTAGTTAGGCATCTGTGTAGCCCACACCTGATGGAAAGTTGCCAACCTAACACTTCTTTTTTGTTCTAAGACCTATCTGGAGAAAAGTCAGAGACTTGGTAGCATAATATGGTGATAACCACAGAACAATTAGAAACTAGCCCAACAAAGCCCAGCTCATTAGAAAAAGCCAGTGTTCCTTTTGTTGAAAGTAGTTACATAATAATAAAAATATTTTACACTAGCAGGTACTCTGTACCAAAGTATGTCTCATAACAACGTTTACATCCTGTCTCCAGAATCCTACCTAATCTGCAAAGTGGATGGTTTTGTATCTGAAATCGGCTGTTTCACACTTTCCTGATGCATTCCCAGGGGAAACAATACCCTACTCACAAGGCCACCCTCAAACTCTTGGCTTTAGGGTTATTTAAATGAAGAACAAACCAGAATGTTGTCACAGTAGCCCAGCCTAGGATAAGGCCAGCACAGGGTGAGTGGTAACAGTGAAGCAGTCACCTCTTTCTGAGCTCACCAGCTACCCTTGGTTCCAAGATTATGGTGCACTCATGATTCTGTGGCCCTCTGTCCTCTGGCCATAGCCCAAGAGTCTGGCTTTCCCCATTGTTATGTTTGGTCAATTTGTTTTAATAAGTAAGACAGTTTGCTGTACTTTTCTTTTACATCTTCACAGATTGTCTCATTTGCACCTTGACAAGGGTGAGAGATGAGTAAAGCAAGAATTCTGTCTTCCTTTTACAAGTAAGGAAACTCAAGTACCAGAGAGATTATGTGATTTGCCTAAGACCACATGACTTGCAAGGGGCAGGGCCTGAACTCCAGGCCAACATTCCTAATCCTAAAGTCCTCTCAGTCCTACCCTGGACTCTGGCTCCCTGGGCAGTAAGAGAGTACAGCAGTCTCAGAGAGATTCCTTGGAGTCAGCCCCCTTGAGGAACAGGCCTACCTCATGCCGGTCCAGGTTACAGGTTACCCGACAGAGTGAACACCAAACGCCAGGGTGTGCAAGGAGACACGGCAAGAAAGAAGATCGACTGGGGAAGGGGTCACTTAGTTTCTTTCCCTGGCGGGTCCTAGGCCTTACAGCTTGGGCCCAGTTGCGGCCTAGGCTGCCAGGTGGGTGAAATCATGGGCCGGGCTGCACCTTTTTGGCAGCCGGTATATACGCAAAGGGTCCGGGTCCAGGCTCTGCAGCCGCCAGAGTGGGGCCGTCAGTGGCTTTAGCCTCACTGAGCGCTAGGTGGGGGTGTCTGCCCTGTACCCGGACGGGGGCGGGGCTCCTGTTGGCAAAGCGCATTTCTTCCGGCAAGTTATTGGGGTGTGGGGCTGGCGAGAGAGGGACTCACTCCCCACTTAACATCCACGGTGTCCCACCTGGGCTGCAGGTCTGCTTCAGACGGATCTTGCAGCCCTCACCTAGCTAAGGCAGGGCCAGAGAGGTAAAAGCTTGGAGGGCACGGCAAGCCAAAGCTGTGCTGGGCAGGGAGCCTGGGCCTGTAACTGCACCCCAACCCCTGGGAGCGCTGGGGAAGGCCGGGCTGACCAACAGACGGAAAGGGTGGCGGGTAGTCGCCTCCATGCTTGCATGGCTCTCCCGGCCCTTCCTTCCCTCCTCGGAGTTGGCTCCCCCGCCCGGGACGCCCCGCGCCACTCCGCGCCTTTGGCCCTGGCTCAAGGTCTTGTGATGTGATTAGCAAAGCCAGCGCCTTGTCCTCAGACACTCAGCCCTGCCCGGCAGGCCCCGGCGCTGAAGCCCTGTTTACTGAGCCTGGGCGGGGAGGGGGCGGAGAAACCGGCCCGGGTTCCTCCAGGCAAGACTAATACAGCAGCCGTCCGCGTGGCCGCTCCCGCCCCCACCCCCACCGTGTCTCCACGTGCAGTCGGACTAGCGCGGCCACCTATGGGACTCAGGCCCCGAGCCCACCTCCTGGCCGGAGCACCCTCTGCAAACCAGCCGAGCCACGCGGATGGTTGCAATATTCTTGCATTTTGCAATTCCCGCGCCCAGTACAAAATCTAGGATGGGAGATAAAAGCTCCACAAGTCCGCCTAGGAGGATCGGGCGGGGAAAAACACGTCCAGAGCTGCAGAATCTCGGGCACGCTGAACGTGCTGGGACTTTCCAACGCTACAGTCCCAGAGGAACAGACATATAGGGTTCCCGCCGCCACTCAGCAGCACCCTTCTGGGCTGAGCTATCCACGCTGCCCAGGGCGCCCAGGCAGCCTGCCCCGCCCTAGGGCTCCCGCCCCCACCCCCAGAGAAAAAAAAATTGGCGGCGGCCAATGGGAAGCCAGGAAAGCGACTGACGTCCACGAGCCGGCGGGCGGCGTTGCCTGGAGACCCCGGCCGGGTCAGCGTTCTGTCCCCTCCCCCGGCGCGCCCGCCCCGCGGCTGCCGCGCTCACGAGGCTCTATATAGGGCGCGCGCTCGTGGGCCGCCGAGTTCCAGCAGTCCGCGAGCTGCCGTCGGCTCCGCGCGGGGGGGGCGGGCCGGGCCGGGCACCGCGGGGCGCGGAGCAGCGCTCTTTGCTTCTTTCCTCTCCCCCCACTCCGCACTCCAGGGCACCCTTTAGCCAGTCCAAGCCGCTTCCCTCTCCCTCCTTTCTCGCCCCCCCAGCAAACTTTCGGTCCCTCCCCGCCCCTCGCCCCGTTATTCGTCGTGGCTCAAGCCCGGCCGCGCCGCCCCGAGGGCTCCTCCCGACTTCCCTGCCTGCGGCTCCGACCATTTCGGGATCCAGAAACATGTCGACCACACTTCTGTCCGCCTTCTACGATATCGACTTCTTGTGCAAGGTACGCTGGGGAGCAGGAAGGGACGAAGGCGGGCAAGTAGAAGCTATTCGAGTTCTCAGACATTGCCTCTACACTTGGATTTGGGGGACCTCGCCATACCTTGACTTTCGGGCCGGGAAAATTTCCGGAGTTTGCAGTAGTGTGTGCTAGCGCCTTGTAGGCGGGGAGAAGGACCAGGCAGGGAGGAAGGGCAGAAAGGGAACTGCTGTAGCTGCTTAGTTTTTCCGCAGCAGACCACGGTCACGCTGCCGGGGGCTTCCAGGACGGTGTTTGTACCGCCCACCCGGGCGGCCCACGGGCAGATCACATGTCGAAACCCAGCGCTGCCCAGGGTTGGTGTTCACCACCATCCCGGCAACTTACAACGCGAACTTGGTGGGGTTTTGAGCGTGTATGGGCGGAGGGTGGAAGCCGATTCGAAATCCGCCAAAAGGGGAGGAAAGAAGAACCAGGCTGGGAGTTCTCTGCAGCTTGCACCAACACTTCCCTCCCCTTCCGTTTTTCATCCTTTCCCCGCTCCCCTCCCTTTGGCAGACGGAGAAATCCCTGGCCAACCTCAATCTGAACAACATGCTGGACAAGAAGGCGGTGGGGACGCCCGTGGCCGCCGCCCCCAACTCGGGCTTTGCGCCGGGCTTCCTCAGACGGCACTCAGCCAGCAACCTGCACGCGCTCGCCCACCCCGCGCCCAACCCTGGCAGCTGCTCGCCCAAGTTCCCCGGCGCCGCTAACGGCAACAGCTGTGGCAGTGTGGCGACTGGCGGCCCAGCCACTTACGGCACCCTCAAGGAGCCGTCGGGGGGCGGCGGCACAGCCCTACTCAACAAGGAGAACAAATTCCGGGACCGCTCGTTCAGCGAGAATGGCGAGCGCAGCCAGCACCTTCTGCACCTGCAGCAGCAGCAGCAGCAGAAGGGGGGCGGCGGCTCCCAGATCAACTCCACGCGCTACAAGACCGAGCTGTGCCGGCCCTTCGAGGAAAGCGGCACGTGCAAGTATGGCGAGAAATGCCAGTTCGCGCACGGCTTCCACGAGCTGCGCAGCCTGACGCGCCATCCGAAGTACAAGACAGAGTTGTGCCGCACCTTCCACACTATCGGCTTCTGCCCCTACGGACCGCGCTGCCACTTCATCCACAATGCGGATGAACGGCGGCCCGCGCCGTCGGGGGGCGCCTCTGGGGACCTGCGCACTTTCAGCACGCGCGACGCGCTGCACCTGGGCTTCCCGCGGGAGCCCCGGCCCAAGCTGCACCACAGCCTCAGCTTTTCGGGCTTCCCCTCCGGCCACAACCAGCCCCCGGGGGGCCTGGAGTCGCCACTGTTGCTTGACAGCCCCACGTCGCGCACGCCGCCACCGCCCTCTTGCTCCTCGGCCTCCTCCTGTTCCTCCTCAGCCTCCTCCTGCTCCTCGGCCTCTGCCGCCTCCACGCCCTCGGGAGCCCCGACGTGCTGCGCCTCCGCCGCGGCGGCAGCCGCAGCGGCCGCTCTGCTCTATGGCACAGGTGGAGCCGAGGACCTGCTGGCACCCGGCGCCCCTTGCGCGGCTTGTGCGTCGGCCTCGTGCGCTAACAACGCCTTCGCCTTCGGCCCGGAGCTGAGCAGCCTCATCACACCGCTCGCAATCCAGACCCACAACTTCGCCGCCGTGGCCGCCGCCGCCTACTACCGCACCCAGCAGCAGCAGCAGGGCCTGGCGCCCCCAGCGCAGCCCCCGGCGCCGCCCAGCGCGCCCCTCCCCGCTGGTGCCGCCGCGCCGCCCTCACCGCCCTTCAGCTTCCAGCTGCCTCGCCGCCTGTCCGAGTCGCCCGTGTTCGACGCGCCTCCCAGCCCCCCGGACTCTCTGTCGGACCGCGACAGTTACCTGAGCGGCTCCCTGAGCTCGGGCAGCCTCAGCGGCTCCGAGTCCCCAAGCCTGGACCCCGGCCGCCGCCTGCCCATCTTCAGCCGCCTCTCCATCTCCGACGACTGAGGCAAGAGGGCGCCAGTGAGGAGGAAGGAAGGGAAGGCCGTTCGGGGTGCTGGAGGGGTGCTGGAGGACGCCCTTTGCCATCTCGCCCCTGCTGGGGAGCACGGGGGTGGGGGATAACTTAGGCCCTTGGCAAACTGAAGACCCAAGCACTTGGACTCTGTGCTGAGAGGGGCCCCCACCCCTCCTTTTTCGGTTTCCTCTTGTTTTGTTTTTTTTTTTAATTTTTATTACTACGAAGTTTCATTCTTGTCGAGCAAAAAAGAAAGCCAACGAACTTTTTGTGTTGATGAACAAAATATTCACAACAGGGCAGTTGTGATGCGAATAGAACAAAATACCAAACACTTAAAACTTTTTTAGGTCTCAGATGAGTTTGGGACTTCAGGAAAAAATCAACCCAGCACCAGCAGCTACCGACCACCATTCCAACTCTTCACTTGAAAAGCATTAGTTACAGTCCAGATGTGGGAACTCGTATCTTGAAAGAAGTTCCTAAGTGTCGTTTGACCAGCTAAAACCAGCCAACCACCTTGCTAAACCTATAAGCTTTTAGAATCCATTATTTCTGCCAAGAATATGCCTTGATAGTAGTCCTCAGCCCCATAGGGTTGGTTTTTTGTTTGTTTTTTTTATTTTTTAACAAAGTTATATATGTCTGGGGGGAGGGAGGAACCCTTGCATTCCAAAGTTTCATACTGGTTACTGGTTTCATTGCCACCACTTTGTGGATGTTTAGTTTAAAACCATTTGTCTGCTCTCTGGAATCCTTGAGCAGAGCTTAGTTTGTAATTGTTGGGGAATAACTGCTGAATTTTTAGCTGTTTTGAGTTGATTCGCACCACTGCACCACAACTCAATATGAAAACTATTTAACTTATTTATTATCTTGTGAAAAGTATACATTGAAAATTGTTCATACTGTATTTATCAAGTATGATGAAAAGCAATAGATATATATTCTTTTATTATGTTAAATTATGATTGCCATTATTAATCGGCAAAATGTGGAGTGTATGTTCTTTTCACAGTAATATATGCCTTTTGTAACTTCACTTGGTTATTTTATTGTAAATGAGTAAAAAATTCTTAATTTAAGAGATTGTATGTAATATTTATTTCATTAATTTCTTTCCTTGTTTACGTAAATTTTGAAAGATTGCATGGTTTCTTTACAGAAATCTATCTTGATGCTGTGGAAGTAGTTTGAGGAACATCCTATGAGTTTTCTTAGAATGTATAATGGTTGTAGCCCATCCAACTTTAAAGGAAAAAATGACCACATACTTTACAATCAGGCTTAAATGTGGCATACTTTTCTAATTCCAACTTTATAAACTAGCAAAAAATGTTTGCTTATTCCACCAGTTCTACTGTGACATACTCTTGAGTATACAGACATGTAGCAATAATGGGGGGGGATTAGTCTCACAGTGCCTTTGGAAGGGCCCGAACTTGCCTTAAATCTTCCTCAACCAAATAAGTATTTTGTTTATTAGTGCTTGAGAGAATTTGAATGTAGGATGGGTTCAACTGCACAAAAGGAAAAGATTTTTACCACTTTTTTTATATAGATAAAGTGAAGAGGCCACCTCTTAGCGCTGAAATGGTATGTAGTAAGTACATGAATATGCCTTGTTTAATTACAGAAAATTCCCAAACTTGTACTATTTTTTTTTTCCCATGTAGAAAGGCAGGAACGTTTCCCAAGCTTTCCTGGACAGCGGATGAATGACCAGTAGCTTTAGTTTGTTTGTACGTAGGTACAGTTGGAGCACTATGTATGTACTCTCTGGACTACTTTGACAGAGTAGGTTTTTTGAATGTAATAAGATAAGTCAACTTGAGTTGTAATATATTTTGGGGAATCAGTTCACTACAAATTGTGACTGTAAACATTGTACTGTAAATGTTTTGTAGTTTTCCCCCAATAAAATTTTTGGGAAAAAAAATCATGTGTGTGCAAGATAGCTTGCTTTTTAAACAGACACGTATGGCTTGTCTAGCTTCCCACTGCCTTGTCAGGCCTCCCCAGTCCTTGAGAGGGTGGGAAGGGTTGGGAGAACTGGCTGTGCGTCCATTTGTGCCTGTATGTATTTTATAGCAAGCTCTTTTAGCTGAAAGAAAGCAATTATTTGGACTGTCAAGGGCATTAGCTGTTCCTTTTGGTAATAAGATGCATCTCCGAGTTGGCTGCCTGGCTGGTAGCAGGGTCTGGCGGGGAGGCCTGAAGGGGTGTGGCCGGCCTGTGAGTCACCAGGGGCGGATCACGTGGCTGCAGTGGCAGCTGAAGGTCCGATTTTTCTCTAGGACGCCCAGGAAACAACTGCTTGGGTGGGGAAGGAGTGGGAGGAGCTTTCTGCCAGCCGGTGGCCTGTGTGGCTTAAGTGCTGAGCTGGAGGTAGAGGCTTAGGCCCGGCTTCTGGGTGGATGAACTGGGGGTTTTGCCTGGACTTTGGGAAACCTGGTTGTGTCTTCCAGAGAGCAGGAAAGGGGAACGAACAGGTTAGACTTATATCTGAGTGATGTTTGTTTATGCAGACAACTTCCTTTGGGAAGGAGCACATACCAAGTTATTTATGCATTTAGGCATAAATGTCTGTGCTTTAGATGACTATAGGTGGCCTAAGAGCAAATTCTTCCCAGGTTTCTAGAAAATGGAAGAAAAGACTGCGTTGATTTGCCTGCTGAGTTTTCCAAAGAGTAAAATCTTATTATGGTAACATTTTCTTCTAATTTGAAAACCATCACTTCAAAAACAAAATCAGGTTCATTAACCAATTTATGTTTTTTTTTTCTTCTCCAGCACACACACTTTTTCCAAAGTAGGTAAGTGATTTAGCAGTAGTTTGCTCTCATCTACAACAGCTGGGCTCTATCAATCCTTGCATCCCCACTCACTGGCCCTGCATTAGCCAGGGTCTCCAGTGACTCACAGCTGAGCCCATGGGGGTGGGGGGGCAGGCTGGTGGAAACGCCAGGCCTCAGGCAGCTGTTTCACGTTAGTGATGATTGCACTGGTGTTAACTGGAGCGTTTTGGTGCTTGGTGAGTGCTGCCAAAGGGGATGGGGAACAGTTTCAAAGTTCTCCTGGAGGCGGCCCCTGACTGTAGGCCTCAGCCATGGGGGAAGGGAAGCCTGAGGCCAAGGAGGGCTCAGGCAGGGTAAAGACCCTGCAGGCTCCTGGGCCCCTACACCATAAAGAATGTGAAATGGGGAGGAAAAGTCTAAAATGTGGAGCTATTTAGACTAAGCTACATTTCAAAGAGTTTGTTTCCACTTCATTCCAAAACTTATTTTTCTAAACAAGTACTTTTGAGCAGCTGGAATGTTAGACTTTTTTTTATATGGGGTAAACCACATTCATTTTAAAAAATTGGTTTGTTTGAAAGCCTAGCAGCTAGGATCTGAAGTTTTATACTTTAGGCTCACTGGAGCGTAGAAAGATAGAGGGGAGCCTTCAGAATTTCCCCTTACCCTGATCAGTGGAGGGTTACCAGGTCATTGTCTTTCTGCAGTGGCTGGAAGTAACAGCAAACAAAACTCTACTAATGCTTGATGACCCTTAGGGAAATCTTGTAAATTAAGGGAACAGATGTAAAAATTGCAAGTAAGAAGAAACCTGGGTCAGCTGAGCTGCACCCAAGATAAAGTTCTTTCTTAGTCAGTTGTGAAAGGGCGCCCAGAATGTGATGGTGTTTACAATGTCTCAGTGGCATTTCCACTGGTTGTTTGAAGACTAAAGTATTCATTTAACAGCCCAATTAGTGTGTGCCACCTTCTAAATTATTTCTGAGAAAGGACATGTGTATGTACATCTTTTCTACTCCTCACACTGTCTGAATCTACAGCTGGGTGTGTAAAACTAAAGAAGAAAAAAATACCATTGAGAAGGCCAAAGGTCTGCACCAGCCCATGGGAAAAGTTGGAGGATTGTGAGCCCCGCAGTGAGTGGCTCAGGCACCAGGACCAGGAGCCAGGCCCAGGGGCCCTGAAGCAGGAAAACTCAGAAACCCCCTCCCCAGGTGGATACATGCTGGGAAGGGAGCTTGCTAGAGAGCACTGGGCCTTGGAAGGGCCCTGGCACCCCTTCTTCAGTTTTGCTTGAGGTGGCAAGTGAGGGCAGATGTGACTCTCACTGAAAGCGGAAGTTGGGTCTCTGCACCTTCCTTAGCCTTGGAAGTTAGTGGGAGCAGCACCCTTAGAGGGTGACCAGCTGCTAAGCTGAGGCTGGTCAGACTTACCTTCTGTCTTGTTGCCTCATTTAATTGTGTTTACTTTTTCTTCTTCACACTCCAGGTAGATGTGCAAAGCTGTGGCCATCCAGGGCACTTGCAATTCTGTGCTGCTGGCAAGGCCAAGGAGGAAGGGGGGAGGGCTGGGGCGGGGGGAGGCAAGGCCTGGTGGCTGGACAGCCTTACCCAGGCCAGCCCTGCAGCAGGGAGGGAGGGGGAGAGGGCGGCTGGGCAGCCACTGCACCTCCAGGCCAGGCCCTAGCTAGGCAGGTTCTCCAGCCTCTATTGAAGGTCTTTACTAGACCTTGAAAGTGTGTCTAAGGGTGTGACTCTGGGGGGAGACCTGTAGGGTGTCCTCTGTGGGAGGGATATTTGTGTGTGGATGTGTCCTGGCCTGTCTGTGTGCGCATGTTTGTGGGTGTTGCTGTGTGTGCAGGTGTCCAGAACTTCATGTCTATATGTCCTGATGTTGTAGGGAATATCAGTGTATGGGTCTGTGTGCTTCTTTATATGGATGTCAACAGGTGTGTGAAGTAAGTGAATTTATAGGATATGAGGACCTGTGCTGCTGTTTGTGTGACCTGCATGTGTGTACGCATGTACATTTGTGTATGAATCAGTGTGTGAGTGTTGCTTCGTGGGCAGGTATGTAGGTCTTTGGGGTATGGAATCCAGGGTTGTTCCACTGTGCTGGGACAAGGTGTGGATGTTTCTGCTGGGATGTGGAGGTGAGTGGGAACATGGTGTGGTTTGGGCTGTGCCTTTGTGCAGCTGCTGCCTGTGGGTAGGTGTGTGGGTCTTGGGGTGTAAGAAGCTGTAGGTGTTGCTGTGTGTTTGGGTCTGGATGTGTCTTCTGTGGTGTATGTGTGGGTGTGTCATTGTGGGTGTTGGTTACCAACACCTACAGAGGAAAAGCAGTACTTTTCAGCATGCCTCTTTCAAGTTTAAAAACTGCTTTCAAAACCCGGAAATGATGGTCAGGTTGGCATCCGCTTCCTGCAGGGTGGTGGGAAGGACAGGGCTGGGTGGGAGGGTGACTGACAGCCCCCCCGCTAGTGAGGACCCCAGGCCCACCATTGCCAGGCACATCTGCTGAGGACAGGCCTCATGTGCCACTTGCTGTCTGCGGGGACATTTTTAGAAACAATTCATTCTCTGGGGGGAGTGGAGGAGGCCCTTTTATTTTCATCTGGGCAGAAATAGCTCCTGTCAGATAGGCGTTCTTGTGCCCTCTGGGGTGAGAGGCAGATCTGAAATAGAAGGAAAGATATTAGGGACTCAAGACAGACAAGAAAACTCCTGAGCTCGCCGAAACCAAGTTTAAAATATTTCTCTAAAAATAAGCTTTGTTTTCCTTGTGGATTCCTTTGGCAATCAGGCCCTTGTGTCAGGGTGCTTAGCTGGCCTGGGAAGCCAGGCGGAATTTTTTAAAAAGCGAGTGTTTCCCAGCTGTGGCCTTGGAAAGTTCTCTGTTTTCCATTTATTAAACTCCTAGTTTCCGGCTAATTAAAATTATTTTCAAATAAAACCCCATGGCCCAGCAATATTTGATGAAACACAGAATTCCTGGTGACCCCTCCGCAGGGCACTGGGCTGGGCTGTGGCTCTGTTCCCCTCCACTGGGCTCAGTGAGGGTTTTATGGGGAGAGGGCCCCCTGGCCTTTGAAATGCAGGCCCAAGGCCTTGTCTCAGTAAATCCCACCTCTGCCCCATGGTGACTGCTTGCAGGCGAGCAGTCTCTGAGCCCTGTACCACTTGAGAAGGGGCTGCAGGGTAATTGGAAACCTGCTGTTTGTTTCCCCTGCACCACTAATAACCTGAGCAGAGCCGGTGTACTTCAGAGGAGAGGAACTTGGCTGAGGTGTGTGGCCATGTGATCCTCTGCTGCTGGGTGTCTCTCCCTAGCCTGGCTACTGGTGATGCTTCGTCTCCCAGAAGGCCAATGCGCAAGACTTTGCCAAGATGCCCAGATGTCAGGATGCCCAGACCAGTGTTAAGCCACAGAGTTGGGTGGAGTTTGACAGACATCCCAGGTCACACGTTATGCAGGTGGAAGTCAGTGACACTGCAGGTGTCATGTTTGGCATGTTTGGCAAAGGGCCGTAGCTGGTGAGATTCGGGCTTGCTAGGAGATACCCCTCCCCTGCCCCCAGTGCAGCCCAGACAGCAGGGGGCCGCGACGCTGGCTCTGTCAGCCTGGCTGAGCCTGTCATTCATCCCAGGGATCACTCTTGATTGCCTGTTAAATGCCTGCACTGGGGTAAGAGAAGTAAGCTGACTGGTGGCATCCCAGAATGGAGTATACATGTTTTCAAGGCTTCACGCATGTTGTAGCATGAATCAGTCCTCATTCCTTTTTATGACTGAATAGTGTTCCATTGTGTGGATCTACTTCGTTTTGTTTATCCATTCATGGGTGGATGGCCATTTGGGTTGTTTCTACCTTTTGGCTATTGCTGAATCACGCTGTTATGAACCAGACTCTGTGTCATTGTTCTCAACCTTCCTAATGCCGCCACTCTTCAATACAGTTCCTCATGTTGTGGTGACTCCCAACCATAAAATTATTTATTTTTAATTAATTTTTTTTTTTTTTGAGACAGAGCCTCTAGCTGTCCCCCTGGGTAGAGTGCTGTGGCATTACAGCTCACAGCAACCTCCAACTCCTGGGCTCAAGTGAGTTTCCTGCCTCTGCCTCCCAA
>NW_003852419.1:1669513-1672628 GCF_000181295.1 Otolemur garnettii | reverse complement strand
ACACTTGTTCATAATAGCCAAAAAGGAGAATAACCCATCTGTTGATAGATGAGCAAATAAAAAATGTGGTATGTCCACACAGTGGAATATTATTTAAGCATAAAGAATCATGATATACTGATGTGGCTGAATCTTGAGAACATTAAGCTAAGTGAAGTAAACCAAGCACAAAAGACCAAAGACCACATATTGCATGATTCCTTTTATATGAAATGTCCACAGTCAGCAAATCAACAGAGATCAAAAGTAGATAAGCAGTTGGTAGGGGCTGGAGGAAGGAGAATGAAGAATTCCTGATAGATACAGAGATTCTCTTTGGGTTGATAAAAATGTTCTGGAATTAGATAGTGGTAATGGTTGCACAACCTTGTGAATATATTAAAATGTATATGTTTGTATATTTAGTTAGGTGAATTTTCTTTTTTCTTTTCTTAGAGATAATTTCTTGCTCTGTCACCTAGGTTAGAGTGCAATGGCATGATTGCCGCTCAATGTAACCTCCAAGTCAAGCCATTCTTCTGCCTCAGTTTCCCAAGTAGCAGAGGCTATATGTGCCATCAGGCCTGGCTAATTTATATATACATGGACAGGGTCTCACTATGTTGCCTTTTGAGACAGAGACTGACTCTGTTGCCCAGGCTAGAGTACCATGGCCTCAGCCTGGCTCACAGCAACCTCAAGCTCATAGGCTCAAGCAGTCCTCCTGCCTCAGCCTCCTGAGTAGCTGGGACTACAGGCACTTATCACAACACCTGGCTAATTTTTTATTTTTAGTAGAGATGGGGGTCTCACTCTTGCTCAGGCTGGTCTCAAACTCCTGACCCCAAAGATCCTCCCACCTTGGGCTCCCAGAGTACTAGGATTATAGGCACGAGCCCATCCTCCACCCCATACCTTAATTTTTTTTTTTTTTTTGAGACAGTCTCATTTTGTCACCCTCAGTAGCCATGGTATCACAGCTCACAGAAACCTCAAACTCTTGGGCTTAAGCAATTCTCTTGCCTCAGCTGTTCCCAAGTAGCTGGGACTACAGGCACCCGCCACAAGGCCTCCATCTCACTCTGCAAGATTCAGGCTGGTCTCAAACTTGTGAACTCAGGCAATCCACCCACCTGGGCCTCCCAGACCCATACCCTAATTCTAATAGTTAGCGATGTGTACAATTCCTACTATATAGTGAAGGTTTACATATGTTAATGAAGTCCTTATAGCAACCCAAGACTAGAGACTGTTGACATTCCCATTTCAAAGAAGCAAACTGAGCTAAAACAAGTTGCTATCTTCCTGAGGCCATGTGCCTAGGAAATAGTTGAGGCAGAGGCCCAAGAAATCTAAGTTTGGTCCCATCCTAGACTGCCTTTTCTGATTTCTTTCTACCTTTCTGTAAAGCCTAAATTCTCCAAGAAGCCTTCTAGCCTTCATTTCAGGCTGGACTGTGTCCTGCCTCATCTGTGCTTTTAAAACACAATTAGGCTGGGCATAGAGGCTCATGCCTGTAACCCTAGAACAGTGGTTCTCAATCTTCCTAATGCCGCAACCTTTTAATATAGTTCTTCATGTTATGATAACCCCAACCATAAAATTATTTTTTTTGCTACTTCATAGCTGTAATTTTGCTACTGTTATGAATTGTAATGTAAATATCTGATATGCAGGATGTATTTTCATTGTTACAAAGGGGTCGCAACCCACAGGTTGAGAACCACTGCCCTAGAACTTTGGAGGTCAAGGTAGGAGGACTGCTTGAGGCCAGGAGTTGGAACTACAGTGAGCTGTAATGTGCCACTGCACTCTAGTGTGGCCAATAGAGCCAGAGTAGGTCTCAAAAACAAAACAAACCTAGTTCAACACCCATAGCTCAGTGTTAGGGCACCAGCCACATACACTGGAGCTGGCAGGTTTGAATCTGGCCTGGGCCTACTAAACAACACTGACAACTAGAATAAAAAAGTAGCTGGGCATTGTGGCAGGCACCTGTAGTTCTAGCGCCTTGGGAGGCTGAGGCAAGAGAAACACTTAAGCCCAAGAGATTGAGGTTGCTGTGAGCTGTGACACTGTGGCACTCTACTGAGGGCACACAATTAGTTTAAGTCACTCTTCTGCTAAAAATCCTCACTGTGAAATAAAATCCAAAATTCTAATAAACCTACAGGAGCTTGCAAACTCTGGGAGTTCAGAGTTGCTGCAGGGGCTAAGGCTGGAGTGGTTCATCAGGTATCACCTCTGCTGGAGGTGTGGGAGAGGCAAGCAGGAACATCCCTGACTCACATCTCAGCCCATGCTGCTTCCTATCTGTGTGACCCTGAGCAAAGGGTTCTCATTTATGAAATGGGGTGATGATGCATTTCCTACAGCCCCAACCCCCTTGAGGGTCAGAACATGATATTGCCTGTGGCGGGTCCAGGAAAGCGCGTTGGTCAGGCTCCCCTGGAGGAAACGATGTGCAGTCTAGCAGAGTGGTTAGCAGCCCAGCTCAAAGCCTAGCTCGTGAGACCATGAGCTAGTGGTTCACACTCTCTGTGCCTCGATTTCCTCATCTATGAAATGTCAGGGCCTATCTCAAAAGATTATCAGTACCTACACGGTGAGAACAGATCCTAACACAGAGAACGTGGGACAGAATAGTTGGTTAGTACTGTCTTGGGTTTTTCTTTTCTGCTTCTACTCAGGAGGCACCCAATCTGAGGGACTGAGTTGGTAAGGCCCCATGCTCTGCCTCCCCCCAAATTCTTACATGTGGCTGTTTAAATTTAAATCAATTAAAATTAAACAAAATCATGTATTTATTTTAAAGACAGGATCTTGCTATGTTGCCCAGTCTGGTCTCAAATCCTGAGCTCAAGAGATTCTCTTGCCTCAGCTCCTAAGGAACTGACGTCAGAGGAGCATGCCACCACACCTGGCTAAAATTAAAGTGTAAAACTCACTTCCTCCTCAGTCCCCCTAGCCACATGGGCTCATGGAGATAGTGGCTGCTCCATTAAACAGCACAGAACATTTCTGTCATCTCAGAAAGTTCTATTGAACAGCACTGCTAGGCTAGCATCACTTCCCCAGCAATCCCTGGGACACATCCGTGATGTCCTTGATGGCACTCACTCTTTTTTTTTTTTTT
>NW_003852419.1:1658232-1669309 GCF_000181295.1 Otolemur garnettii | reverse complement strand
CCCGGGCTGGATTCGAACCCGCCACCTTAGGTGTACGTGGCTGGCACCTTAGCCACTTGAGCCACAGGTGCCGAGCTGGCACTCACTCTTTGCAGAAGCCAAGAGGATCCAGAATATTCCACAACAACTGAGCACTACATCCAGCAGACCATAAGTGCCAGTGGAGGAGAAAGCAGAGGCTGAGTGCCACTGAACCCGCACCTACAGTGGCACCGCCCAGCCCTGCCCAGCAGCCCAGACTGCCTCCTCTAAGAGGCACCTCACACCAGCCCCTCCAGTTGTCCCTGTCCCCAATGACAGGGCACTACATCTCTCCAGTCACCCATGTCAGGACCTGGCATCCTCCTCCAATCTTTTCTCTCACTTCCCTCCACCTCTTCCCTCCTAGGTCACCAAAACCTCTTGACTGCTTTCTGACTAGGCCAGCATTTTTCAACCTTTTATATCTCACGACACACAGGAACCTATAGTTAAACTTCTGTGGCACACTTAAATTATGTTGATCAAAAAAAGGAGTGAAGAATATACTTACTGTGCTTTGAACTTCTTTCAAAAAATAATTTAACTGGGCGGCACCTGGCTCAGCGGGTAGGGCGCCAGCCCCATATACCAAGGGTGGCGGGTTTAAACCTGGCCCTGGCCAAACCACAACAACAATAACAAAAAAAGTAGCCAGGAGTTGTGGTGGGCACCTGTAGTCCCACCTACTCCAGAAGCTGAGGCAAGAGAATCGCCTAAGGCAGGGGTCCTCAAACTTTTTAAACATGGGGCCAGTTCACTGTCCCTCAGACCGTTGCAGGGCCAGACTGCAGGCCCCGGGACAAGTCAGCTGCTAAGCAGGACAGGCAGCGGCGGCAAAAATACCCGGTGGGCTAGATAAATGTCCTAGGTGGGCTACATGTGGCCTGTGGGCCATAGTTTGAGGACGCCTGGCCCAAGCCCAGGAGTTGGAGGTTGCTGTGAGCTGTGTGACACCATGGCACTCTACTGAAGGTGATAAAGTGAGACTCTGTCACTATAAAAAATAATAATAATCCCTCCCCCTTTTTTAAGACTCAGTCTCACTGTGCTGCCCCTGGTAGAATGCACACCTAAGAGGCACACCAGTTGAAAATCACTGGACTAGGCCTTGACTCTGCCCCTTTCTCTCTGGTTACAACCGCTGCAACTCAGGCCTCTCCTGTTGTCACCAGGAGCCCTGGCTGGCCTTCCTGCCAGCCACCATTTCTCTGGGGCAAGCTAGTAAAACACTTCTCTGACCATAGCCCTCTCTGCCCCACGACACTGTGAGGGTCCCCTCAGCCACAGCACGTGCTGCTTGAGGCCTTTACATCCTGCAAGTCTCTCTCTGCTTCATGTTCATTGGTGCTCACCTGCCTAAAGATGCTGTTCTCACCCTGGTCCTTTGCCTTCCTGTGCCGGGGACACCCCCATCATCCCCTGCTTCCTCACCTCTCCTCTCTCATCAGCCAGTCCAGGCTGAATCTCAACCTCAGCTCTCACCCCTCCACCCCTCCCTGGCCCACCCACGGCTCTGTGCAGGCCATCATCACATCACATTGTTCCATGACCACTGGTTACATCTGTCTTCCTCTCTAGCCTGCAAGTTCCCTCAGTGCAAGAGTATCATGATCCTCCTTGCAGCCCCCAAGAAAACCAGACTCCCTGTGCCACTGGCACTCTTCTCTCCAATTTGACAGATGAGGAAAATGAAGCTCAGGAAGAGAAGACACTTGCCCAAGGCCTCCTGGCTTAGGAATAGTGGGGCCATGAGGCCACCCCATCCTCCATGCAGAGGGCTGAGTACCCCATCTGCTCAGAAGAGGGGGAGCTGCACCATTCCTTGGTAGAGGGAGCTGTTTATTGATTTTTTTTCTCTCTTATTCCAAACTCATGCCTGCTTATTGTAAATAACCAAAGAGCATACACTGGATTCCAATATGGGCAAATGAAAAAGTCCCTCTTAACCTTCTTCCTCAGTCCCACTCAGCAAAGGTGACCATTTGGTAACCCCTTTGTGTGAGGCATTCCAGAGACTTGGTTATGTAGCCATCTATAAATATTTATACACACACATTCATATATGGTTTCGGTTGACAACATGAGGTCATGCTGTACCTCCCATCCATCAGCCCGCCCTCCTCACTCAGCATGTGGGCTGCATGGGACTCCCGTTATGAGGGCCCTTGAGATGGACCCTGAGGCTATGCACCATTTTGCTTTCACAAACATTTTTATACTCGGGTCCTTGGATGAATATCTCCATCAGATGAACCCCTAAACAGCATTGCTGGGTCTCAGGGAGGCTCACAAGTTTCCGGGAAGAGTACCATGCATTTGAACCTTGAAACCTGCCATCACAGTAACCCTCCAAAAGTGTTGCACTTAATACCCCCCAATGGCCCTGCCTCAGAGGCCATGTCCACTGTCCATCCCCCGGTTTCCATGTTCTGAGTTTTAGGAGTCCATATCTCAGGGGCTCCCCCCTGAGGTCTGGTCTTTCTCCATCTCCCTGCCCTGTTCCCAGATCATCCCGCAGTTGTCTACCTCTTGGACTATTGCCAAAGCTTGAGGCTGTCAGCTGAGAGCCCCAGGACAGGCTGGGGTCAGTCCCACTGGGCTCAGGGCCCTAGGAGTCTGAGGGACAGGGGCAGGGTGAAGAGAAGATGCTCCCACCCAAACCGTGGGGGGCGGCAGAAAAGCTTTGAGGACCTGGGAGAGAGGGCGTGTATATGAGTGTGTGGGGCTGTGAGTGCGTGAGGTGTGTCTCTGTGTAGTAGTGTCTGGGTTGAGTCCGGTGGGAAGGGCATGTGCGGTGGTGTGTGTGTGAGAGAGATAGTGTGTGTGTTTCAGGGCAGTTGTGTCAGGTTATGTAATGGGGGCCCTCCCTGCGGCCAGCAAACCGCAGTGGTGTAACCGCCAGGCTGGCTGGGCCACCAGAAGGGAAAGGAGGGAAAATGTAAACACCATTCTGTGCCTTTCCCTGCCCCGCCACAAGCAGGCCCTGGAAAGCACAGGTCTTCCGGTCCTCTCTACCCGCTGCCTTAGCACTGCGGGGCCATACCAGGGGCACGCAGGCTGAGGCCGAGGGTCACAAAAGCTCTGAAGGAGTCCCTATCTGCATGGCTTGGTCCCAGCCCAAGGGACAGGACCAGAAGGAGAGCCTCTCTAGCTGGAGGCCATGCTTTGCCCACAAAGGTGGAACACAACCTTCCCTGCCCTCCAAAGGCCTCTCTTTCTTTGGGGGATCCGTGTCCCAGAGGCCTCCGCCTGGCATTGGTGGGGATGATGGGGCCCCATCACCCTGCAGTGAACCCGCATGAACCTCCCACCTGTGTGATGGCCCCAGGGCCAGCTGTCTCTGTCTCTCCCTCCAGCACACTCAGAGCTGTGCTTCCTTCCTGCCCCACACCACGTCTCCAGCACAGACATCTTCCTTCCAGCCAGCCCCCGGCTTCCCAGCCCCCAGCACTGCACCAGAGGCTCCCCCTGGAAGGCTGTCTGTGAACGGTTTATTTCTGCTCTAAGCTCCAGAGGCACCTCTGGCCACACAGCTGGACACCTGGCCAGGCACAATCAATCCTTGTTCTCCACTTGCTCATTTTAATAAGAATGGCCACAAGTTATGGGGCACACTCTCTGCTAAACACAGTCCCTCAAGGAGGTGACCTCATTATGGCATGGCATTGTCTGCTGAGCCTAGATGGTGGCATTACTACCATTATGTGAGGAAGAACCCCTGCAGAGAATGATTACACTCTCCTTGGTTACATGGCCACACCCTACAAGTGGCTGGTGGCGGAGCTTGTGTTCACAACTTCTCCTGGCTAAGCCCTGTGCCTCCACACCTGCAGGCTCTTGGAGGGCAGGAACTCTTCTGAACTCTTCTGCCTCCCACCCTCTGCCTTCCCCAGTGTAGAGCCAGCTGGGCAGCCACTAGATGTTCAAATAAAGGCCATGGCTTACTCAGTCGTGGTCCTTTTAACTGCTAGTTGATGAAGTAGCTGAGTAGAATAGAATGAAATCTTTTACAGAGAATAGGGTCTCTGGAGTCACTTAACTGTATGACTTTAGACAACTCCTGGACCTCTCTGAGCCTCATTTTCCTCATCTGTTTTCCTCACAGCGTAACTGAGAGGATTGCACGCAATACTGTGCGAGATGGGCTTGGCTTAGTGCTCGGGCCACATTCGGTGGTCAGTACGTGTCAGCTACAACTCCCCTTTAAGGGTATGGCTGGAGTCATCATTTTCCCCCATCTTACAAGTGAGGAAGACTAGAGAAATGGCTTTCCCAAGATCCTGTAGGGACTGGTCTACAACTACAAATTGCTGATTCCTAGCCCAAAACCATTAACAAAAGGCCAACATTTCTCATCCAGATCAGAGGTGAGGTGAATATCCTCCTGGCCTTAAAAATGTTTCTGATTGGCATGAGGGCATTGTCCTCTCAGAATAGGCACCCTCATCTTTCCACCCCTGGGAGAGGGGGAAGTTAATAAGGGAGGGCTTCCAGGAAGAGGGGGCTACAGGGCCACCTTGTCCCCTTAGAGGAGGAAGGCACTGTGGCACAGGCTCAAGGTGCTTGCGGGTAGGCCCAGCCTGGTCCTCTGCACTCTCTCCATGCTGGGTTTCTCTTGGCAGCAGAGACAGGGACACAGGCCTGGCTCTCACGGGCCCCCTCTCTCTTCTTCCCTCCCTGGCTTAATCAAGCTCCAGACCCTTCTGGGCTACTGAGCCCACCCCTTAGGGTGACTTGCCCACACTCCTGGAAGGCTCCGGCCTTCACTGGCCTGGCCTGGAACCACAAGCTGCTCCTCGGGGCTCCAGCCCTGTCCAGTGTTGCCCTTGCACCGGGATCTAGGAGAACGGCTCCAAGCCCCATCCTATTATCTCACTCCTGTCTGCTTATGGTCAAGTCCTAGTTCCCACATCGGCAGCCACAGCAACGCCCCTGCTCCTGGGCCTGCCTGCCTGCTGCACCCGCACCCACCACTCCTCCTTTGGTTTACTTTCCATAGCGCCGTCACCATCTAACACACTACGTGGTTTACATATTTGTCTTTGTTGTTGTCACCCACTAAAGCGTTAGCTCCAGGCATTTTCAGGAGGTAGAGAGACAGCTTTTTTACTGTGATCTCAGAACCCGGCACATACCAAATATTTGAAGCAATGTTTGCATTCTCTGTGCCCTCCTGCCCATTGCACACTTATGCCAGAGTCTTTGCTCCTGTCCAGTGAGGGCCCTGCCCCAGTGCCCTCCCAATGCCTTGGGCTAAATCATGTCACCTCTTGCAGAAAGGCTTCTGGGATTACATCTATCCACAGCACAGCCTCCCCTCTGACTTCCTCACAGTGCGGATGGTGCCCAGTTCAGCTGTTCTCCTTTTCTCTGAGCTCCGTGGAGTTTAGAGGAAGATGGTGGGCAGGACAGGCCAGTTGCATGGGGCTGGGTAGGAACCAGGTGTGCTAGTCCAAGGCTTGGGAGGCCAGGGTCCCTGTTACATACTAGCTTTGTACAAGGGCAGGAGAAGAGGCCTACACTTTCTTCTTTTGCCCACAAGGGCCTTTTGCTCCAAGTTCAACTTGAGCCAGGACTGTGGCAGGGGAGCTCACTGTTGAAGTAGGGGGCATTCTATAACCCAGGTAGGCTGCTGAGCCTAGGACCCTGAGGCCAAGTCTCCACTATGGGGCTTCAATTGGGCTGGAGGTTCGGAGTTCCTCTTGACCCGGGTCCTTCCCTGAGAGTTCTTTGAAGATGCCCTCACCAAGCAGACCGTGCTTCCTTGCGAATGTGCAGAAGGGAAGGAGAGAGAGAATTCTCTTCACCAAGGTAGATACCCAAACCAGGAAGACAGGTGAGTGAAAACCAGAAAGCCAGAAAGCGATGACGACTCGACAGACAATTGTACAAAGTATAGGGCAGAAGAAAGGAAGAGGGAACCTCAGGAGGAGGAGGCCTAAGGCTGGCCCTGTGGTATGGGCCTGTGGGCAGTAGAAGCTCCCTGCTCAGAGCGGGAGGGCCAGAATGGCACCATCACTCTCCCCTGGCCCCTTGCCTCAAGGGACACATGCAGTCCCCTACCCTCATGCTTCCTGGGTGGGGAGGAGCTATGGCCCCCTAACTGGAATTTACCCCCTCAGCAGTAAAATTGTCTGTTGTGTAAGGATTAAGTGACGTATAATACACCTCATCACCTGGCACACAGGGGTGCTAAATAATATCAGGGCCTTCCTCCCACCCTTTTTGGGCACCATCCTGCACGTATTCCTGTGGTCACTTCTTCTAGTGAAGTTGGAGTCCACAGAGAGCCTACTGGCACTGGACTCCATGGAATAAGAGGGACAGAAAGGCTGGAGGCTCTTGCCCTACCCTGCGAATGGGTGAGTGAGCTCTCACACCCTGTCCAGTTTAAAAGGTCCCTTTACTTCCTTTAGGCCCTGTTCTCCTCGGGCTCCTTCTCACCCAGCTTCCTACAGCCCAGCCCTCCTGGGCACTTCTACATGGCCCCACCTTTCCACAGCAGTCGCCATTGCCATCCCCCTAGTATTCTAGAACACAGCCTCTGAAACCAGACTGACTCCTTTCCATCCTGGTTTCCCACAGCTGTGTGACCTTGGGCAAGTTCCTCAATCTCTCTGTGCCTCTGTTTCCTCATCTGTTATTCCCCTACCTTTACTGTTCCCTGGAGGCCTAGGTGGGTAACTTTCATTTTATCAAATGGCCATCAAGTTCCAGGAGGGTAGAGGAAGGCCATGTATTAGATCACACCATCTTTTTTAAGTCTCTGCTTCACCTTAAGAGAGCAGAGTTGCCCCATGTTACTGAGAAAGAAGCTGAGGTTCAGAGAAAGCTTGTGGCTTGCCCAAGGCCACTAGACCTCTCCTGTCTCCAGGGCCTCACTCTGCCTGCCTTGGCTTAATTACAACTCTGATTTCTGGCCAGCTAAGCAATCTCAAACTCCAGGGCTCAAGAGATCCTCCTGCCGAAGCTTCCCAAGTAGCTGGGACTACAGGCGCCTGCCACAACGTCTGGCTATTTTTTTTGTTGTTGTTGTTGCAGTTTGGCTGTGCTGGGTTTGAACCCACCACCCTCAGTATATGGGGCCGGTGCCCTACTCACTGAACCACAGGCACTGCCATAGATCAAGAATTTGAAGTTACTGTGAGCCATAGCACTCTACTGAGGGTGACAAAGTGATACTCTGTCTCAAAAAAAGAAAAAAAAATTAAAACAACAATGAAATACCAGGACACATTTATTAGAATGGACAAAATCTAAAACACTGACAGTGCCAAATATTGATGACAAGGCAGAGAAACAGGAACTCATTCCTCACTAATAGGAATGCAAAAGGGTACAGCCATTTGGGAAAACAGTTTGGCAGCTTCTTACAAAATAAAACATCCTCTCACCCTAAGATCCAGCAGTCATCCTCCTTGCCATTTACCCGAATGATGGCTCATGCCTGTAATCCTAGTAATCTGGGAGGCCAAGGCTGGTGGATCATCTGAGCTCATGCGATCGAGAACAGCCTGAGCCAGAGCAAGACCCTGCCTCTAAAATTAGCCAGGTGTTGTGCCAGTTGCCTGTAGTCCCAGCTACTCAGAAGGCTGAGGCAAGAGAACCACTTGAGCCCAAGAGTTTGAGGTTGCTGTGAGCTGTGATGCTACAGCACTCTACTGAGGGTGACAACGTGAGACTCTATCTCAAAAAAAAACAAGAGTGAGCTATCAAACCATGAGGACATGGAGGAAGCTTCAATGCATGTTACTAAATGAAAGAAGCCAATCAGAAAAGACTATATATTATTCTATTTATTTATTTATTTATTTATTTTAAGACAGTCTCACTATGTTGCCCTAGGTAGAATGCTGTGGCGTCACAGCTCACAGCAGCCTCCAACTCTTGGGCTTAAGTGATTCTCTTCCCTCAGCCTCCAAGTAGCTGAGACTACAGGTGCCCACCACAACACCTGACTATTTTTTTTTATTGTAGTTGTGATTGTTGTTTAGCAGGCGTGGGCCACGTTCGAACCTGCCAGCCCCGGTGTATGTGTCTAACCACTAAGCTATAGGCGCCGAGCCCGTAAAAGCTATATGTTATACAATTCCAACTATATGCATTCTGGAAAAAGCAAACTATAGAGACAGTAAAAAGATCCGCAGTCACCAGGGATTGGGAGAAGGAAGGATGAAGAGGTGGCCAGCAGACAATTTAAGGTAGTGATACTAAGCTACATGATGCTCTCATGGTAGAGACATGTCATTATCCATGTGTCCAAACCCACATGACGTACAACACCAAGAGTGAGCCCTAATGTCAACCACGGACTTTGTGTGCTAACGTTGTGTCACTGTAGATTCATCCGTTGTAACAAAAGAACCACTCTGATGAGAGAGATTGATAATGGGGGAGGAAGAGGGTACACAGGAATGTTGTACTTTCTGTGAACCCAAAACTCTAAAAACTAAAGTCTATTAAAAAAAAAAAAAAGTGACCGGCTCAGCGCCTATAGCTCAACCGGCTAAGGCGCCAGCCACATACACCTAAGGTGGCGGGTTCGAATCCCCAGCCCGGACCCGCCAAACAACAATGATGGCTGCAACCAAAAAATAGCCGGGCGTTGTGGCGGGCGCCTGTGGTCCCAGCTACTTGGGAGGCGGAGGCAGGAGACTCGCTTGAGCCCAGGAGTTGGAAGTTGCTGTGCGCTGTAATGCCACGGCACTCTACCCAGGGGGACAGCTTGAGGCTCTGTCTCAAAAAAAAAAAAAAAAGTGACCCAGGAGCAAGAGAGTACCAAAGTACCAAAGAGACCCTCTGTTGCTTTCCTCAGGGCCCTTTCTGCTCCCTGCCACTGGGGAGGTAGATTGGGGGACGCTCTGTCACTTCAGAAGATGAGGAAGTGAGACAGGTTTGGGGGGCTCCTGGCACTGGGGGCTGCAGGAGAGTAGGCCTGTCTTTACCTCCTCCCGTCTCCCCACATGTTTCCTGGAGGAGCCTCAGAGATGCCCAGCCGTTGGCCCCCTTCTCCTCGACTTCCTGTTTGGGTTCCAAGAGACGTTTGGCGGTTTCTGCAGCTGAACTGGGAGCCAGTTGGGCCGATAGAGGGAGGATACTTGCTGGGGAATAGGCTGAGGGGCTGTGGGCTTGGGGAGGGGAGCTGGGAGTCTGTGGGAGCCTCACCTTGTAATCACTTAGATGTGCAAATGCTCAGACCTGGAGATTTTTGAGAGCTCAACTTGTTCAGCCCCTGCCTCGGTGCAGAATGCAGCTGAGCCAGGCAGCTGAGGCCCAGACATCACACTGGCCTCCTGCAGCTGGCAAGCCTTCTTACTAGCCTGCTGGAGCAGGCCTCTTCATTTAGCGAGCCTACCACCACCCTGTTGTGCCTGCACACAGGCTTGTAAGATGTAGCTCTTACGCTGAGGGCAGGTAGAGCACGCTGGCTTCGTCACTCGCTCTCACAGCCCCTCATCTTCAGGCCCCTTTCACATAATACACTTGATCTCAGGTCCAGACCTGCCAGGGGTTCGGGGGAGCAGATGACAGCCTATCCCTCGGAAGGCCCACATGTACGTATTCAAGGAAGCAGCCTGGGAAGGCTGAGTTTCAGGGAAAGAGAGTCTCCAGTCAGATGTTCATGGGCCAGTGGAGTTAACCTGGCTAAGAATTGTCTGAAGGGTATTCCATTAGCAGAGGCCTAGAGGCAGGCAGGCAGGTACCTGCTATGTATAGGGCTGTGCTAGGAGGAAAAGCAGAAGGCTGGTTAGGTCAGACCTGCCCACTTACCCCAGCTCACCTACAGCCAGTTCCTGGGGGACTCTGTAGGCCTAGGATGTCAGTAGGATCACAGCCCCTGCAGATCTGGCTCTTCCCCCAGTGGGTTCACCAGGTAAGCAGAGGTTAAGGTCACTGCCCCACCTTGTGGCTGTAGGGTGGGGGTGGGGCCTGCAGTGGACTTGGCCCAAGAGATATAGCCCTACAGCTTGGGGCAGGGAAAGGCAAGCCCTGCCCTTGGGGAGATCCTGTGCCATTTTCTCAAGTGACATAAGGCCAAGGCCTGTGACGTCTGAGGGTCTCTGCTTCTCCTCAGGGCCTATAGTGCTGGCCCCATGCCTACATCCCAGGGCAGACCTTCTCCTGGGTCAGTGAGGGCTCCAGGGGGAGGTGGGGCTCAGGAGGGGCTGATAGGTAGAGAAGGCAGGGCTGATGCACAGTTCATGGAGCCCAGTGTGAAATGAAAAGTCAAAGTTCCCCACTACAATTTTTAAATTTTAGATAGCATTACTAGAGCATTAGGTCAATCACAGGGCCCTTCCAAGCTCGGGGCCCTGTGAGGCCACATGGTTGCCTGTCTCTGAAGCTGGCATGGCAAGAGGAGGCCGGTGTTCCTGAAGGGAAAACTTGGTGGAGAAAGAAAATGAGGCTGGAGCAAGCACCCAAGGGGCCAGGAGGAACTGGCCCTGCTAGACTGTCAAAAAACAGAAAGTTGAGACTGATTAGGCTGGGTGGCACCAGATTTCAAAGATTCTGACCACTTGAATTTGAACTTGATCTTAGAGGTAGATACTGAAGACTCCTGAGCCACAGGGGAGTAGGAGGGGCTGGGCTAGGGTGGTACAGAATGGACATGGGAGGGCCTGTGAATGTGAAAATTATCATTTCCCCATTTACTGGGGAGGAGGCTAAAGCTCAGAGAAGGATGGAGACTTGCCCAAGGTCACCCAGCAAAGGGTGTAGCACCAGACCAGAGCCCTGACTGCCTAGAATCTTGTCTTTGGGTGTGTGGGGAAGAAGTTGAGAGCCAATGTGCAGGCAGGAGAGCTAACATCGGGCCCCAGTGTCACCTACAGAGTAGGACCCACCAGTCCAGCACCGTCAGTCCTGGGTCTTCCTCTTCTTGGTTTTCTTTTCTTTTCTTTCTTACTTCCTTTTCTTTCTTTCTTTTTTTTTTTTTTTTGAGACAATCTCACTCTGTCACTGTGGCATCATTATAGCTCACTATAGCCTCAAACTCCTGGCTTCAAGTGATCCTCCTACCTCAGACTCCTGAGTAGCTGGGACTACAGGCGCC
>NW_003852419.1:1656305-1658173 GCF_000181295.1 Otolemur garnettii | reverse complement strand
CCTGGGCTGGATTCGAACCCGCCAGCTTAGGTGTATGTGGTGGCGCCTTAGCCACTTGAGCCACAGGCGCTAAGACAATTTTTCTATTTTTAGTAAAGATGGGGTCTCACTTTGCCCAGGTAGATCTTGAACTCCTGAGCTCAAGTGATCCCCCTGCTTCAGCTTCCCAGAGTGCTAGGACTACATATGTGAACCAACACACCTAGCCCTGCGTGTTCCTTTCCTCTGGCCCTACCTTAGTGTTTCTGGTGTCCTTCTTCTGTTGGGGTCCATCCTCTTGCTTCTCTGATACCTTCCATACCGGGCTCAGGAGCTGTACCTCATTATATACATGGGCCTTTGGAAAATTCCTGTCCCCGTTCCCCTTCCTACAGGCAGTGGTCTGCAAGTGCAGGGGGCACAGGGCAGGGGTCCTTGCCACAAGAAGGCAGCCAAGGCCCCTGAGCTTCCTCTGGGCCCCAGCCTAGGAACTGCTGTGTCCTCTAGCCAGCCTTGAATTCAACCTGCTACTCTATTCCCCTTGCATCCCAGGGCCCAGAGCTTAAGACCCACCAAGGCATTTGGTGGCCCCCTGGGGACCAGAATTCTGTTACTTCTCAGTGTTCTATGGGAAATGGAGAACTTTCAAAGCAGCCTATGCAAAGGTCTGGAGAAGAGATGCAAATTAAAATCTGAACATCCCCAGTTAAAACCAATTTGGTCTTGGGCGTTACTTTCCTCCTCTCTGCTCTGCTTCATTCATCAGAATTTGTGGAAAAGAGAGAGAGACTGTGAGAGGGAGAGAGAGAAACAGAAACACAGAGCAAAAAGGCAGATGGCAGGCCCAGCCTGTGTCCCTAGAGTAGAGATTTGGGCCTCTGAGCTAACTGGAGGAGGGCAGACAGAGACTTGGGGTCAATGTCAAAGATGGGGGAGTGGGTTCTCAGGATCAGTGGTCCAGGGAGGGATGCCAGGACAGAAGAGGGGTGGGGAGTTGAGGCTACCAAGCATGAGCTGAGGTTTCACCTCTGAGACAGGGGCTATGGCTCCAAGAGGCAACCCCCATTTAGTGTCAGTCAGAGACCCTCCTCTTCCTCAGTCCCACCATTGCCCTGAGGAACTCACATGGGTGCCCTCTGGCCAGCGAGGCACTTGACCTCCGGCGCCTCGGTTTCCTCATGTGTAAACAAGGGATGGTGTGAGGACACCACGGTGCAATGTTGATTCTACCATCCTGTTGTGGTAAGATGACTTACAACTTGGAGAGGAAGGAAAATGCTGGGTTGTTCTAGAGGTCTTTGCAAGAAGCTTAGCAAAACATCTTGTAGTGAAAACTCTCAGAGGGAAGCAGAAAGCACCAGGAGACTGCTTGGAAGAACTGAAATCATTTGTCCCATGTAGGGGGCCACCAGGGCTTGTCAAGTGTTTGGGTATCAATATAGGTGAGAGAAAGTCAAAAGCAAAGACAAGATTGGGAACCAGGGCTGGAGCAGAGCTGAGTTTGGGGCTGAGACAGCTGTGGGAAGGAGAATGGTTGTTAGGTTCTTTTAAATTTTGTATGACTTTCAGGGTGGCACCTGTGGCTCAGGAGGGTAGGGTGCCGGCCCCATATGCTGGAGGTGATGGGTTCAAGCCCAGCCCCAGCCAAAAACTGCAAAAAAAAATTTTTTTTTTATGACTTTCAGGTCAAGCAGGCTAGCCTTCGCTGCTTCCTGGCTGTTTGAACCAGCCTAAGTCCTTCAATGTCACCCAGCCTCACTTTCTCCATCTGTAAAATGGGCATGATCATGCCTGTCACTAGGCTTGCAGAAGGAATGTTGTTCAGTGAGACCCATAGAGAGGGAGGTACAGGCCAGGCTGGTGCTCACTTGGGGCTTCCCCAGGAGCAG
>NW_003852419.1:1646503-1656269 GCF_000181295.1 Otolemur garnettii | reverse complement strand
GGGGGGGGGCTCAGCCCTGTAATCCTCAGGGAGGCCAAGACAAGAGGATAGTTGCACTGATGAGTTCAAGACCAGCCTGAGCAAGAGTCAGACCCCTGTCTCTATTAAAAATAAGAAAAACTGGAGGGCTCCCGTAGTCTCAGCTACTTGGGAGGGTGAGGCAGGAGGATCACTTGAGCACACGAACTTCAGATTGCTGTGAGCTACAGTGCTAGAGAACTCTAGCCTGGGCAATGGAGCAAGACTCAGTCTTAAAAAAAAAAAAAAAAAACTTCAATTTTTCTAGAAGAAGAGGGAGTAAGCCCTATGTCACACTGTCTGTGTGGTTTGGCTGTAGGGAGGCTGACTGCGGGCTTGCTTGCCCCTGGGCAGGCCGCAGGCTTGGGTGTGATAGAGCTGTCCCACCCCCAGCCTTTGGAGGGCCACAGGGGGGGCTGGTTGAACTTCAAAGGACTGTTCTAACAGATGCAGCTAGTTTCCTGCAGCTGTGCTGCAGCCCATACCAGCCTGAATCACCCTGGCCTGAGAGAAGCTGGGGACAGAGGTCTAGAGAGAGCTTAGGGCCAGGTTAATCTGAGAGGCTTCCTGGAGGCAGAGGGCGCCCAGATCCTGACTGCAAGAAGAAAGAAAAGAACAGCTTGTGGAGGAGGTGCCTCTCTTTGTAATTCTTTAGTGAAATAAATGAGAGCTGCGGCCGCCCTGGGTGTTGGGACCTGGTATACGCAGATTCAGAGGGGTCTTTATGAGGAGGAAAAACTTGGGAGAGCAGATAAGAACACTGATAAATGAAGTTACAGGAAGGAATGTAACCTACTGACGGAGCCCCAGGGACACACCAGCAGCTGGCTTCAGGCAAATCCTCCCCACCAGGAAGCCCACAAGGAATGTGCCCAGCAGTGTGCCTGGCAGCTGCCACGGATAGGGAAAGTCCTCGGGTCTATGCTGTGGGCATAGGAGAGTAAAATGGGGTGGCCATAGACCAGGGCCAGTGCCAGGGCAGGGTGGGTGTGTGGGGAGGTGGGGGCCATAAGCAAGGGGCTTAGAGGCCCTGTGTAGGGCTGGGCCATGGCAGGTGGGAGGTATTTTTAGGTAGGCTCAGGTGCAGACAGAGACATTACGCCATGGCCCGACAGGTGGTTAATATTTAATCCCCTCCTTAATCATTAACTCCCTGACTGGCTGGGGAGGAATAGGGCTGTTGTCAAATCAGTAACCACAGGCTCTGGAACAATGTCCACAGACCTCGTTGTCTCTCCACGACTAGCTGAGGCCGCTGGGGTTGCTGGCCCGTGGGGTCATCCCTGGCTCTGGGGGCCTGGTGCATCTCTTTCCCTTGGTGACCTCAGGACTTGGAGAGGGTGTGAGACAGGAAGAATCTCCTCCGGGCCCTGGCTAGCCCTCTGCCCCCAGAGGCTGTCACTGGTGGGGAGTGGCTGGGGGTGGTGTCCATCCAGGCGTGAAGGCCCCAATCCCTGCCCCCTCCTCCCAGGCTGTGTGACCTTGGACAAGTCACGTAGCCTCCCTGAGCCTCAGTTTCCTCTTCTGCACAGTAAGGATAATCATTCATAACTTGAAGAATTGTCCTCAGATTTGAATGAGATGTGAGTGTACAAGGAAGTACTTTGTAAGCTAAAGATTGTTCCAGCAAACAAGTTAGATGGAAAGAGACAGAGCAAAAGGGTGATGATGAAAGACAAAAGCTGGTGTGTTCTTGTTTCCATTCACTGAGATGCAGCTCCCTTCACTGGAGTTTAATTCCGTTCAAGGAGTGTTTCTTGATAAGGCTGTGTCCCTGTCCTAAGCTGAGGCTTTAGGAGCAATTTGAAAAGGCGTTAACCTTGCCCTCAGGGAGCAAGGGTGACTAGGCTCCAGGACTGAACCAAACAAGACAGTAGTGTTTGGGATGAAGTCAGCAGGTCAGAGGTACTGGGTCAGCAGGAAGGCTGGGGGGTCAGAGCGGGCTTTGAGGGTGAGGCTGAGTAATGGGGAGGACGAGGGTGTTGGTGGGGGAGGATTTATGCATGCAAGCTTGCATGAAATGAGGGATGTCCATGTATACAAATGCAAGCACATAAGCAAACATATGCCTGTCACAAGGGTACACATGAGTCACACACGTACCCAGAGTAGCCAGCCCCCCCAAAACACACACGTGCGTGCATGCATGCATGAACACTGTCACCGCAGGAGGGCATGAGCCACCTCTTCTAGCCTCAGCCCAAGACTCTTGGCCCTCAGGAGCCAAGCCCCCAAGCTTCCCTGCATGCCCCACTCACATCCCATGCTCAGGTTGGGCCCTGAGAGCCTAAAAGAGGCCAGGCAGTGACTTCTGAGAAATTGGGCTGAGTGATAATAGAATTTTGTCCTTCCCTGCACTACTTCCCAGAGGAGGTCTGAGGGCTGAAGAGAGGCCTGCGGGAGGGGTCCTTCTCTGAGTTCTCTAAGCAAATACTAACAGGACACCTACAGGAAGCTAGTGCTAATCCACACTCCTCACCCTGAAGAGCTTCTAGTCAAGTATAGCCAGGACAGTCCAACATGGATCTAAACTGCCAGAACCTGAATCCTGCCTCCATCTGTTTCCAGCTGTGTTACTTTGGGCCTGTTATCTGACCTCTCTGTGCCACTGTTTCTTGTCTATGACATGGGGATGGTCATAGTGGGGTACTTTCTGTGTGGAGTTGTTCTGAGGGTTAAATGAGACCCAGGTCCGGTACAGTGCCTGGCACACAGTATGTGCTACAGGCATTTGAAGGAGAATGTGTTTCTGACTGGCCTGTTCAGGGGAGGTGCTTGGAGGAGGGGACACATAAGTAGGCCCTTGAAGGACCAACAGGGTCCCCACAGCGCCAGGGAAAGGGAAGGCATCACTTTCCTGCCATAGAGCTGGGGTGAGTGGAGGCAGGAAAGGACATGGCATGGTTGGGGACCACAGGGAGTTCTGTGTGGCCACAGCCCCTGCCTGGAGGACAAGAATGAGGCTGAAGATTGGGGTGGAGGAGGTCAAGAAGGGTTTGCAGTGTCACTGCCCTGGAACAAAGGCACCCTTGGAGGTTTGTGACTATAGCCATAGCAACACTGAGGCTGAACTTGGCAGCCAAGAGCAGGCTTCGTGGAAGGAGAAGCCCAGGCAGAGGTCTTCCGAGGGACAGGAGCCTTCATGAGGTTGGCCCTGTAGCTCTGGGCTCAGATAGTGCTGGGAGGCTGGCACAGACCAGTGGGAGCAGGGCGGCACGAGATCTTTACTGTGGGTCTGGTCTCCCTTGCTAAACTCAGAACATATCCCCCATGAGTCTCCAGAGTAGAGCCCCTGGTCATGTTCTCCAGGGCCCCTTCCAGCCCAACATTCTACAGGTCTGGCCCCAGGACCTTGGGCAGCTCACTGGCTTCCATGTTCTCATGTGTCCAGTGGGCACAGGAGTTCCTTGGCCAGTAGTGGTGGGGAGGTGGTTTGGCTCTGCTATGTGTAAGTCCTAAGAGAATGACCTGCTGCCTTCCTGGGCAATGTCCAGCCAAGGGTCAGGCAAGGAGGCTCAGGGCTGGGGAAGAGCCAGGCCACAGCTTTGCCTCTTTCTTCCTGGGGTGGCTCCTCAGCTTATCTGAGGCAGGGCAGAGCTGGGGCGGGTGAGGAGGCGATGCTCCTTCAGTGGCCAGATAGTGTGAGCATATGATAAAGGGCACAGGACCAGCAACCAGCTTGGAGAGAGGTGGGACAAGTGAGTGGGCTGGGGGTGGTGCTGCTCAAAGCTGGCACTTCCTTGTCCCTTTCCTCCCCTGGCATCCCTCTAGGTCAGGCAGGTACATCCCCAGCCTTCCACCAGCCCATGGGCAGGAGGAGGGACAAGAGGCATTTGAAGGGTGGTGGTGGCCTTTGAACACTGTTTCAGGAACTGACCGGGGCAGAGGCCAGTCTAAGGGGTAACAGTCGGGTGGCCAAGTTGTCCTGGTTAGCCTGGGGCTTTCCAAGTTTTAGGGCTGAAAGCCTGTGCTGGGAAATCCCTGGATCCTGAGGACATCATGAGGGTTTGCCTGGGGCTGTCCAGGTTTCAGAACTGAAAGTCTCTCACCCCGGGAATCCCCTCGATCCTAGGCAAATGGGATAGCTGGTCACCTTAGGAGTGAAGGAGTCTGGGTGTGGGTAATCAGGGAGGCAGACAAGCAAGCCAAGCAGTGACTAGCAGGGCAGAGCAGATAGCCTCTTCCCCACATGCCTCGGCCAGGGAACTGCTCCTGTTTCTACTGAGTCGATTAATCTGCAGTCCGGAGCCCTTCACCAGAGGCTTCTTGTCTGTTCAGGGCCTGTGCTCACCCCCATTCCCCTCCCAGGGCCCTGGCTTCCCTGGTTCTGCTCTGCCTGGGCTTCTGAGGGTCACAGCACGTTCCTGGAACCAGATAGGAGAGCTGTCAGGAGGGCAGAGGGCTAGCCAGGGACACCTCCCCTGGGGGGCAAAAAGGGAGGTTTCCTACAGAGAACTCCAGGCCCCAGCCCCCTTGCTCCTACCTCCACCTTGCTTTTCTGCCATGCTCACCCAGGAAAAACAATGGCCGTGCCTCACTTCAGTGCTGACACACAGAGGTGGACATCCCAGAGATCCTGGGCCCTGGCACCCACATCTCAGACCAGCATTGACAGGGATCCCAGAGCGGGGCCTGTGGAGGAGATAGAGCACCCCTGAAGGGAGAAGGCTTGAAGGAGTGAGAGAGGAAATTCATCCACCCCACCCCTAAGCCAGGTCCCTATAGGTCCGCTCAGCCAAAGAATGCACGGTGAGTCTGAACCAGGTGCCCATAGGCAACTATCTCCAGTCTGGAGGGACAGTCTACCCCACCTCCCTCCCAAGCTCCTGGGTGGTTGGGTGAACTGTCTGTTAGTGAAGCTGGCTGTGGTCTTGCTATTAACATCAGGGTTGGCAAATGGGCCAATATGAGCTGGTCACTTTCTGACTCCAGGCCCTGTTGCTTCCAGAATATCCTTCCTGTGCTCCACTGGCCCCCCTTGTGTCATTTCACCTCACATCATACACTGTTGCCTTGGCCTGTTCACTCATGCATAATCTCCCTCCTCCCTGAAATTGGGGCCCCTGCCTGGTCACCTCGGAGTTCCCAGCACCTCCTATGTAGTGTGCT
Organism: Otolemur garnettii; assembly: GCF_000181295.1. Taxonomy (NCBI): domain Eukaryota; kingdom Metazoa; phylum Chordata; class Mammalia; order Primates; family Galagidae; genus Otolemur; species Otolemur garnettii. The sequence continues at coordinate 1,651,142 of NW_003852419.1, read as the reverse complement.
TTGTAGATACCTGGAAGATCAGTGTGTGGAGGGAGATGGACCCCGACAGTGACTGAAGTTCCAAACAGGTCAGAGCCCTGGAGAAGGGCTGCTAACCAGAAGCTCAAGGGGAGGGGACAGAGAGACGGCCAAAATGCTACAGAGGAGCCCAGATTCCAGATTCCCGGGGCTGTCTGTGTCTCTAACTCAGCCTGCCCTCCCTCCCACGCCAGACCCAGCCACGAGACCAAACTGTGTGAGCAAATGGTGCTGATGGTCCAGGAGCAGAGAGGAATCCCCCCAGACAGGCTGGCCAAAGGGTCCAGTCCGCCGACCCCTGAGGTGTGCAGGGAGCTACAGGGAAGAGGGCTGCTGAGGCGGGGGAGGGGCAGCGCCTATGACAGGGCCAGGTTCTCTTAGGAGAGGTGCGGAGGGCAGGGGAGCCCGGCCTGGCTGGCCTTTGAAGGGCAGGCCTTCCTGGGGAGGACACTTTAATCGCCCCCAATTAAACCATTGCCGGAAGCTTTTAACAGCCCCATAAGGCCTTTTAAGGACCGCCCTTTTGTTAGGCAGCCAAGCTGTTATGCAAAAGCAGAGCAGGCCAGGGCCTCTCACCACTTTCCCCAGGCCCCAAGGCCAGCCTGGCCCCAAACCCCAGTACCCCAGCAAAGAGGCTGCTTGTTTGGGAATCAAAGGCTGGGGAACCTGCTTTGATCTGGGGAAACTCAGCCCTTCCCTGCTCCCCAGCTCAGTACTGCCCACCCCCGCTCCAAGGCATAGGGCCTTGGAGGCCTTCACTCCCACGGTTTCTGTGGTGGGTTGCCCAGGCTGATCCCCGGGTGCCTGGAAGGGTGTTCCTGCCTCTTCCTTCAAGAACTAGGCCTGCCAGCATGGCAGGAACTGCCCCCACTGCCCCTCAGGGCAAGGAAGACCTGGCCTCATCCTTTCAACCCGCACCAGGGCCTTCTAGTCCCCTAGAACTCAGAGTCCTCAATGGGTGTCACCTGGGTCCCTGTTAGAACTGTAGCTCCTGTCCAGGCCTTCTGAGTCAGTCTCCCAGTGAGGGTGGGCATTTTGAGAAGCCCTGCTCTACTCTCTTCCCCTCCCTGACCTCTCCTTTCTCTTTTCAGGTAGAAAGAATGATACTAGCCATGACAGACCGAACAATATACCCCTTTGCTTTCCAAACGTTCTGTAACATATATATATTTTTTAAAGACGACAACAACAAAGCCCTTTCTGTAAATAGCTCTGGGGGACCTCAGATGGCAGGCATCCATTTGGTTGACATCAAAACCCTCCAACTCTGGTATCTACATCTGCTCCATCCTTCATCTCCAGAACAGCCTGAGACAGGACAGGCCTTCCCAATATACAAAGAAATTGAAGCCTAGGATGATTCGTGGACTGACCTGAGTCGGGGCAGAGTTAGGAGGAAAACTCAGGGAACTCTGTTCAGGGCCTCCCTACACTCAGGTCAAGCAGGGCTGCCATAGACAGTTGTGAAGTGGGTGCACTGCACAAAGGTGCCGAGCCTGGACTGAGGGTAGAGGTGGGAACCGAAGTAATAGCTCCCACTCCACTGAAAGGGTGTCCTTTGACCCTGGGCTAGAGGAAGGGGAGACTTTTGTGAATTTATACAAAAGCCCTACACAGGTAAGGAGCTTCCAGAATTCCTGAATCCCTACCCTCTCCTCCTCTTCCTCTTCTTCATAAAAGCTGCAGATCACCTGACACCTACTACCTACTAGCCTTCGGGCTTACTGCTTTCTTCCCTGACCCCAGTTAGTCCCTGAAGGACTCTCTGACTCATTCTTCCAATTAAGACCTATTCCTTCTGCTGCTGTCCTTAGAGTGGATGGCTTGAAAACCAAACAAGACTCAGAGAGCACTCCAAATGAGCCAAGTCCCCTTGGGACAAAAGTCTGCCATGGACAACCTAGCTCAGCCAGGGGGATGCCAGTAGGGGCTTAGAAGCATTTTCTGGATGTTTTCAGGTCTTGAACTTTGGTCTTGAGCAGCTGGGGGTACAAAGCTTACTTTCCCTCTGAGGCCCTATAGTAACCCCTAGAGGCAGGTGGGTGTGTTCAGGACCCCTGGGGCTGTGGGACTGAGGGTTAAGGCAGGCTATGCAGGAGAACTCTTTAGGGCAAACATTTTCGGTAAAGGGCCTAAAAGTAAAAATTTTAGGTTTGGGGAGGTTTATGGTCTCTGGCCTGTGCCACAACTATCTAACTGTCAACTGGGTGTGGTGGCTCATGCCTGTGATCCTAGAAAGCTAGAACTCAAGAATTCGCAACCAGCCTGAGCAAGGGCAAGACCCTGTCTCTACTAAAAAGAGAAAAATAGGCACCTATGGTCCCAGCTACTTGGGAGGCTGAAGCAGGAGGATTGCTTGAGCCCAAGAGTTTGACATTGCTGTGAGATATGATTCCAGGGCACTCTACTAAGAGCAACAGAGGGAGACTCTGTCCAAAAATAAAAAATAAATAAAAACAAAGAAAACCAACTATTCAACTCTGCCATACCTAATAAATGGACGTAACTGTGCTTCAAAAACATTTTATTTATGGACACTGCTATTTTAATTTCATATGATTGTGACATGTGCCCCAATTTTTTTATTTCTTTTGATTTTTTTTCTCCTCCGACCATGGAAAAGCCATCTAGGTCTCAGGCTCCACAAAAGCAGACAGTAGGTCAAATTTGTCCTGCAGGGCATAGTTTGCTTGCTCCTGGTGTAGAGCGAAGCTCGTTAGAGGATGGTTGTCAGCTTTGGATTCAAGTCCTGGCTATTTCACTAACCAGTGATGTGGTTTGGTAAGGTGCCCCGAATCACATCTCTAAGCCTGTTTCTTCTCTGTTAAATGGAGACAGCAGCGTCTGTTGTTGAGGGCTGGAGTGTGAGGAGGCATGAGAAAACACTCACTCAGCTTGGTGACTGGCACGATAGGCCCTCCCTGCACATCAGCCAGGAACATGACAGCAGGCCAGTCAGAGGCCAGTGGGAGGGAGTACGAAGATTCCAAAGGTCAGGGGTCCCTTCCTGGAGGAGGTCAGTTAGCTGGACCTTGAGTGATGTGAGACCTGCCGTGAAGGAAGGAGAGAGAAAGTTTAGAAAGGTTGAGCCAGGGAAACTGGCCTCAGCCTGGAGTCTAGCTATTGAAGGCTTCCTTTAAAGTAGGGTCAAGGGTGGTTCATTTATAAGGGCTGCCTGGAGGTGGCAAGGACAAAGACCATAGGCTAGAGGCATATGAGGAGGCAACTGGTGCATCCTGTGATTGCAAGCTGGGGCGGTAGTTTTAGGGGGCGGGGTGTGCCAAGGAAGTGTCCGGTTCAATAGATGATAACATATCCAGGTGTGTTTTGTTTTCTGTCACCTGCAGGTACCGAATCAGCCCCCCTTTTTTATTGTAAGTACACTTCTGCATTAATAATTTGAGGGGCCACTAGGTGCTGTGGCTCATGTCAGTAATCCTAGCACTCTGGGAGGTCAAGGCAAGTGGATCACTTGAGCTCAGGAGTTCAAGACCAGCCTGAGCCAAGTGTGAGACTATGTCTCTACTAAAAATAGAAAAAGTAACCAAGTGTTGTGGTGGGTGCCTGTAGTCCCAGCTACTTGGGAGACTGAGGCAAAAGGATCACTTGAGCCCAAGAGTTTGAGGTTGCTGTGAGCTATGTTGCCATGGCACTCTACCCAGGGCGATAGGGTGAGACTCTGTTTCAAAAAATAATAATAATAATTTGAGGTGACACCCATTGCTTTGCTAACCTGGCAGCTGTCTGTTTGCTTTCCGTGCCCCAGTCTGGCATAGCCAGTCCATTTGCTCCTGCATATTCACTGGTGCAGGGTAAGTGCCTGAGCAAAGCCAAGCCAATTAGAGTCCTTCCCTGAGAGATTTTGTTCACTTGGAATTAGAGAGATCATGAATTAGTCTCTCTGTGGTGGCTACAACATTAGGATGTGAAACACAGGCCCAGCCAGCAGATGTGTCCCTTGTCACTGAGAGAAGTCAGAGACCTGGGAGAGAATGGAATTGTCTCCACCAGGAAATAAAGAGGAGACATTCAGTGGGAATGGGAGAAAGACCTAATTCCTGCCCTGTCTGTGTGCATGGCTTGGCAAGTAAGTTTCTGATTGTGGGAGCTATGGGAATCCTTTGAATAAACTATTCTTTTTCTAAAAGAAACTAAACCAAATTTGAGTTCTATCTCCTGCAAATTAAGAAAATTGCTGGCCAAATGCATCATCGCAACATTCCTCCCCATTATTTATTTATTTTTATTTTTTTGAGATAGAGTCTCATTCAGTTGTCCTGGTGTAGAGTGCGATGGTGTGCTAGCTCACAGCAACCTCAAACTCTTGGGCTCAAGCAATTCTCCTGCCTCCACCTCCCAAGTAGCTGGGACAATAGGCACCAGCCACAATGCCTGGCTATTTTATTTTTGGTTGCAGCCATCATTGTTGTTTGGCGGGTCTGGGCTGGATTTGAACCCACCAGATCAGGTGTATGTGGCTGGTGCCTTAGCTGTTTGAGCCACAGGCGCCAAGCCTCATATTTTTTATTTCATCTCTATGATTTCCAACTTCAATCTAGGCCTTTCTTTTGTTTATTTATTTATTTATTTATTTATTTTTTTGAGACAGAGCCTCAAGCTG
>NW_003852419.1:1640793-1646253 GCF_000181295.1 Otolemur garnettii | reverse complement strand
GCCATCGTTGTTGTTTTGGCAGGCCAAGGCTGGATTTGAACCCGCCACCTTAGGTGTATGTGGCTGGCGCCTTAGCCACTTGAGCCACAGGTGCCAAGCCTCTTTTATTTATTTATTTTTATTGTTGTTGCAGTTTGGGCAGGGCTGGGTTTGAACCCACCACCTCTGGCATATGGGGCCAGCGCCCTACTCCTTGAGCCACAGGCACTGCCCTAGGCCTTTCTTTTAAACTCAAGTCTGATGTACCGAGCTGTGCACATGATATAGATCCCTAAAACTAAACTCCTGCCCTCCTGCACTGCTCCCAATGAATCTGTCCCTTCCCAGGGCTTCTTCTCTTAAGTAACTGGCTCCACCCAGTTTCCAAGATCAGGAACCTGGGAATTATACTCAACGCCTTCTCCTTTGACCTCCATGATTGCCCTGTCACCAAGTCCTATGTAAACAAGGCACCTATTGGCTTCCTAGACACCTATTGGCTCTGCCCTGTCCTCTTGAGCTCTACTTTTCCCTTCAAAAGGGTCCAACTACAGCCCCTCTTCCCCCCAAAAGAGCACTTCCTCCCTGGTCTCACGAAATCTACTCCAAGTCATTATCCATCAGTTACTGGAGGTATTTTTGAAAGAGCTCTAACCATGGCCCCTTGGTTTTAGTCCACAGCCTTTCCCAAGGCCTGTGTGATCTTGCCAGATTCAGCTCTTTCTACCTGTTTCTACTCTTCCAGGCTCAGCTTGGGTCTGTCTCGCTCACTCACGATGGCCTCCTTTTAGTACAAGGGGTACAAAACTCTTCCGACCTCAGGGCCTTTAGATGTGCTAGTTCTGTTGTCTACATCCCCAGCACCTGTCATTTCTAGATATCCTTCAGTGTCTGGTGTGACTGTCCATCAGTGAAACCTTCTCTTGAGCCCTCCAGGAAACAGGATCCCATTGCTCCCTTCACTCTCTTTGGTGGTCGGTATTATGTGTCTGGGGACGTATTTAATATTTACCCCCTTTGCTAGACTATTCCTCTCTGAGGGCAGGGATCAGGTCTATCATCTAATTCACCACTGTACCTGCAGCACCCAGCACTGTGCCTGGCACAGAGCAAGTGCTCAGAAATATTTGCTGAGTAAATGATGCATGTCTGAGGCAAGGCCCTGTGACTTGTCCAGGCTCACACTGAGAGTGAAAGGAGGAGGCTACATGTCACCCCAAATCTCTTGGGTTCTAATATGTACTCTGCTGACTTTATGCAATATTGGCACCCTTAGGGCCAATGGGACTTCTTCAGGAAGGATGCAGGTTTCAGAGCCGGGAAGGGAGCCAGCTACTGCCAAATGGAGTCAGCCTAAAGGTAAGGAGATTTTCACAACTCTGAGACCAGAGTTGTTTAAGAACCCTGGGAGGCTTAGAGCTGGGGCTGGGGACTGAGACGTGAGTCGAGTTGGGGAGAGGAAGAAGATGCCTGCTGCTGGAGCCCTGGTTTCCCATGAAGGCTTTGCCTATGTTGCCTCCTCTAATCCCTGGCACACCACACAAGGCAGGGGCTCGTATCTCTTATTACAGGCAAAGAAATGGAGCTTCAGTGAGAAAGTAACTTGCTCAAGGTCTCCTAGCCAGTGAGTGTCAGAATCAGTATTTGAACCTAGAACTTGAGCCCAAGAAATTGGCTATTTCCAGGAAAATCAGTCAAGATGAGAAAATGGCAGGGTAGGTTCCACTGTTGGTGAGAGGTGATGGCACCCGCCATGATACCCTCTCTCCATCACTTCACCCCTGGGGGCCTTTCCGTGGGGATATCTTTTTGGAATTCCAAAGCTCTAGCTGAAAATCCCAAAGTCTCTCAGAGTAAGCCCTCAGGTGGCCAGACCCTCACACACTGGCGCCCACCTCCTGGGAGGACTTTCCTGTGTGGCTTCCATTTGAAAAGGAGCTTAGGGCCTGGGTCCCATCCCGCTGGGCGCATCAGTGCCCTGGCTCAGGGATGCAGAGTGAAGGGCCAGGCCTGCTGTGAGGGGGCTGGGTGGGAGGACTGGCAGTGGGGGAGGGAGGGAGGATCCACAAATCCTTGTGAGTCTGGCCTTGGGTTTCAGGTCTATTTAACATGACTTGTAGCACCCCTCCTTCCAGTTTAACATCTTTTATACATAGCTTTTTAAAAAAGTTAACATCATTTGTAAGTACGAACTCATCAATCCTCACAACAGCTCTATGATGTAGGTACTATTTTTATTATTATTTTTTTTGAAACAGAGTCTCACTAAGTCACCCTCAGTAGAGTGCCGTGGCCGCTCACAACAACCTCAAACTCTTGGGCTTAAACGATTCTCTTATCTCAGCCTCCCAAGTAGCTGGGACTACAGGTACCCACCACAATGCCTGGCTATTTTTGTTGTTGTTGTTGTTGTCATTGTTGTTTTAACTGGCCCAGGCCAGGTTCAAATCTGCCAGCCTTGGTAGATGTGGCCTGCACCCTACCCACTGAGCTATGGGTGCAACCCTGATGTAGGTACTATTGTTCCAACATTTTACAGATGGGAAGGTGGAAGCAGAAGATCAGGGACTGGCCCAAGATCACCAGCAGTAAGCGGCAGAACTGGGGCAAAAGTCCAGGCAGCTGCTCCTTGACGGTACATGCTAAAAATCCCTCCTTTTGCGGGGTAACCTCTCTGAAGGCAGAGGGGGCTTTGAAAGTTTTGCACACATCCAGGTCCCTGAGAACCTTTGAGATAATGGTCCCTTCTTTTCACACATGCTCCGAGTTTGTTTACCTTGAGTGAGCAAGTGGCCACCCCAAACAAAGGGGATGCCGGCAGAGATAACCCAATCGCTCAGGGCCCGTGGCAGTTGGGAGGGCTGGGATTGAACCCAGCCAGCTCTGGGGCTGCAGCAGAAACTTCCCGGGCGGGCTGCCTGCTGTTTGCTGCAAAACAATGAGTCAGCCCTGAAGGGAGGGGAGTGGGCAGTGGGGAGTAAGGGTGGAGAGGCCGCTCCCCTCCTGCCCAGTTTTTCCCATGGTGGGTTCTCCCCGCCCCCGCCCTGCCAGCCCTAGGTCTTTAGAAGGCTCAACCAATTTCCTTTTCTGTTGTTTGGCTGTGATAGGAAAAGTATTGAAAAATAGAAAGTGCCCTAGACAGGAAAACACTCTGAAAGCTGAAACCTGAAACCCAGTGGCCTGGGCCAACACCCCAGCAGGAGGTGGCCAGAGAACTAGTATCCTTTCCCTGGGCGCCTTCCCAGTCACCCGCCCATGATGGCACCTGGAGCCCTGGTCAGTGGAGATGAAACCTGGGACGTCCAGGGATGAGCGGTGACCAGTTCAAGGTCACACAGCTGGTGCTGATGGTTGGGAGGGTGGGGCAGATCCTGCGGGAAGTCTCAGGGACTGAGTCCCTGGATGGGAAGGGACTGGAAACACAGACTTCCTTTTTTTTTTTTTTTTTTAATTGCCTTGTCAAGGGCCCATACACTTCCATTCCCATGTGGCCCCAGAGCTCCCCAGTAGAGGCACATGGGATATGGGATGATTCTCTAGGCTAGCCTTCACCTGATGGATCCCACCTGACCCTAGAAGGTATCACGAGTCCTTCAACTCCTCTCCTGGCCCTGCCCCCCTCCTGCACCTCTGGGCCCCTTTTCTGCTTATGTAGGAGAGAGAGTGCCTTCCCATTGCCAAGAATAGGACAAGAAATATGCTCATGATCACAGACCAAATTCATTAATTCATTTATCAAAACCTTTATGGGCTGCTGCTGACCTAGACTGCAGAGAAGAGTGAGAGGGGAGGGCACACTCCTTGGGGAGCCAGCTGCATCAACAGATAACTACTCTGTAACAGTGCATTGACCAAGACTTATCTGCCCTGTGTGTGGTAGGGACACTGAGGGGCCCAAAACAACCCAAGGAAGTCAGAAAGAACTGGATCTGAACCACTGAGTAGGGGTATACCAGGGCCAGGGAGTGGTCATATTGACCAGCTCCCAGGCCCCCTGTCTGGGCTATACCCCCTGCTCTACAGCACAGCTCAGAAAATAGTACTGAGCTCCTACAATGGCCCCATGCTGAGCAGGAACCTGGGCTCTAGAAGTTTCCTTGGCCAGTGGGGAAGACAAAACTATCATCCTCATAATGTTGAGGAAAGCTGACAAGCGTTGGGACCTCTACCGTGTATAGTTGTCCCTCCCTCAGTATCTGTGGGGGGTAGTTCCAGGACTCCCACAGATAACAAAATCCGCAGATGTCCAAGTCCCTGATATAAACTAGTTTAGTGTTTGCATATGAGGTCTGATGATTAAGTTCACAAAGTTATCCTACAAAAAGCACTATATACCTCATTGTTGAATATCACTACAGTCACCTTTGAAGTACTCCCTTTGGGAAGCAATGCATCCATGCCAGTGCCTAGTTCACCCTTCAAAGCAATTTTGGAACTCTTCTTCTGGAATGGCCATCAGAGTTGTCATCATATCATCCTTGATGTCCTGAATATCATCAAAATGTCTTCCTTTTAATTTTTCCTTTATCTTTGGGTAAAGAAAAAAGTCATTCGGGGCCAGATCAAGTGAGTAGGGAAAGTGTTCTAATATGGTTTTAGTTTACTGGCTAAAAATCTTACGCACAGATAGTGCTGTGAGAGCTGGTGCATTGTCATGATGCAAGAACCATGAGTTGGGGGGGGGCCAAGATTTTCAGTGAAGATTTTCCTATTTCTCTATAGGTGTTTACTTGGTCTACTATCCTTCTCACAGTTAGCCAACAATTTTGATGCGTAATTCAATGAATTTTTGTAAGTTCTGCTCATTACCATCTTCCCTGATGTCCTCTTATCAGGGACACTTTCTCTCTCAGAAAAATGATTAATCCGTTTCTTTCATGGCATTACCCACATAAACTTGGACTTACATGTCCCTGTTTTACTTCCACTCTTGCCAAGTTTGATAAGAAATTTATGAATATTTGTTCATTGTTCTAATTCAAGCTCTGACATTCTCACATTCTCTCAAGGGCACACTAAAAGCACGATAATAATGCATGCCACTCAGCAAAACATTGCCACACATCGACACTAGCACATCTGTAAGACACTGATATACCAAGGTTATAAAACCTTACTGACTTGTTTGCATAGTGCTGCCAATACTAGTGCATGGTGGCAAGTTTGAGAACTTAATTCTCAGACCTTGTATAACTTACACACATCCCCCCATATATTTTTTATTTTTTAATTTTTTTTAGAAACAGAGTCTCATTTTATTGCCCTTGGTAGCATGCTGTGGTGTCACAGCTCACAGCAACCCCCAGCTCCTGGGATTAGGCAATTCTTTTGCCTCAGCCTCCTGAGTAGCTGGGACTACAGGCACCTGCCACAGTGCTGGTTATTTTTTTTTGGTTTTTTTTTTTTGAGACAGAGCCTCAAGCTGTCCCCCTGGGTAGAGTGCTGTGGCATTACAGCTCACAGCAACCTCCAACTCCTGGG
>NW_003852419.1:1608983-1640622 GCF_000181295.1 Otolemur garnettii | reverse complement strand
AGGAGTTATATTTCTTCCTGATTCAGCCTAGGAAGGTTGTATGTTTCAAGGAATTTGTCATTATCCTCAATGTTCTGGAATTTATGTGCATAGAGGATTTTAGAGTATTCAGATATGATGTTTTCTATTTCTTTCTTCTTCTTTTTTTTTTTTTTTTTTTGCAGTTTTTGGCTGGGGGCCAGGTTTGAACCCACCACCTCAGGTATATGGGGCTGGCGCCCTACTCCTCTGAGCCACAGGTGCCACCCCATCCTCCCATATATTTTAAATCATTAAATCATCTGTAGATTACTTATAGTATCTAATACAATGTAAATACTATGTAAAATTTGTTATTTTGATTTTTTAAATTGTATTTTTTTTTGAGACAGAGTCTTGCTGTCACCCTGGCTAGAGTCCAGTGGTGACATCATAGCTCACTGCAAACTCAAAGTCCTAGGCTCAAGTGATCTTCCTGCCCCAGCCTCCCAAGTAGCTGGAACTAAAGGCAAATACTCTGGCTGATTTTTCTATTTTTTTTTTGTAGAGAAGCGGTCTTGCTCTTGCTCAGGTTGTTCTCAAACTCCTGGCTTCAAATAATCCTTCCACATCAGCCTCCCAGAAGGTTAGGATTATAGGCATGAGCCACTAAATCCTGCCTGAGGTGGATACTCTTACTGTCCCCATTTAACAGAGAAGAAATAGAGGCTCAAAAAGTATTAATATCATAACTTGTCCTAGGTCACCACCTAGTAAGGAGTGGATCCCACATCTAAACTCAGGGGCCTGACAGGAGCCTAAGCCTTTAACCACAGTTCTCATTTCAGTTACAGGGGTAAGGCGGGGAACAATGGGAGGAGGTGGCAGTTATAGCCTTAATTGCTGGGCTAGGAAGCTAGGACTTTATTCATTGAGCAATAGGGAGTCAGTGAAGGCTTCTGAGGAAGGACATAATACAATCTAGCCTGTGTTTTGGTGCAATAACTCCAGAAGCTACTTGGAGGATGCATTAAGGTTAAAATGCAAAGGAGGATGATTGCCTTAATGTTCAGATGAGAAAGGATGAAGGCTGGATGGAGCAATGGGGATGCTGAGGAAAAAAGACTGCTCAGATAGGTGGAAGATCCAGCCTCAGCCCTGTTGGGAGAGTCGTCCCCACTTGACCTCTTCTGACCATCAGCTGCCAGTGAGACCCAGACAGTAGCTATTCATCCACCACGTGCCTGTTGAGCACCTCCTAAGCACAGGACTTATTATGCCTGGGATACAAGACGGCAAGATAGCCCCTGTCCTCAGAGAGCTCAGCGTCTTACCATCAGTAATCCTCAAACAGTTATCTCAAAAATGTTGTTTTTCCCCTCTAACCTCCCAACAGCTCTAAGAGTGGAGGAGTTTCCAAATTTAGACTCTCTCTTTTTTTTTTTTTTTTGAGACAGAGCCTCAAGCTATCCCCCTGGGTAGAGTGCCGTGGCATAGCTCACAGCAACCTCCAACTCCTGGGCTCAAGAGAGTCTCCTGCCTCTGCCTTCCAAGTTGCTGGGACCACAGGCGTCCTCCACAATGCCTGGCTATTTTTTTTCGGTTGCAGCCATCATTGTTGTTTGGCAGGCCTGGGCTGGATTCAAACCTGCCACCTTAGTTGTATGTGGCTGGCGCCTTAGCCACTTGAGCCACAGGCGCCAAGCCCAAATTTAGACTCTTTATCATTGTTTAGACAGAATTCTTTCCCTGCTACCACCTCTCCAGGTCCTTGGGAGGCTTTGAGACTCATCTTCTCTTTACATTTCCCCCAGGACCAGGTAAAAATGGTCCCGAGTACATTACAGAGAATTCATTTAGTACTGGCTGAGACTAATTAGTTTCAATAGAGAAAAATTGTTCTCCAATGGACCTTAAAGTCTGACCTTCAACACAGAGCACAGACAAATTCCTGAGTGGGACTGTTCTGTGAGACCATAGTCCTGTTACTGTAGGCTCGGTAATGACAACACTGCTGAGCCTCTTTTTTTTTTTTTTTTGCAGATTTTGGCTGGCGCTGGGTTTGAACCCACCACCTCTGGTATGTGGGGCCAGCATCCAAATCCTTGAGCTACAGGCACTGCCTTTTTTCTTTTTGAGACAGAGTCTCACTTTGTCACCCTTGGTAGAATGCTGTGGCATCACAGTTCGCAGCAACCTCAAACTCTTGGGCTTAAGCGATTCTCTTGCCTCAGGCTCCCAAGTAGCTAGGATGACAGGCACCCACCACAATGCCTGCCTATTTTTAGAGAGGGGGTTATGGCTCTTGCTCAGGGTGGTCTTGAACCCATGAGCTCAGGCAATCCACCCGCCTTGGCCTCCCAGAGGATTACAAGCGCGAGCCACTACGCCCTGCTGCTGAGCCTTTAAGGCCGCAACCGTGTATAGGGTGAAGAGATCTCTGAAGGCTGCCGGTTACTCCATATGAGCCAATCAGCACAAGGTATCTAGAACTAAAGGCAGCCTAGTTGCCTTTAGTAACACAGGACACTCACCTCTGCACCCACAGGAGCCCTCCCATTTATCCTGTCAGTGCAGAGGTGAGTGTCCTGTGTTACTAAAGGCAACTAATAGCACTAGCATCTAGTATCACTGAGTGATAAATGGGAGGGCTCCTGTCAGTGCAGAGTTGAGTGTCCTGTGTTACCATGAGCCCGATGCTGCTCTAGGCTTTGACTGTTGAGGCAGCTGAGGTACAGGCAAGCTCAAATTTAGGGCCTGGAAGAAAGGGACCCATGAAGCTATTTCTGCCGTTTGGTGGCTTCAGTGCAGATAGATCAGGAGTAAGAAATAGGGAAGGCGTGGGATCCTCAAGTAGCAGCTGGCCGTGGGAGGTTGAAGTTCCTAGTGTGCATTTGGGGGCTGTTTTTATTTCTTGAATTGATATGTTTTTATTTCCTCTTTGCCCTTCCTAAGGATTTAACAAAACTCTTTGGGATTTTCATCTGTGTGTGTATGTGTCAGATCTTGGGTATGAGGGGACAGACTGGGAGAGGGAGGAAGGAGGGTTTGCTGGGGTGAGGTTGAGTTTGGATCAATATCAGGAAGTAAGGGGTGCTGAGGCTCTGGGTTTCAGTGAAGGGTGTGCTCCCTTCCCCTCCTGGACCTTGTTCCAGTAGCAGGGCGGCCCAGGTCATGACTGAGACTATTTCTTCCTTTTATTTCTGGCAAAAGGTACAGGAGGGGAGTTCCCCTTCTCTGTTTGTTTTGATTCTGTTGTTTTCTTAAAGAGAGGAAGGAAAACCATCATCGCTTTTTCGGTTTTGTGAACAATAAAGGCAGGCAGAGAGGATGTTCGCTGGGGCTGGGGCTGTGGGGGCTGGGCCAGCTCCTCCCCTCTCTTCTCTGAGAAGGCTCCCAGAACACAGATCAGGCCTAATGGTGTCAGGTCTAGTTTATTTGCTGGTTCTGCCTTTTAACTTCTGTGAAGCATATCTCTAAAACTGGAAGACTTCAGCTCTATTATACTTTACAAGGTTGTTGAGATTCAAAACAAAACAAAAATACTAACTTGTAAAAACACAGTGCAAGCCATACAGTAAATGCTCCAGAAATGTCTTTTTCCTTAGCTTTCTTCCATTAGGGGTGGTCTATCCTGTTAGTCTAGTAGTACATATGGGGACACCCCTGTCCTCTTGCTTGTCAGTACATAGCAGGACCTGTGAATGCTGCTAGTGCCGAGCTTCTGAAAGGCTCTGAGAGTAAATAGCAGGTGAGTCTGGGGGCTTTCTCCATTCCTGGGATTGTTTTTGCTCTTCTAGAGCCAGGCTACGCTGCCTCTGAATTTCTCAAAGGCCCTCAGTCCCTCCTGGGTTGTGCCCTCCAGAGTCTGCTCTGCAGTCCTGGGGAGAACCCCTTCTTTGAGGGGATGGGGATGCTGCCCAGAACAGCCAGAAGGGAGAAGCGAGAACTACCCACTTTCTTTATCCTCCCTGGGCCCCAGCTTGCTCTGAAGCTTGACCAGGACACACTACCTTTCAGGGTCTCCGTGTTGATTCTGAACTTTTAAAATACAAACACTCTTTTACACAGTTGAAATAGTTTGCCATGAGAGTTGTTGTGTTTTTAACATTCTTTGAGAAAAAATACAAATAATTATCAGAAAATATACATTTATTATACTTTTAAATAATTGTGTCTTTTTTTTTTTTTTTGAGACAGAGTCTCACTTTGTCACCTGTGGTAGAGTGCTGTGGTGTCATAGCTCACAGCAACCTTAAACCTTGGGCTCAAATGATTCTCTTGCCTCAGTCTCCCAAGTAGCTGGGACTATAAGCCCTGCCACAACGCCTGGCTATTTTTAGAGACAAGGTCTTGCTCTGGTTCAGGCTGGTCTCTCCCCCCCCCCTTTTTTGTCACCCTTGGTAGAGGGCCATGGCATTGTAACTTACATCAACTTTAAACTCTTGGGCTCAAGAGATCCTCTTACTTCAGCTTCCCAAGTAGCTGGGACAAGTGCCTGGCTATTTTTTAGAGACAGGGTGTCGCTCTTTTTCAGGCTGGTCTCAAATTCCTGAGCTCAAGCAATTCACCTGCATCAGCCTCCCAGCATGCTCGGATTACAGGTGTGAGCCACCTCACCTCGCCTGATTGTATCTTTTATTCAACAGCCTCTAAGTACTTTTAAAATTTGTCCTCTAATATGGGACATATCAGCTTGGACATGATGCTGGTTCTGAAGGGACTGGAGGCCCCCGTGTGCCCCAGAGTCTCTGAGAGCACAGACAGTCCTGGAATTCCTGGATAGGAATTGATAGCCTTCTGGATGGCAATAGACCTTGATACAAAAATCCAACACTGATTGATAAGGCTACACCGGGTAATAGTTTTTCTTTAACATGTGGGTGCTGCCTTGGCTGTCTGTTGGGACATCTATCTCTTGCCCTGCCACCAACCAGCTCTGTAATCCCAGCATGCTACTTTACCTCTCTGGGCCCCAGTATTGTCACCTGTAAAATGGGCTTGATAGTACTTGTGAGTTTGCTGAAAATAAATGAGATAATGAATTCATGAGATTTGCTCAGTACAGGACACAGTTGTTACCTAACAAAACAAAAATAAAAACAAACCCATGTATACAGTGGCTTCCCTTCTTGTAGCTGATGCTTGCCATCACGTGGGCTTGCTGTCCCCTGCTGGAATAGCCTCCTTTGTCCTCTCCACACTTCAAGTGCAGCCTTTTCTGGGGAGCCCTCTTGGCTCCTGCATCTGGTCCCTGTGGACCCCTTCCCTGGCCTGTCCTCCATTAGAACAGGGAGCTCAGGGCACAACCCCCTCTTTTCCCCCTCCTGTGTTATTCCCTGGTGGGCCCTTGTGTTCTTGTCTCTGGAACAGCAGGATTCCAGTTTCCTCTGTTGCTTGGGGAGCCCAGCAGCCCCAGCCCCTGTCCCCAGTCCCAGCCTGCTCCACCCCAGGCCCAGCCTCTGCTCCAGGGACCAGAGTGCTGGTTCCCAACCACATGAAGGCAGGCACACGGAAAAGCCATAAACCAGAGGGCTGAGCGGGATGTTTGTCAAAGAAGGACAGATCTGTGGCCAGGGACATGGAGGCTGTGTGCTGGGACCAAGCGGAAGCGAACATTTCAGGAGCGAAGGGATGAGCACCAAGGAGCTGGCACGGCAGGGCAGGAAGGAGGCCCATTAACACTTCGGCCCCAACCGCGCTTCCTCCGGCACCTCAGCCAGGGTGCACACAGGCGCGTTTGTCCCACTTTCACTGCAGCACTGTGTTCGCGGCAGCCCTGGCCCCCCAGCCCCCAGGTGGGCGGGTGTTGCCTGGGCACAAATGCCCTTTATGGATGGGCAGTGCTGGAGGCACCTCCTGGGACCGGAACCCCCCCCTCCAAGAATTCAGAATTGACCCTGGAGCTGCCTCCCTCTTGGCAATACAGGCACCCAGGGAACCTGGTTATATGAGGGTGGGGGACAAAGCTTTGCCCCCAGGGGCCCCCAATTACAGGGGTAATCCCAGAAGAAGCAGCCATGTTTAGGAGGCTGGACTCCCCCAAGTGAGCCCATGCTGTGAGATGGTCCCCTCTCCCTGCCTGCTGTCCCCCTACCCTGGGCCTGAACTTGCAGGTTCTTATTTCCTTGAGGGACTCTAGGCAGTGGGAGGGTGCCACCCTGGTGAGGCTGCAAAGAAGAGGGAAAGAAGGCAGACCTCAGTTATCCCTCATCACCTCCCTCCACGGAGGATCCAGAAGGAGTGGGGCCTAAATCAAATTATCTAGGGAAAACCTGGCCATCCCTTCTGGGAAGCCCAGCCCGTGTTAGCCTGGGGTTTTATTTTCAGAGGAACTTCTGATCCTCTTTTTGAGGTCAGTGTGTGATAGAAATCACATGTCCCACAGACAAACCCTCCAGACTGGCCCCAGTGAAGTTCCATCACCCATTCATGCACAGCCTCAGGTCTGCCGTAGGTGTTTTTTAAACTGTCTTTTGCTCAGGGACAGGTGCAGGCAAGTGCTGGCTGCCCTCTAGCGCCCCCTAGAGATGGCCCAGGGACCTGCGCCCGCCCCATGGGAGGCCCTATTGTGTTTCCCTTGCGTAGAGAAGGGAGAAGGGAGAAGGGAGAAGGGAGGCCCTCCCCCCCTACTCACCTCACTCCTGCCCGGCATTGCTGAGCCGAGCTTCTTGCCTGCCCCCACTCCAGGCTCACCTGGATGGGTGCAGTGACCTTCCGTAGACATCATTGTCCTCCTCTGACACCCAGGGAGACTGAGGCTGGGAGGAGAAAGAAGAGTCAGCACCTCCCTTCTCGGCTCCAAAGTCTCCCCACAGCAACATCGTTGAGTGGGAGGAGCTCCTATATGGGGACAGAAGGCGTCTTCTTCAGCCAGTGCAGGTGTGCCCTGCGAGGCTGTGGCTGTGAGCCCTGTGCTCCTGGAGACCCTCCTCTCTGTCTGGGCTCAGTGTGGCAGGTGGGTCACCTTTGGGAGGGTGAGAGTGGTTGCCCCTGGAAACAGATGGCAGGTGTGACACTGATGCAGCTGCAAACTTGTGTGAGCATATCCTGCAGGGCCAGAGGCAAAGGCTGATTGTCCAGGCACTGTCAGACAGACACTTTCTCCACAACCAGCACCCACCTCCTCGCACACTCATCAGGTGGATGTCCAGCTCTCCACCCACACCCTGTGCCGTGGTGCCGCAGACATGCAGCACATACACCTACCCACAACCCTGGAAGCTTCCCTCCAACCATGACCTCACAGACCCTAGCCTGCCTCTGCGCCTTTACCAATACCCCTCCTGACCTCCGCAAATCATGAATCCAGAGATACCCTGCCCCGTCTCTGAAACTGCACACTTATTCACACATGCTTGTGGGCACCCACTTTGCAGGTGTGCACATGCCCAGGACCCTGAGCCAAGCCCCTCACCACCCTCAGCCTGGACTGTGGGATTTATGTTCATCATCCACTTATTTTACTTATTTTTAATTCATGGATTTTGAAAGGGGGGTGTGTGTGTGTGTGTTACAGAGAGAGAGAGAATGAGAATGTGCAGGGTGGGCAGGCACGCACAGCAGAGAGGAAGAGATGGAAGGAAAAGCTCTGTGACTCACTTCCAGCTTAACAATGCCACATCTCAGCTCCTCAGGCAGGGGGAAGGGCCCATTTGTCAACACAGCCAGGGCCTGGCTGTAGGGCAGTCAATTGAGGTCCTGTCTCCAGGCCTATTGAATAGGGCATTGGGGACCCCATCCAGAGACCGTTGCTATTTCCCTGTCTGCACCATGGAGTGTGAACTCAGCATCCCTAATTCCCCAACATCTGCTTTGTCTTCACAGGGGTACCCATTTAGGTGCTCATCTAGGAAGAGCCATTCCCATCTCTGACCAAGCAAGCCCCAGTGCTGTATCTGTCTGTCCTTCGCGTAACTCCTGATGTCCGGTGGCCCCTGCTCCTGTCTCCAGGGTATCAACGCTCAGCTGCTGAGCTGTGCCCTTGCCTGCAGTGCCCTGCATTCCCATTTTCTTTGTGTTTGGTCCTTTCCACCCTTCAGGCTCCAACTCTTTCCTTGACTCTGCCTCCCAGCCCTGAACTCTTCCTGCTCGCTCCAAACCACAGTTTCTTTTCTTGTTTTCTGGATAATGAGGAAGTGCTCCCACCCCTCACCCCCAGTTAGACTATGAGCTCCTAAAGGACAGGCTCTGAAATTTCTTCTTCTGCCTCCAGAAATCCCCCCACCGAGTAGGGCCCTGGAAACTAGCAAATGCCAAACGAGGTCTTGAGAGAGGACAGTAAGGGACTGAGAAGTGTTGGAGGCCAGGGAGCTCATCTGGGCCTTTGCCCATTGGGTAACTGGTTCCCTCTGGACTTGACTCGCCTCCTTATTCTGAAGTTCACTCAGGTTGGGGCAGCAAGGATCTCTCTCCAGGCCCTGCCCACACCAGGGCCCAAGGGACAGCAGCCACGGGCCCAGAGAGCAATGCACAGCCTTGTCTACTGCTCACCTGCCTGCTGCCAACACCGTGACAGCTTTCTCCGAGGCTCACCTACTCCTGCAATAGCCTCATGGTGTGGGGGTTGCTATGAGCCTCAGTTCACCACTGAGGGAACTAAGGTTTAGAGAGGTTTTGAAATTGCCAGCTCCCCTAACTGGTAAGCAGCAGAACCCTAGACCCTTGAACTTCTGATAGTCCTTCTGTGTCCCTGCCCCCATGGGCCTCTGTCCTGATTATTACTGGGCTCTGACCTCAAACTGAAACTCTACCTGTTTCTTCCCCTTTCATTCCCCCAGATACCCCAGCCCTTTGCCTAGCTGCATCTCCTTTGGTGTATCCTGAAGAAAAGCGCAAGACAGAGGGCGTTTCTGTGCAGTGCATCCCTGAAGGAGCAAGGCTTAGCACACACTTTTGGATGCAGAAAACTTAGACAGAGACCTGTCCTTCCCTCTCTTGGCATCAGCAGGGGCTGTGCTCCCAAAAGACTGACTTGGCTGTTTGTACCTGTCCTGCTGGCTTCTTGTCTCTCATGTGCACACAAATCCTCACCCACACCCTGGAGCTGACTTGATTTCAGAACCTACAAAATCCTAGTCAAAAATGATGATGGGTAAAACATGTAATGGGTGTGGGGTATATACGGGGCAGACTCTCCTTGTGGCATAAACTTAAGTGCGTGATCCCAGCCCTCACATAGCATGTCATTATTTGGTAATAAATCACATACCAACCCCAAGGCAGCTGCCCCTGGTTTTTTTCCGCTCTCCCTAGCTCCTTGCCAGACCCACGATATCTCAGGGTCAGGCATGAAATATGGTTGTGATTTTCATGTCTAACCAACGTCAAGACTGGGTTCGTCAATGAGTTCAATTTTGCTGGAAGATAAAGACCAACGCAGATTCTTATGTGTTGATGCTGTGGGGGTTGTGTTCCAGGAGAGAGGGGACAATGGATAGTTACTGGAAGGGTGGGGTCAACACTTTGCCACAAGGGTGGCTGTTAGCACAGCTGGGGATGGTGGCCCTTCTGACACAGAGGTGGGGGCACAGCTTAGTAGGGTTGCATTTCACTAGCCCCTGGGAGTGAGTATGACCATGTGACTTGCTGTGGCCAATGAAATGTGAGTAATATGGATACATACCTCCAAAACACAGACAGAGGGTGCCAAAAAATGTATCCACATTTTATAGAAAGGAAAAAACTGTGTTAAATGTATAATACTCAAGTCACATTTGACTTCTGCAATTACAAGAGGTGTGCAGTGTGACTTGTATTTATCTTTTTTATTGGTATGCAGGGTGGCCATAAAAAACGTGTGCAATATAAAATAGTTATCTATGCTCACTTGTCTGTTATCTATTTTAAAATAGTTACCTAGGCCGGGCACGGTGGCTCATTCCTATAATCTCAGCACTCTGGGAAGCCGAGGCAGAAGGTTCACCTGAGCTCACGAGTCTGAGACCAACCTGAGCTAGAGCAAGACCTGGTCTCTAAGAAAAAAAATAGCCAAGTGTTGTGGCTGGCGCCTGTACTCCCAGCTACTCAGGAGGCTGAGGCAAGAGAATCACATGAGCCCAAGAGTTTGAGGTTGCTGTGAGCTATGACACCACAGCACTCTACCAAGGGTGATAAAGTGAGACTCTGTCTCAAAAAAAAAAAAGTTATCTGATTTATTTATTTATTTATTGAGACAGAGCCTCAAGCTGTTGCCCTAGGTAAAGTGCCATGGCATCATAGTTCACAGCAACCTCCAACTCCTGGGCTTAAGTGATTCTCTTGCCTCAGCCTCCCAAGTAGCTGGGACTACAGGTACCTGGGCTGGATTTGAACCTACCAGCTCAGGCGTATGTGGCTGGCGCCTTAGCTGCTTGAGCTACAGGTGCCAAACCAAGTTATCCATTTTAAATTGCACACAAACTTTATGGCTACCCCGTGTATTGTTATAATTTGAATGCCATTGTCTCTTGCTTAGAGTGTATATGCATATTATTGGCACACTCTGTCCTGCAGCCTAAACTAGCCTTCCTGCCTGCTGCACCTACCTTACAGGGTTGACGAGATGGTCCACTAAATAATGCATGTGGGGAGTGCAGCATGTGCCCCTAACCATGCGGCTTCCTCCTCCTGCCCCTTTTCTTTCTCTTCTAATGTTATCTTGCTTTTTTTTTGAGACAGAGCCTCAAGCTGTCTCCCTGAGTAGAGTGCCGTGGCATCACAGCTCACAGCAACCTCCAACTCCTGGACTCAAGCGAGTCTCCTGCCTCAGCCTCCCAAGTAGCTGGGACCACAGGCGCCTGCCACAACGCCCGGCTATTTTTTGGTTGCAGCCGTCATTGTTGTTTGGCGGGCCTGGGCTGGATTTGAACCCGCCACCTTAGGTGTATGTGGCTGGTGCCTTGGCCACTTGAGCCACAGGTGCCAAGCCTGTTATCTTGCTTTTTATGCCACTATGAACCAAGTCACAACAATTTATCCAGGTCCACTTAAGTGTGTGGTACAGAAGCACAGAGATGGTGGGGGTGACAGAAACAGATGCAAGTAGCAGTCATGTGATGTGCTAAGTGCCGTATCACCACGGTAAGCCCAGGGGAGGGTGTAATAAGATTATTTGGATCCTCAAAAGTGAAGCCAGAACTAGATGTTGAAGTGTTGCTTGAGTTTTCAGGCAGAGGAAAGAGAATAGTGCGTTCTAGTAATGAGAGCAGCTGCCGTTAACTGAGCTTCTGCTATGTGCCCACTATTGAATTAGGTATGTCTCCTATTCTCCCCTACTGTCAGAGCCACAGAGTCTATGATGGGTGTACTATTGTCATCTCCATTTTAGAGATGACAAAACCGAGGCCATTGAGGTTGTGGAACTCACCCAAGAATGAACAGCTGGCAATTGGCGGAGTGGGTGCCCAACATGCAGGTACAGCAACTCCTAACTGGCCTTCAGTCCAGTGCCTTCCAAAAGGGCTGCATTACACAACTGCAGGGATATCAGGCTGAGATTATAATCCATGCCCCTCTCTGTGGCCTAAGAGGGATTTCTAAAATTTGGATCTGATAAAGTCCCACCTCTGTTCATGAACCCTCTGTGGCTCCCCACTGCATTCTAGGATAGGTCTGACAGCCTCAGGTTGGCTACTTTGGGCCTCTCGCAACCTTTCTAGTGTTGTCTCTGCCTATACCCAGTCATGGTCCCAGAGTTCTTATCTGCATGGGACATTTCCTGTTGTTTTTTGCCTCTTCAGTTTTGCTCAAGTTGTTTCTTCTGCTTAGAATGCCCATTCCCAATGTATTCACCTGCCTGAGAGCTATCTTTCCTCCAAAGCCCAATTCCCACCTTGTCCCTTTGCCCAGAGGGCCCTGATGGAATGGACACTTGGGAATGTTTGATCTGGTTTGCCCATATTCAATACACAGATTTTCAGTCATACATGTGTATGATTTATGGGAGCATATTGAAGGTGTGGGCTAAGAGTTATTTCTTACTGATCGCAGCACACAATCAGACAAGTCTGGAGGCCACCGCCATATGGATCACAGGAGTTGTTGAGGTTGGCTGTTCACAGGCTGTGTGACTGGGATAAGTCACTCAGACTCTCTGAGCCCCAGTCTTCTTGTATGTAAAGTGGGAAAATGACCTTCATTTCCCACAGAGCTATTGAGGGCTCAATGAGATCAAGCTGGTGAAGGAAATGGCACTTCCCAGGTGAGCCTGAGTTCCAGCCCCAGGAGGGCCTTGTTGAGTGTGCCCAGGCTGCTGCTGGGTCTTGATAGGAGAGGAGAGGAGTGGTGGCACCTGGTGGCAGGGACTCTGTGGCTTAGGCAGGTTGGGCTGAGACATCTCAGTGGTGGTTGATAAAAGGTGGGGACTCTTCTGTGGCCAAGTAAATATTAGAAGAAAAGGCTGTCTCTAGGGAACGACTCCCCTCCCATTCCTCCCTTGAGGGCCAAAGTCCCCAGGGGCCAATCTGGAGGCTCCTTTTATGTGACTGTAAAGTAATCCAGGGCCTGGCAGTGTCGAGCCTGGGCGGGCACTGACGCGCAGGGTGGCATTGATGTGGTCAATGATTACCTTTTATGCCTAGCCATAAAGAAAACCACCCAGCCCTCCGGACAATGCCCCCTCCAGACAATGCCTCAGGAGGGTGGGCGTACACACACACACACACACACACACACACACACACACACACACGGCAGGGGCCTGTCCCCACTGAGGACTCTGAGGACATCCTCCAAAAGCACTTCCATCTCTCCTAGGCAGTCCCTGAAGACTTTGCCTGGGAACTAAAGGGGCTTGGCTAAGAAGTGGGGTCCCAGGAGGTGCACAGCACAAAAGCGCTGAATCCGGGGTCCTGGAGCCTGCTCCAGGCAGATCCGTGCGGGGAGTGGAGGGGTGGAGGGTCGCCACCCAGACTCGGTCCCAGGTTCAGTGGGAAGGAGGGTATTCTAGGACAGCTCAAAGTCCATTCCCATTTTACAGGTGATCCACCTGAGGTCTGTGTGTGCATATGCCCAGGGTACCAAGAATGGAGACGGCAGCTGAGCTGGAAGTAGGACCCAGGGCCTCTCTGACAGCAATGAATCTTGAGTTCACTGCCCCTGAGAGGGTCCAGGTAGGAATTTCAGGGGTCAGGGAGGGTTTGGGTCACTTCTCAGAGAAGATATATCCCCTGTGGCTCAGAGGGGAGCTTGGGAGAACCCAAGGGACTGGCTCAGAGGCTGATGTTAGGAAAAACTAAGGGTGAGCACTTCTGGGGACCATCAAGGCCACTTGTGGAGCCACTGTCCTCATAGAGGCCCGTTGCACTGCCCCATCTCACTCTGTCCTGATGTGTAGATGCCCCTACCCACCTAGAGGGCTGAGACCTGGCTGTGAGGGGTCAGGGCTGGGGCATAGATGGCCAGATTAATGTTCTACCTCCTCAGCGATAATGCCCAGGAACCTTTGTCCCAGTGAGAGAGGCTAGAGGAGGAGGGACTGTGGCCCTGGGAGGGAGGTCTCACTCTGGCAGGGTCCGTGGCTACTCAGTGCTGAGGATGGGGTTCCAGGCCCAGCTCAACCTGGGCCTGAGCACCAGCTTCCTCCCCGCTACTTCTTGGTGGATATGGCAAGGATCAAGCCAAGGCCTCCCCAGGGCAGGTCTTGGGCTAATCAGGCTGCTACCTTGAGGAAAGAGGGTTATTATTCACAGGGGTCATAAATGCCCTGTGAAATTGGAGTGGAGCTGCTTTGAGCCCCAGCCAGAATGCTCCAATCAACCTTTGGCTCTGACAAAGATAAGCAGCTTGAGGTGATAACACACTAACCAGAAACTGTCACCCGGAGCTAATTAGGGCACTGGGTGCTGAGCCACTCCCACCACACCTGACGGAGAGATCTTAGGGTGGGGAGCAGGCGAGCTGGCCACCTAGACCTTGGCCTACTGCCTTGTATCACCTTCTTCCAACCACTTTCCACCTCCCCACTCCCACCCCGATGCCTACATTATGTTACATAACACAGCATGAAATAAAATATATTCCCAAGTTGTGCAATCTAACACGATTGGCCTGATGCAACACAGTAGAAAGAGTCCTGAATTGGCTTCCAAGTGACCTGGTTCTAGCCTTGCTCTGCATGACCTTGAGCCAGTCATTTCTCTCTGCACCTCAGTCTTCCTCCCTGTAATAGAGGGGGTGGGGTAGAAACGGGGCAGTTACATAGTAATCCTGTGCTTGGGTCCTGTCTAGGTTTAAAGTTCATGCTTGTCTGCTACAAAACACTTCAGTCTGTGAAGGGCACAAAACATACCCCTGGTGCCATCCAGCCATGCAGGGGTGGGTGTGACACTAGACAGAATCCCAAATCCATCCTTCAGGGAGAGGCAGGTCATGTGGAGGGCTCTGAAGTGCAGACAGTTCCCAGGGCTCCTGGAATCCCTCTCCCTACTCTATCTATCTGCTGCTTGCTCCTGGGGCACTCGGGGTTTATTTTTAACTTGGTGCCCGTTAAATAAATGTGGCCTTGGGGCCCGATGGACCATCTCCCCTCCCTGCCCTGCATGCCTCCCCTGCCCCCTTCACATACACACACACTGGAGTGCCACTCACAGGGAACTCCAGGTGCTAGG
Source organism: Otolemur garnettii (assembly GCF_000181295.1). Taxonomy (NCBI): domain Eukaryota; kingdom Metazoa; phylum Chordata; class Mammalia; order Primates; family Galagidae; genus Otolemur; species Otolemur garnettii. The sequence goes on along the minus strand of NW_003852419.1, from coordinate 1,626,076 downwards.
GCAGTGGCTGGGGGTCCCAGTCCCAATCCTCTCCCAGATTCCACCTCTCATCAGCAAGGTCCAGTCTGAGCGAGCAAGGCAAAGGTCTGTCTCTCTTCCTAGGAACTGGTAGGAAAGGTGTGGACACAGTTGGACAGGGGGACATGCTAGGGTAAAGGGGGGAAAGAGAGTGGCCAGGGAACAGGTGAGTGGAGGCAGAAGAGGGAGCAAGGCCCCTGACCACCATCCCCATAGCCTGCTCCTCTGGGCAGCAGTTCTCTGCATAGCAGCTTGCCAGGCTCGGTGCTGGGTAGGCAAGGCCAGGCGGAGACACAGGCCCTGGCCGGGCTACTTGCTCTCACAGGTCACACAGCAGAAGGAGGAGGGCCAAACCCAGTGCCTGTGGATTGAAGCCATAGCCTCAGCTTCAGCAGCAGTCACTACAAGGGGCAGTGGTTCTAGCCTGGGGCAGGGGGCAAAGGGCATACTGGGGAGAAGGGGCATCTGAGGAAGGGGGTATCTAATGCTAATCTTGAAAGATGGGGAGAAAAGCATCACTCCTCAACCTCACTCAGCTCCAACTGCCTCCTCTGAAAAGTGGATATAATTAACGGCCCCTCTCTACAGGCCGTGCTGGTAGCAAGTGCTGAGGTGCTTACTCTGGATCGTTGATGTCGAGGTCAGGAAGGTGATAGGGACAGAGTTTCAGGCAGAGTGGACAGCATGGACATAGCAGTCTAGCTGGGCATGGAGCTGTCACAAGAGCCTCTGTGGGCTGCAGGGCAAGCAGGCATGGGCTTGGTGTGAGGTGGGCCACTAAAGTTTCCAGGCAGGGCAATGGGTGCAAAGGGGCAGATCTCTCTGGGGGTAGAGAGTGTCCCAAAGAGTAGGCCAGCAAGACCTGAGCCCCGGGTTGTTGGGGGCTTTGATCTTCTTTCTATGGGGTGAGGGTGGGTGGGAGGAGACCTTGAGAGAGTTTCAGGAGAAAGGTCTAGGGTGCGTGAGTATGAGAGAGAGAGAATTGTAGGGCTGGGGGCACATGTCAAGGGACAGCCAGAATTTATGGCCCTTCTAGGGAGGGAGAGCAGCACAGGGAGGACTGCTTTGCTCTCCAGTACCAGGAAGCGCAGGGACTCCGCAGGAGAGGCTGAAGCTGCCCCTCCACACCCAGTTTCCCTCCCTGCTCTGCCTCAGCCCCACGCCTACAGCTGGACTGTTTCATCTGGTCAGAGCATGGCTGAGTGTGAGTGTGTGGCTGTTCATGTGTGTGCATGCACGTGTGCGCCTGCGGCAGCTGTAGGCAAGAGAATGCTCAGAGGCCTTTCTAAAGGTCAGGTCAGTGAGGGGCATCCTTCCCACCCAAAGCTGCTGGGCCTTGGGACCAGTGACAGCTTACAGGCCTCTGAGTCAGGCTAGGCAAGGAGGAGCCAGGCAGTCACCTGCTGAATGGCAGGCAGGTCTGCACGTCCCTGGGGTGGGGCAGTGCTGCTGGGGCTTTCCTGCCACCAAAACAACAGGCAGCTCAGGTCTGTGTTTACTGGGGAACAGGCATCAGAGGCCAGACAAGACTGGTTCTGACCCCCCACCAGCACCCCCCACAGCAGCAGGCAGAGGCCCTGAGGTAAATCCAGGGCTGACGTCCTACATGGGCCCAGGAAGGTCTGTGGGGATTTGGTGTGACACTGAGTCACTGGGAAGGCTGTGACTGCACATCTGGTGTGGTGAGTGTCAGGACAGGCCCTGCGGCCCCTAGCACAAGTCTAAGAGCACAGTAAACACAGTCCCTGGCAATGGGGCGGGAGCAAAGCTGGTGCAGTCCCTGCAGACACACCATGTTAGGGAGGGACATGCTGGGTCCTGTGGCTGCCACCTGAGCCCCCAGGGCCACTCTAAGTTTTCTTTTTATTTATTTATTGTTTATTTATTTTTTGAGACAGAGTCTCACTAAGTTGCCTCCGATAGAGTGCTGTGCTGTCATAGCTCACAGCAACCTCAAACTCTTGGGCTCAAGCGATACTCCTGCCTCAGCCTCTCGAGTAACTGGGACCATAGCCACCCAACACAACACCCAGCTATTTTTAGAGACGGGGGTCTCACTCTTGCTCAGGCCAGTCTCAAACCTGTAGCTCCCGCCTTGGCCTCCCACCTTGGCCTCCCAGAGTGCTAGGATTACAGGCTTAAGCCACTGCATCCAGCCCACTTTAAGTTTTCTGGTCCCAAGATGCAGCCTCTGTGGAACTGTGTGTGGGACCCCTCTCCATTTATCCCAAGTCCAGCTGCAAAAAATGTAACAAAATCTCCTCTGAACAAAGCTACCTTTGAGCTTTCTAGGAATGCTGGCCTGGGGTGGAGCTGGGGTGGCCAGGCAGGGGATGGACATGGGGGTGGGGTGTTCCAGAATAGACTTGGACCCAGAGCACAAGTGTTCCTACAGGCCCTATGCCTGGTTGTGGAAGCACTAGGAGGTCACAGGGGTATACTTGGCAACATCAAGCAAATGTCAGACACACAAGGCTGGAAATGACCTGAAATGTCATGTGTCTGTCCAGAGTGCCAAAGGGTGCCTGGGCCAAGTAAGGTCATTTTTTCTTTTTAAACAAGAAGTTAAAGGATATATATGTATATCTCACCATGTATCAATAACATGCTGAGGTGCATAGATACACAGGGTGGTGGTTGAGAGCCTGGCAGCCTGGTGGGAACCCTGATTGCTCACTCCTAGCTGCTGTGATAGCAGGAAAGGACTTCATCTGTCTCTGTGTCTCAGTGTCCACAACTGTAAAATGGACATCAGAACAGTATTGCCCTCCCAGGGTCATTACAAGAATTAAGTGAACAAATAAATAAAGCACTTAGGAATGGGCCTCACACTATACATGTGACTGGTCGTTGCTGAAGGAATAAAATTCCATGGCAGTCAATCAACACTTGCCAGGCCCAGGCCTAGGGCAGGGCAGAGCTCTGGCCATCTGGGCCCACAAAGGGGCATGGCAGGGCAGCCAGCATCAGCATATCCAAAGTCCCCTGAAGCGCTGAGTTGGCAGAGGGCCTGCCCTGGCACTCCCCAGTCCCGAAGAACATCCTAGAGAAGTGCCTTGGCTTTCTAGGTGTCGATGGATGCCGGAACAGGGGATTGGGATGCTTTTGCCTTGGCTGAAAGCTTCTTCCATGGCCTTGCCATGGGGCTGGGCCTGGTTGATGGGTCAGTTGTACATCTTTTCCATGGAAGCAAAGCCTATGGGGGTGCAGGACTCACTCTGTACTCTGTAGGGGCTGTAGTCACAAGAGTGTGCTTTTGTGGACTCAGAATCCTCCAGCCCATGTGTGGTCCCTTAGTAACAAGTCTATGCCAGCCCATCTGGCACTAATTCTCAGCTGATTCATATTTCTTTCCTTTTTTCTTTCTTTCTTTCTTTTTTTTTTTTTTTTTTTGAGACAGGGACCTGCTCTTTTGCCCAGGTTGGAGTGCAGTGGCACAGTCATTGCTTACTGCAGCCTTGAACTCCTCAGCCTAAGTGATCCTCCTGCCTCAGCCTCCCAAATACCTGGGACTACAGGTGCATGCTACCACACCCAGCTAACTTTTACATTTTTTTGTAGAGGCAGAGTCTCACTCTGATGAGACATCAGCAGTGCTCAGGCTGATCTTGAAATCCTGGGCTCAAGTGATCCTCCTGCCTTTGCCTCTCAAAGTGCTGAGGATAGAGGTGAGCACCACCACCACACCCAGCCTATATTTCTAATGATTTCATCCAGCTAGTCAGTCAGTCAACAAACATTTATTAAGACCTATTGTATGTCTTACTATTAAACTGGAGGTATACAGGGGTCTTTCATCCCAGTGATAGGGCCATTGTGATGGGAAAGAGCTTCCCAGCTTTAGGCATATGGTGAGCCAAGACCTAATGGAAGGGCAGAGCCTCCCCAGGGGGCAAAATGCGGCTGGAGGGAGGGCAGATGTGAGGAGGGTAGCAGGAGTCAGGGCTGGGGAAGATCAAGAAGGGCCTATGAGGCAGGCTCACAGACCTGCTTTCTCTGAAGGAGCCACTGAAGATGTGACTTCAAATATTTAGAAGTTGAAGATAGTTTTCCTGCTATCCTCAAGGCTGGGTCCAGGAGCCAGTGAGCCTTTGCTGGTTGACAGTATGGATGCTGTGTGGGTCTGAGGGGCCACATGATTGGCTCATTCTGGGGTTGTGCAACATGGTGGCTCTGTGGCATCTGGGGGCCTGGTGCCCAGGCATCCATGACTATGTGCCCACTTGTGTGTGTTGAGGGTATTTGTGCTGCTGTGGTTCAGCCAATGGGGGTGTTTATGTACCTGCATGTGCCTGCCACGACTGCAGCACTCCCAGGTGCTGGAGGGGTTTAGCCTGTCCTACGCACACCTGCTCAGGTGAGAACACCTGGAGGTGATTCCATAGCTGGGCTTGTAGCAGTAACAGCAGCAGGACTGTACCTGGCTGGAAGGTGCGTCTCTGGGCACTAGGCCAAGCAGGTGCTGGCTTCCTTAGAGCCTAGCCTGGGAAGAAGTGGAATGGGGCAGAGGCCAGAGGGTCTGGGGTTGGAGTCGCTGACTCCCTATACCCCTGTGGGCTTCCCAGGGTGACCGCAGAGACAGAGGTTCAGCAGCCCCCTTGGCATGACTCCCTGCTGCGCCACCTCCACCTGCCCCACCCTCCTCCATTCACTTCTTCCTTTCGACTGCCCATCCAGCCTCCTCCATCTTTCAGGCCATCTATTAGTCTAGCCATTTGGCCATCTCTTGGCACCTGTCTGTCCCTGGTCCTCTCCTTGGGCACCTCATTCTCAACTTCTCTGATACAGGCAGCAACCAGGTCCTCACCCTGGTTCCTCAATAGGCCCCATGGTCACAGCATCCTCCTTATCGCTGGTGCTCAGGCCTGTCCAATCAGTCGGCTCTTCACTCCATGGGTGTCACAAGGTCCCAGCATAGACCTGGAATCAAAAGCGGTCACAGTACCAGCTTCTCGCATCTCTTCCTTCCCTCTTCCCAGAAGGTCCTCTCATCTCTCACCTGTACAAGGTTCCTGTCCCCAGGGAGCCCTCCTGGCCACCCACCCACACTCCGCTCACCTGTCATTAGGTCTCAGTGTGCCAGCACAGCACTGTGGCTCCCCTAGGCAGGTTTTTACTGGAGAAAATCCGAGATCCCTACTTGCCTCCCAAAGAGAGGCTCAAATCTGCTGCTTCCCAAAGCGCAGCTCCCCCAGGACTCTGATTGGACTCTGGTTGTGAGGGGCTGGCAGGCCTCCTGGTGCTGGTCTGTCTGGGGCTCTTAGAATGCAGAGCACCAGGGCAGGGTAGGGTGAGGGTGGGTAATCAACACAGAATGCGTGTGTGTGGCACTCATGTACAAAATGAGCATTTCCTGAGTCCCAGCATGTGCTGGGCACTGTTACAGGTATTGGAGAGGCAGCACGGAATGAAACCAGCAAGGCCCCTGCCTTCAGGAGGCAGATGTCCCAGCCAGGGAGCCCCTGGAGGCTGCTGGGCCCATGTGTGTCAGGATACAGGTGAGTGTGAGAGTGGCCAGAGCCTGTGGATAGGGGCCTGTGCATGGACAGGGCCAGCCTAAGTCAGGATGCGTGTGTATGAACTAAAGTGTGTGTCTTTGGGGGTCTGTGCCAGGGAACCTGTGTGTCTGTGCAGGCCCAGCCCCATGTGTGCCTGTCAGCCACACCTGGCTGACTCTCAGGCTGTGGGGCTTTATTTTTAGAAGTGACAGCCTATAGATCCCTCAAACACCTGTGCAGGTGCCCAGCCGTTGGGGAGGGCCTGACTGGCCTGCCTGCGGAGGGAACCTGTCTCAGCCCGTGCCTCCAGCCCTCGGCCCACACTTCAAACAGAACAGCCTCTGACCTCCAGTTAAGCAGGGTGGGCTGGGCCTGGGGGCCCAGCAATCCGTGGGGAATCCCAGCTCCTGAGCCTCCCACCTGCAGCCCTACCTCCTGTCTCCTGGCATGGCCTCTGTTACAGGCTCAGCTCTAGAATCCCTTAGGGCTCAGCAGCCCACCAGGCCCAGCCTGATCAATTTGGGGAGTGGACCATGCTGGGCTAGAGGTGAGAGGAAAGGAGAGGAGAGAAGTGGGGCAGGGGTTGTCTTTGGGCTTACCAAATATCTGGACTCCTCCATTGCCCCCTTTCCAAGGGAGCTTCTTTCCTGGCTGCAGGGAGACCATCCAGAGAGACAGGAGCTAGGGTGGCCTGGGTGCCACCCTCCCCTGATCTGACACCTCCTTGTTTCTCTTCTGTTTGTTTTTATCTTCTCTCACCCGGGTCTTCTCTCCAAGAGTTTATAATGTGCACTGAGCACCAATCATATGGTAGGCACGAAGCTAAGTGCTCTACACTGTTTTTTCCTCCAAATCTCACAAGGACCCCGTGAGGTCAGCACTGTCATTGCACTTGCAGGGAAAAAGCCAAGGCTCAGAGGCATCCAGATCACCCAGCAAAGAGGGGACAGAATTGGGATTCCTGCCCAGGCAGGGAGAGTCCTGAGCTATACTACAGCCATGGGCTCATGCTTGGCTGTTGTCCCAGGCACCGTCTCACTGGGTGGCAGACATGGGATCCCAGCCACCTCCCCTCTGCCGGGCTCTCCCCTGCTGCAGAACCTTCAATGGCTCCCTGCAGGCTACCAGGACAAGCCCAAAGTCCTTTCAGTCTGGTGTGTAGCCTTTCCTGCACTACCTTTGCTGTCTTCTCCTCCACACAAGCACCTCTCACCCAGGCAGACACTGCGCCTGCCCTTCACCTGGGGCTGCTCTCCTGCTAGGGCAGCTTAAGGGTAAAACAGCCATGCCCCCAAGCTAAGTGTCTTGCCCACTTCATTTCATTCAATCTGTGCAATGTCCCTATGAGCAAGGTTTTTCCCTTTTTGTCGGGGGGGGGGGCAGAGTCTCACTTTGTTTACCCAGCTAGAGTACAGTGGTGTCATCACAGCTCACTGCAACCTCAAACTCTCAGGCTCTAGCCATCCTCCTGCCTCAGCCTCCCAAGTAGCTGGGATTTCAGGTGTGTGCCACAACACCAGGCTAATTTTTCTATTTTTAGTAGAGATGAGGTCTTGCTCTTGCTCAGGCTGGTCTCTGAAGTCCTGAGCTTAAGTAATCCTCCCACCTTGGCCCCCAGAGTGCTGGTTTATAGGCATGGGGCACCACATTCAGTCGGAGCTAGGTTTTCTTATGCTCTTTTTTAACAGATGAAGAAACTAAGCTCAGATGAGGGCTTGGTCACACAGCTAGTGAAGAACATACAGGCTCGATTTCACTGTACGGTGAAGTTCAATTGCATTTGGCAGATCTTTGTTGAGTGTAAGTCAGTGCCAAACCTGATGCCAAAAACTGGGACCAGAGAGAGTATTAGCGAAGGCGGGTAACAAAGACACGTGCACACACACACACACACACTCGCACACGGCTCTGATACCACTTCCCGTGGAAGGGTGGTGGGACATCCTGTGGTTCTCTTTGTCCTTTCTCTTCTCAATTTCAGATGGGGAGGAAAGGCAGACAGAGAGGAGGGGATAGGTGCTGAATTACTCACCTCCCAGTTTTAAAATCTTCACACTTGTGACTTAGACCCCCAGATGGTCCCTTTCAAGGAATGATCTCTATTTTCCTTTAAAAGGAGAGGAAAGTATGAAAGAGAAAAAACACATTTTGTTTTGCAGTTTCAAGTTGTCCTTTGGGGACAATTTGTCCCTTTTCCTCCCAATCTCTGTGTCCCTCCTAAGACCACAGAAGCATCACCCCCACCCCGTCCTTCTCTGCATGGGGCCATTACCACTGGGATTCCCCAAATCCCTGTGCCCTGCACTGAGCCACGAGTCTGGAAACGACAGGAGTTGGGAGAGAGCTCAAGGGTCTTTGGCTAGCCCAGAACTCAGATCTGATCCCCTTCACCATCTCCTACTTTTGTTGAAAGGCTGGTTTGTTTGTGAACTGGAAGCCTTGTGAGGGCAGAGACCACATCTGTATTCTTCATAGGTTTACAGGCTTCAAATGAAAACCACCATAGGCCTTGATAACACTTACTTTTTTAGCCCCTACCCAAGGCACATGAAACATCTTAAAATGCACTCTGATCTCACATTACATGTAATTTTATAGTAAACATTTTCAGAGTTTTAAAATAATTATTGTGAAATTATCTAACTATAGTTCATTGGCTTAACTCTGATTTCTTGAAAAGTATCATGCATACTTGGGAATTCTTTGAAATGAGAACATTTAAACCAAACAATTGCTTTCGGATGTAGTGACATATTCATGATTTCCAGATTTTCTAGTTTATGAAGTTGCCATAAGATTATGGTGTGTGGACATTAAATGACATAATTTTAGTTTTAATTTTCTGTTCTTTTAAAGATATTTGGGAGCAAATACATCTCCCCTCTGCTCCCACCTCCCAGCCTTGCTCTGGTCTCAAGCCTTTCTGTAAGACCTTGAAATCTTCATAGACTCCAGACACTTTGCCTGTAGGACAAAGAAAATGAACAGCCTAGCCTGCAGTGGCTCCTGTGCTACTGAAGAGAGGTAAGATAGAGAGAAACATAAATGATTTGGAAACATGAAAAAAAAATACTGACATCCTTCATAAGAAAGAATGCAAGTGAAAATGTGATACCATTTTTTTTTTCATATCTCAGATTGGTAAAGATCAGAAAAGATGGGTTTGGGTACAATTTGGGGCAATCTTCTGGAGGACTGTTGGAGGCTAACCGTCAAGCTGCACAGTGTGCATCCTTTTGCCCCAGCAATTACAAGAAAGCGAGGCTTCATACAGTGTATGAAGACACACGTGGAAAGATTTTCACTGCCCCGAAAAGCTGTGTTGGCAATACAGGACTTATAGAAATGATGAGATACCCCATTCTAAAGTGGTCCACAGCCACGGAAGAACACGTGTACATGTTAATGTGGAACAAATACATCAATACGGCGCTAAGTGAGGAAAAATTAAGGTGCAGGACAATGAGTAATGCATGATTTCTTTTGTAGAAAAAAGAAAGCAATATACATCTCACACATAGGTTTATGTTTATCTATATTTATGTGCTAGGAAATGCCTAGAAATATTTGGAAGGAGACTTAGAAATTGAGACAAATAATTGTCTCTGAGAGGGAATCTAGGATGATGGAGAATTACCTTTTGCTTTTGCTCTATTTAATGTTGTTATTTTAAACCACAAGTACATTTTTTTTTTCATTAAAATATCTAGTTAACAAACAAATAGACAAATGCTTGTGCAATAAAAGAAGTAAGACAGGCCAGGCAAGGTGGTTGACACTTATAATCCCACTTGGAGGGGCTAAGGTGGAAAGACTGCTTGAGTCCAGTTCAAGACCAGCCTGGGTAATACAGCAAGACCCCATCTCTACAAATACAATAAATTAGCTGGGCATGATGGCACACATGTGTAGTTCTAGCTACTTAGGAGACCGAGGAGAGAAATTACTTCAGCCCCGAATTTGGAGGTTATAATGAGCAAGCTATGATCATACCACTCTACTCCAGACTAGCCAAAAGAGTGAGACCCTGACTTAAAAGATAAAATTAAATTAAAAGAAGTAAAACAAGCAAATCAATGGATGGATGAAAGAGTTTTAGTTGTCAAATGTGGAGAAGGAAGGGCACTGCAGCTTGGAGCCCAAGAGGCTCCCACCACCTGGTAGAGCAGACACACAGAGGGGCAGAGAGCACGATGGCCCATGTAGCTGTGGAGGAGGGGGAGGAGGAGGCAGGAGGGCTTCTTCCCAGAGGCCTGAAGGATGGAGGAAGCTGAGCAGAGGGGACGGAGGAATGGTAGGGGAAGGTTTGTTCTAGGAGGGCTGCTCTCCACCCCTGTCCCTATCCCCAGTTTCTCTCTAGTGTGTATTTCAAGCCTGGGAAGTCTCAGCTCCTGGCATGGTAACTGGCATATAATTTGTTATAATACATACTTGTTGACTGAATAGATAGATGGAATCAGTCACTAGATAATCCAGGCCACAGTGTTAGTCACTCCTGTTTCCTCTTCAAACACCCTCCCCTAACAACAAATGACTTTTTTTTTTTTAAATGGGATTATATAACTAATGACTTTTTAGGGTTGCCATATACAGCTGTGCAGGTCGTTCACTGCACAATTCCAGGAGTCACCATTTTTATTGACTGGCATGTGAGTGATTTCTCCTGACGTTGTGGAATATGGTACACCTGCAAATCAGTGTTTCTTCCTCTGAGCTCAGCCAGTTCCTAAGGCCCTGCTTCCTTTGGTCCTTTTCTTTTTTTTTTTGAGACAGAGTCTCACTTTGTCACCCTTGGTAGAGTGCCATAGTGTTGCAGTTCACAGCAACCTCAAACTCTTGGGTTTAAGTGATCCTCTTGCCTCTGCCTCCCAAATAGCTGAGATTACAGGAGCCCACCCCAATGCCCAGCTATTTTTAGAGACCAGGTCTGGCTGTTGCTCAGGCTGGTCTTAAACCCCTGAGCTCAGGAGATCCACCCACCTTGGCCTCCAAGAGTGCTAGGACTACAAGCATGAGCCACTGTACTCGGCCCCTTTGTTCCTTTCTAATTTGAGACTGAGATGTAGCCAGATTTGGCCAATTACTCTGTCCCTTGACTTCAGAGTCTTGAACTTGCAGTATGATCGTGGCGAGTCCTAGAATCTCTCAGGGTCTCGGTTTTCTCTTAGGAGAAATGAGCAAATGTGTAGGGAGAGATTGTCTATCCCCTTCCTTGGCTTGAAGGGACCTCATGGGATAAAAGTAGAAGGAATGCATCAAGATGGGACCCAGCATCCTGCCCAGTCTGCCTGGCCCTCCCTATCCTTGGGGCCTAAACTCAGCTTCAGAGGGCGGCATCCTGGCATGGAAGGAACTGTGCTGGGAACAGCCCTGACTGAGTCCCGACTCGGATGATGCCCACTGGGTGCCACTGGGCAAGTCACAACTCCCAGTCCCAGCCTCAGTTTCCTTCTCTGTAGAATGGGAACTTAGGCCAGATCAGTGTCAAATGCTAGATGGAAGTTGTCATGACATTTTCTTTTTCTTTTTAATTTTTGTCTTTCTTCCTTCTCATGACAAACATCATACATGTTTGTAGAAATTCAAACAGTACCAAAACTAGTTGATGTATCAAAGGAAAAACAACCATAATTGAGAATTGCTGTTAACTCACTGCTAGCTCTTTTCCAGATAACTTTAAATTCTGATATAATTTCAAATTTACAATAAAATTGCAAAAATAGTACAAAGACTTTGGTATAAGCTTTACTAAGATTTACCCATTGTTGGCTCGGCGCCTGTGGCTCAAGTGGCTAAGGCGCCAGCCACATACACCTAAGGTGGCAGGTTCGAATCCAGCCCGGACCTGCCAAACAACAATGACAATTGCAACCAAAAAATAGCCGGGCGTTGTGGCAGGCGCCTGTGGTCCCAGCTACTTGGGAGGTGGAGGCAGGAGACTCGTTTGAGCCCAGGAGTTGGAGGTTGCTATGACCTGTGAAGCCATGGCACTCTACCCAGGGGGATAGCTTGAGGCTCTGTCTCAAAAAAAAAAAAAAAAAGATTTACCCATTGTTTACATTTTGACTGTCTGCTTTATTTCTCTCCGTATAATGCATACGTATAACCTTTCCCCAAATTTCCCAATTTAAGACTAAGTTGCAGACATCATGCCCCTTTACCTCTAAATACTTCAGGATGCATTTCCTAAGAATAGGGATGCTCTCTTACAATGCGAGACTTACATAATCCCTGCACAGTTAACAGCATCAGGAAACCCAGCATTGATACAATACTATTATCCAATCCACAGTCCATGTTCAAATTCAGCTGTGTCATCTTCTCATAGGTTTTCAGAGAAAGTCCTGAAAAAAAGTCAAGAAAACATTATCAGTTTTTCTTAAAGCCAACATGCATTTAACTTAAAGGATTATGCTTTATTCTAAAATCCTTCTCTCCTCTTTTATTTTTATTGGTGTTTAAGATGTCTCTTTTTTGGTGAAATGATGGTGAGAGTAGAAAGTGGCTTGTTATTTATTTCTGATATTCCTACTTGACAAAATACAAATGAGGCCTCATCTCAGTCCTCAGACGTCTTTTGCAGAGATCCCAAGGTGTGGTCCACTGTTCCCCCTCCCACTCTAGAAACTGGAGCTCACTTTCCCAGCCTCCCTTGCAGCTGTGGCACAAGCATGTGACCTGGCTCAGCCAATCAGACACACCCTTCTAGGAACTTTGAATCTTAAGCAGGTGATACAAAGAAGCAAAGATGGAATGTGATTGACCTGAGTGGAAGCAGCAGCACAAGTAGCAGGAGGGAGTTTTTCTGGGCAGTGGATACTCAGGGGCAGTCCCAAGGTCAGTTTTTCTGTTGTCCTCCCTGGTCTTTCCTCAAGACGTGATTTGGGCTGGGGTTCTGGCTACAGTCCAGTCCTCCTTGGTTCCTGAGCTTGACCGTCCAGCCAGCCTGAGGAGTCCATGAGCTTGCTGTTGCTTGCAACCAAGAACTCTAACCAGTAAATACAAAGAAGTCAGTATTGGTGGGAGGCCGAGAACAGAGGCCTGGAGTGTGACACTTCTGGACTCGATGAGCAGTGATTCTGAGGGATGGGCACCCATGGTGGAATCTAGTGGCCTCTCGTGAAATGTGGTTGGAACACCCTGTCTGAAGGCTAGGTGGGGAAGCCCAGACAGGAAGTCCTATGGGTGAGGGATAGGAGGAGGGGAGAATCTAGAGTTGGGTACTGAGAATTGAGCTGGGAGGATGGAGCTTAGCTCAAGAAGGAGAGGAGAATGGCTTTGCAAGAGGAGATAGCCAGGCTGGGTCACAGCATTACACTGGCCCAAAATATTTTTTATCTCTTTTCTATATACCAGGCAGTATTTTGGTTAATAATAGAGTACAGGGATTTGTATTATGATCCTCATTTTAAAAATAAAGAAAATGTGATACAGAAGAATTAAATAACTTGTTTTTTTTTTTTTGAGATGGAGCCTCAAGCTGTCCCCCTGGGTAGAGTGCCATGGCATCACACTCACAGCAACCTCCAACTCCTGGGCTCAAGCGAGTCTCCTGCCTCAGTCTCCCAAGTAGCTGGGACTACAGGCGCCCGCCACAATGCCTGGCCATTTTTTGGTTGCAGCCATCATTGTTGTTTGGCAGGCCCGGGCTGGGGATTCGAACCCGCCACCTTAGGTGTATGTGGCTGGCGCTTAGCCGCTTGAGCCACAGGCGCCGAGCCAAATTAAATAACTTGTACAAATTCAGAAAACAGAAAGGGACACGTCCAAACTCAAACCTCATGTTTTTGGGAACCTTAACAGATTAAAAAAAAAAAAAAAGAACCTTAACAGATGCTCAGATGAGGAAACAAAGTTTCTTCAAAACTTGATTTTTGTTGTTGTTGTTGTTTGTTTTTTTGAGACAGAATCTTACTCTGTCGACTTGAGTAGAGTGCTGTGCTGTCATAGCTCATGGCAAATTCAAGTTCTTGGGCTTAAGCAATCCTCACGCCTCAGCCTCCCAAGTAGCTGGGACTACAGGCACCTGCCATGACACCCTCTATTTTTAGAGATAGGGTCTTTCTCTGGCTTAGGCTGGTCTCAAATTCATGAGCTCAAGTGATCCACCTGTCTCAAGCTCCCAGAGTGCTAGGATTAGAAGCATGAACCACAGCCTTCAGCCAAACCTGGAGTTTTTACATACAGTTGGCCCTCCATGTCTCTGAGTTCCTCACCTACAATTGAAAATACTTGAAAAAAAAACTTGTGTCTATACTTAACATACAGACTTTCTTCCTTGTATTATTCTTTACTGTATAGCAACTATTTACATATCATTTATGTTGTATTAGGTATTATAAGTAATCCAGAGATAATTTAAAGGATGTGAGAAGATGTGCATAGGTTACATGCAAATACTGCAGCATCTTATACTAGAGACTTGAGTATCTGTGGATTGTGGTACCCCCAGGGTCCTAAAACCAATCCCCCATGGATACTGAGGGATGGCTATACTTCCTATGAGTACTTTAAGTAAAATATAATCCCTCTTAGTACTTTGTGATGCAATATATTATATAGTTGAGTAACAGAATCTAGGGGCCTGGCTCACTCTGTAAATATCAACCCTTCCTTCTCTTCCCCCACCTGTAAAAAACACAGCCCAACAAATGAGCCCCAGCACACAGGTCAGATGTGTCCCCAGTGCCCCCTTTCCCTCCCACCACTCTCTCCTCAGCACCCACTGAGCCCAGGTTTGTTCCGGGCCTGCCTCTCCTTGTGGGCTCAAGGTTGGTTCTGAGGCAGTTGTAGTACCAACATTCTCCTTGCTCAGGATAGATTCAGGCATGAGAGGTGGCACAATTCTGGTCAACGATCAGTGGGGGACAATCCCTGTGGACTTCTGGGAAAGATTTTCCTTGATCTTAAAATGGGACACCAGGATAAGATAGTTCCTGTTATTTGTTTGCCTTTGCTGCTTGTGGACATTGTTGGGTGATGACGCAGTCTCTGGGGTAGTGGCAGTCATCTTGTGACCGCGCAGCGAGCTAGCCAAGGACAAGGCAGAGTGCTGAGAGTGGCAGAGGGGAAGAGAAAGAGAGAACAGCCTGGTCCTTGGTGTTGCTGGGCTGAGGAGCAACTTCTGAAACTGCCCTTCCTTTTGACTTGTTCTTTGAGATAATAAACTTCCCTTCTTCTTCTTCTTCTTCTTCTTCTTCTTTTTTTTTTTTTAAGAGTCTCACTTTGTCACCCTTGGTAGCATGCCATGGTGTCATAGCTCACAGCAACCTCAAACTCTTGGGCTCAAGCGATTCTCTTGTCTCAGCCTCCCAAGTAGCTGGGACTATAGGCGCCCGCCACAACGCCCTCCTATTTTTTAGAGATGGGGTCTCGCTCTTGCTCAGGATGGTCTTCAACTCCTGAGCTCAGGTGATCCACCGGCCTCAGCCTCCCAAAGTGCTAGGATTACAGGCTTGGGCCACATGCTCAGCTTACACTTTCCTTCTTGTCTAACCCAATGGAATAGGTTCTCTGTTTCTCATGCTAAAATATCTTTACTAATTTGATATGCTATAACTGTAGGGCAGGAATACCAGCCATCAGTTAACTGAGGAAAATCTGATTCCTTGACCAGGGCAGGCCCTGCAAATTCCTTTCCCTGAAGGTTCAGAGGGAGAACGACGGAGAGAGGGCATAAGCAGGGGTGCCCTGAGGTCCTGCCCCCCTGCGTCTTCTCCCCACATGTCACTGGAGAGCTCCCATCAGAGAGCCCACTCTGGCCAGCCAGAATTCTGACTCCCATTTCCTGTGGGGTCAGTGGAGAGGGAGGAAGGGGTAGGCAGAGGAAGGCAGTTTTATTTACTGAATCAGGATGGAAAACAGATGTCCAAGTACCCCACTGGGCCCAGGCTCACCCTGGACCGGGGCTGGGCCTGTTTGCAGACCTGAACCTGTCTGCCAAACCCCCTATTCCCCACATCAAGTCCAGATGTGGCTTCCTCCAAGTTCTCACAACAATTTTGATTAGTTGTAGCTAAGAAATCTTCGTCTCCTAGTTCAACCCTAAACTTACCAGCTCACCCAGGAGAAGAACAGGAGGAATATTTATAAGGAAACCTGTGTGGGGTAAAGAGGAATGTGGACTTGATACTCACACCAGTGTGGGTTCAACCTCAGCCTGGTCTCTTACTAGCCATTGGAGCTGTTGTCAGCCTCCAACAGCTCTATAACAAGCCACCAAAACTCTAGGGACTCAAAACAACAAGTGTTGATTAAAGGTGTCTAACCTTCCACCACCCCCCCCCCACACACACACACACATTGAAAGAATAAGAGTTGCCTTGGGCCACAGGTTCAATACACCAACACTAACTAAGGAAGGCTGATAAGCAAAATAAAGTTTGTGATATCTGACACCACAGGTAAACAAAAAAAGTCCTCACAAAATTACCATCTGGCCTGTGTCGAACACCTAGGATTTGCTACAGTTCTAAAATTTGGTCAGGGCAGGATGGGACAGCTCATTTATTCTCTGCATAGTGATTTTTTTTTTTTTTGAGACAGAGTCTCACTATGTCGCCCTCAGTAGAGTGTATGGCATCACAGCTCAGAGCAACCTCAAATTCTTGGGCTTAAGGGATTCTCTTGCCTCAGCCTCCCAAGTAGCTGGGACTACAGGAGCCCGCTACAATGTCCGGCTATTTTTTTGTTGCAGTTGTCATTATTGTTTAGCAGGCTTGGGCCGGATCTGAACCCACCAGCCTTGGTATATGTGGCTGGCACCATGACCACTGTGCTATGGGCACTGAGCCCATAGTGGGTTTTTTTGAAGGTAAGTCTGATAGGACAGTGGTATATGGACATGAGCAGAGGAGATCGTGCAAGATGCATGTCCACCCTGTTCCTCACCTCCTGTCCCTGTGTAGATGTTCCCTCATCTCCCAAAGGTAGAGTGTTGGTAAAATGTATGCATATGTATGTGAGAGAAATAAAAATTAAGTTAGTTTTGTACAGTGTTTTCACTATTCTTGTAAGAATGAAGTATATAGGTGTATATGAGCTATAAAATGAATTGCACAATTTTGGTGATTCTGTATGAGTTAAATGCTCTTATAACTGGCATTGCACCATATAAGGCTAAACAATAAAATTCATGCTGGGGCAGTACCCATGGCTCAAAGAGTAGGGCGCCGGCCCCATATGCTGGAGGTGGTGGGTTCAAACCCAGCCCCAGCCAAAAACTGAAAAAAAAAAAAAAAAGTCTCTTTAAAAAATAAAAAAATAAAAAAAATAAAATTCATGCTAATGTTTAAAAATTTTATTTTTTTCTTAGAATAACGTTAAATAGCAAATTAAAAAAAACATGGTAAGTTGAGAGAGGGACTATGAAAGAAAGGAGAAAGTGGCCAGGTATGGTAGCCCATGTCTGGTAATTCTGGTACTTTGGGAGGCTGAGGTAGGAGGATTGTGCTTAAGCCTAGAAATTTGAGACCAGCCTGGGCAACACAGCAAGACCCTGTCTCTACAAAAATGAAAAAATTATGGCTCGGCGCCTATAGCTCAACCGGCTAAGGCACCAGCCATGTACACCTAAGG
>NW_003852419.1:1572529-1608758 GCF_000181295.1 Otolemur garnettii | reverse complement strand
AAAAAAAAAAAAAATGAAAAAATTAGCTGGACATGGTGGCACACATCTGTAGTCCCAGGTTCTCAGAAGGCTGAGGAGGGAAGATCACTTGAGCCCAGGAATTTGAGTCTGCAGGGAGCTATGATTGTGCCGCAGTACTCTAGCGTGGGAGACAGAGTGAGACTTTCTCTTCAAAACAAAACAAAACACCCCCAAAAAGCAAGAAAAAAATGTTGCAGAGGTACAAATATATAAAGCTTTCCCTTTTTTTCCCCCTCTCTCCTTCTTTTTTAGATAGACTCTTACTCTGTTGCCCAGGCTAGAGTGCAGTGGTGTCACCACAGCTCACGGCAGCCTCAAATTCCTGCCTCAACCTCCTGAGTAGCTGAGAGACACTGAGCCCAGCTAATTTGGTTATACCCTTTCTGATCTCATTCTCTCATCTGTAAAATGGCAATGATTCTATTTACCTTCCAGGCTGTTCGAGAATAAAGGAATATTATGGTTGTGATTCCTGGAACATGGTGATGGCTCACTCAAGGTTTGTCCCTGCCCTTCTGTCCTGTAATCTTACCTCGTAAATGCTTACCAATTTGCTATCTCATTTCATTCATGCATTCAATATTCACTGAATACTATGAGCCAGGCACTGTTCTAGGAGCTGGAGATCAGATAATAGACCAGACAAAAGTTTTGTCTGCCCCGGAGTTCATTTTGATAAGAGAGACGGACAATAACAGGCCAACCAGTAACATACATGGGGTGTTGGAGTGTGAAGCGTGCTAAGAAGAAGAAAAACAGTGCAGGCGGCTCGAGAACGTTGACGTGGGGGCTTAGTATTACCCAGGGTGGCCAGGGAAGGCCCCACTAAGGATGTCATTGGAGTGGATCTTGAAGGGTAGTCCTGGGGATGCTCCGGGCAGGGGGGATGGCTGGTGCAAAGGCTTTGGGAGGGGAGCATGTTGCAGGCGTTCAAGGAATAGTGAGGGGCCCAGGTGGCTGGAGGGTAGCAGGATGGGTGAGATAAGAGAGCTGGGGAGGGCAGGCTCGGTGGGCCCCCAGAAGGACTTTAGCATGTGTGACATGAAAACACAGGAATGGAGGAGGGAGGGAAGCAGCAGCCTCAGGAGGGAACTAAGACTGCAACCTGAGCAAGAGAGGAGGCAGGGAGATCAGGGGGTGTGGCCTGCCCAGAGGCCACAGAAGAGGTGGGAGAAGTGTCTGGATTCCCAGCAGCGTTTTGGAGTTAGAGTGCCCAGGACTTACCGTCCTGTTAACTCACAGTAAATCAATTTAGCAGGGGTTATCAGATGCTCATTTTATACATGGAGGAGAGAACCGCAAACGTTGGCAAGGCTGAGTGACTTGTACGGGGTCTGTAGTTATGGGTGGTGTCGCTCAGAAGGCAGGCAGCTGGTGGGGTCTGTCTGAGGCTGACTGCATGCAGCACGTCTGTGTGCTCTGCCTCTCTCTGGGTCTCTCCTTATCTGTTGTCACCCCATCTCCACCCCCCCGCCCCAAACTTTCACCTTCTACTTCTTATGATTTGCAGATTCTTCATCTCCTCCTAAGCCCCTTTCTAAGTGTCTCTGAGAGCGTGTTTGTGTGTGCGTGACCACCGTAGTACCAGCACACTGTGGGAGTGGAAGTGTGTGTTCCCCAGTGTGTGTGTGTCTGGGTGTGTGTGAGGTGTACATGCATATTGCTGCCTGAGAGCATCTACTCATGGAGGAGCTTAGGAGGCTGGACATGTGTGTGTGAACGTGCAGATGTGTAAGTACATGGAAGTATCTGCTCTCCTCTCTACCCATTCAAATCTGCCTCCATCCCGAAAGGCCCAGGTCAAGCCCACTCCTCCAAGAAGGCTCCTTCCTCACTTTTCTAGGTTAGAGTTCTCCCCTGATGGCCTCCCACCGCCCATTGGTGAGAACTGCACAGTCAGGGCTTCAGCTGCTGTAGAATGGATCTGTCTCAGGGAGCACGGCCTGCCCACAGACTGCAGGGCATGGTGAGCATGTGTGTACCCTTCCTTCCCCTGCACCCCCACAACTCCATTTAACCACAGCTGATCTCCTGAGGTCAAATGCCTCCCCCCACAAACTACCATGGATAGTAATGGGTGCTTTAGAGGGTGCTTGGTCGGGGAGGAGCACTGGTCCCAGAGGGTCTAGTGGACAGAGGCAGGTGGGGCCAGAGGTGGCTACCTTCCTCCCTGTGGGTGGCAGCTGAGCCTCCAGCAGCAGGGGAGCCCGCCATACTCTCTCCACCAGCTTCCAGGGCAGGCTTGTTGGGGCCCTGTACCCCAGGGGCTTGTCCCCTTAGAGGCCCCAGGCTGCCCTGAGGCCCATCGTTTGCTCTCAGGAGCCCCCAGGATAGGGGCCTCCTCCCTGAGCTCAGGCCCCAGAGCAGTCTATAGCTTCTTCTGATTCAAACCCTTTTGCCTTCTCTGACTCCTTTCCATGACACTGGCTCCTCTGTGAACCCTTTGGCCTCTCCTATAGGTACCAGAGGAAACTTCTTTAACCCACTGGAAATTGAGCCTTTGTTTTTAGCCTGAATTACCTAGGTAGTGTCAGAATCATTTTAATCCAGCACCTCACTAGCCTGTCATGGCCAGCTCTGTCCCCATCCCTAGGCCAGCCTACCCTTCCCCAGTCCTGGCCAGGCTTGCTCTTGCCTCAGGGCCTTTGTTCTAGCTGTTTCCGTTCTGGAATGTTCTCCCTCACTCCCTGGTTGGCTCTCTACCTCCCAGTATCTGTTGAAATGCTGTTCTCTCAGTGGGGCCTACCTGGACCACCTAGTTGTGACCTGCCTGAGCCTGCGCCACACGCCGACCCTGCTGCCTCCCAGCATTCTGCACCCCACAGCACTGCCGGGGTCTCCGCCCTGCCGCCCACTGCCTGCGTACACACTGTGGAATGTGCATGTCCTGGCTCCTGTGTCTCCCCAACAGAAATGTGGCTCTGCAGGCAGGGGCATCACTTTGTCCACTGATGTTTCCCCAGTGCCTAGAACTTGTTTGCCCATTTTGGGTATTCCGTAGATATTTATTTTGGTTGTTGGTGGGATTGGAGCCGAGAGAAGAGGGGTCCTTGTGGGAGAGATGAGAGTTCTCACCTCCTCCAAACCTGTGGCTGCTCCTCCAGGGGAAGGAGAGGGGTTAGAGTGGTCACTGGACCTTTGGACCTACGGGTAGTGGTGGGGGCAGGTCCAACCCCCTCCTCCCCCAGCTGCCTTCCTCCCTGGAGTCATGCCCTCCTGCACACGTATGTTGGCACACACCCGCACACCCGCACACCCTACATACGTGGCTCCACCTCCCACCCAGCCCCTCTGCACGCGCTGCTGACGTGGTTGTGGTTTTGAGGCCCCAGAGGTACAGATTAGAGTCAGGGCATGTGTTGTCTGTGGCGGCAGCAGCAGATAGGGCTAGGATGGTTCCCACTGAAAACAAGTACACACAGAGCCCCTTCTCCACACCCTTCTTGCACACATACATGTGCACACGGACAGACAGATGGACAGGTATCCCCCCAGGGGGCTGTCCTTAGACCTCAGGCACAGGAGCTGTGCAGCTATCTGTACTAGGCCTTGCTGTGGTGGCTGGGGGAGGCGGAGGCAGAGGAAGTGGCTGCCAGCTCTCTTCCTAGCATCTCAACTTCCCCTTTGGTGCTCAGTGCCTGACGCATGGGCACCCAGCTTTGTCTGTCAGTTCTTTCCCTTTCGTCTTCCATGTCAGAACCACATCCCTGTGGGACAGGTGCCACAATTAGCCCTTGTGGGGTCAGGGTTGTCTGTCCCAGTGGTCTCGCATGCACACGGAGTGGTTGGCCCTGGGGAACATGTTGGGTCCGTGCTCAGAACCTGCCCTGGCTGCCCAGGGCCTGCCAGTTGCAGCTCAGCCCTCTGGCCCACCCTCAAGCCATCACTGCTGCCTCTCCAGCTCCAGATAGCTTGCTTTAGGTGAGGGAAGAGTGTGGTCTCAAGCTGGACGCCCAGGTTCAATGCCACCTCTTCATGACTTAGGCAAGGCATTTAGCCTCTCTGTGCCCCCGTTTCCTCCCTGGCAGAACTACTGTGAGGGTTAAATAAGTTCATATATGCAAACTGCCTAGCATAACACCTCCTGTGGAGGAAAGCTGTCAATAAATACTAGCTGCTACCATCATTGTCTCCTACCTCTGAGCTAGAGGGGCCTGAGAAATGGGCTTGTCCAGGCTTTGCAGCCCAGGTGTGGCCTTCCAAACTGAGCCAGCTGCTCTCAGGTCACCTTGGAGCTTGCTGGAGACTTGGAGTTCTAGGACACTCTGCAGGTCCTACTACAGCAGGTGTGGGGTAGGCTGGAGGCTTGCACCTCAGCCTGCAGTCGTCTGTGGGACAGGACTGTCTTGTAAATCCTTTGTCCCAGCCATAGGCTGGTTCATCCACAGAGCCCTCTGGTTCCTCCTGCCCCTCCAAGGCCCCTCTGCATTGCAAGGCTCCTCTCTTATAGGAAGAATGCCTCCAGGCCCTGCTGCATAGAGCCCCCAAAGCCCCTACCTCCTGGAGCCTCAGTTTCCACAAGTATGAAAGGGAATAAAAATTCCCACATCACAGGATTAACGTCAATGAACTCATGGATGAAAAGTGGCCAGCCTGCGGCCAACACCAAGCTGACTTCTATTCCTGTAACTGTCTGCACCCCACATGTGGCAAGCACCTGTCTCCTCTTCTGGGGCTTCCATCAGAAGAGCCCAGACTCACATTAGGTCTTGGGACAGAGTGTTGACCAGCGTGGGCTCCAGTAAACTTTCTGCCTCCACGCTTTGGGCCCTGAGAGCTGGGACGGAGCACGGTGCTCACCACAAACAGCCTGAGTGAAGGAGGAAGGAAGAGGGGACAAGCTGAGCTGCTGGGGCCCCAGAGGAAGCTGAACTCCAGGCCATGGTATGACAGTTCTCCAGGGCCCCGTCACAGCCCCCTGCCCACCCCACCAGCTGACGTCAGTGGGGAGTGCGTGGCCCTGGCTCAGTAGACACGATCCAGCCTGGGCCAGCTCCCTGGACTATGAGCTATGCCACTGCATTCCTGCAGCCGACAGAGCTTCGTGTCCTAGGTCAGCATCACCCTCTCCGTAATGACACCTCTTCATCCCACTCCCAACACCCCACCTCACCCAGGTTCAGCCCTAGAAAATAGCTATTAAGGACCTATGATATGCTGGTTTCATATCCAGAACTTCATTTAATTCTCCACACACCCTGACATTTCACAAGTCAGGAAAGTGGCTTAGAGGGTCTGTGTAACCTGCTTGAGGTTATATAGCTGGCCTTCCAGCTCAGGTTCCTGTCTGCGGCACTCATGCCTGTGAATAAGTAGATGTGTGCTGGAAGAGCGTGGTTGTCGGAGAACCTGTGCGACTAGGCCTCTTGTTTGTCAAGGAGGAAGTGGATACCCAGCACTGGGAAACGAGTGCCCCGGGCCATGCTGTGGGCTCCTGGCAGAACCAGGTTGGGTTTAGAACCTTTTTTTGGCACTGGGTGCTTGAAGGGAGGGGTTCTGCTGGGAAGGATCCCTCCTTCACTGCCTCCAGGTCTGCACTCAGAGCCCCTTCCCAGAGAGAAGTCTTTCTAGAAGTCCCAGCTCTACCCCACATTGACGTTAGTTTTCTTCATGGCACTTATTGTCACTTGCAGTTTTATGTATCAAAATATTTATTTATTGTTTCTTCCCTGAGCTAGAATGTGAGCTGTGTGAGTTCAAGGAAGGTCTGTCTTGTAGAACAGCACCAGGCACAACTCAATTTTTATAGAATGAATGAGTGAGTGGAGTCAGGTGATAAAGGAACAAGAATTAAGTGGGGCCATGTTTGGTATGAAAATAAATGTTTTAAGTGCAAGCCAAACAGATAATCCTAGGTGGAAGAGGGGAGTAAAAAGAAATTTAGAAAAGGGAAGGCAGGGCCCCCATGTACAGCCACGTGGTTTGGCACATAGATTGCAAAGTAAATGGTGCCCCTTCCAATTATACAGTGCTCAACTTTGACAACAGTGCGTGCGTGGCACCTCCCAGGAGGGGGAAGGATCAAGCCGTTTGACCTCCTCAGCAGGGCCTGAGGGAGCAGGGGAGCAATGGGTGAGGCAGATCTACAGGTGTCTGTAGCAGGAGGAACAGGCTGTACCCTCCATGAGGACGCCACGTGGTCGCGGTTAGCAGTTTGCCATCCGGTGTTGTCTTCACAGACAGTTGTCCAACTGGGGTGGGGGGGCAGCTGTTCTTCTGTTAGCAATCTCTAGTACCTGGAGCGCCCAGCCGGCCGTGGGTAGGGAAATCACCCTGACACACCCCACAAACACACACCAAACACTGTGGACAAAGATAATCGCAACAGGGGAAGGGAGGGCTGTTTCCTGAGCCAGCTGCGGGCTTGGAGGCGGAGGACACTGTGTTCTGAGGTCTCTCCTCGAGCAGAGAACCGAGTGAGGAACCTGTCACAGTTGCGGCAGCCTGGTCCCCTTCCTCCTCCCCAGTTCAACAGGCTGGGCACAAATACAATCACCCTGTGATTGCGGCCTGTCTCCGATGAGTCACCTTGCCCACAGCGAGCCTAGCTGGGCGATGTTATCGCCTCCCCTGCTTACTTAATTCCTTGGTTGACATCACCACCGCCTCCGTCTTCTCCTTCTCGGCACTGTAGCCTGCAGCCCGGCATATCCTGGAAGAGAAGGTGGTGGAGGTCTCTTGCCAAAAACTATAAGGGTAGGAAAATGGGGAGCTTCAGTGTCTTGGCCTTTAGCCCCAAGAGGTTTGGCCTGGTGTCTTGCTTTGCACACAGGTCCTCAGTTTACCTCCCAAGAGACATTCCTTAGCATCAAGTCCTGAGAGATCCTTTCCCACTCGTGCTCTACACTAATTCCCTCTCTCCTTGTTCAGTTGGGGTTTCCTGCTGGACAGGGGCCTTTATGTAGGCCACACTGCTTGCCCTTCGGTGTGTCCAACTGTATCCTTGGATTGCAGTCCTCAAGTCAGCCCTCTGATGACGCCAGGCCATTGCTCCCAAGTTCTGTCTAGCGCAGGCACAGCAGCCTCCCAGCCGCTGGGATGGGCCTTTGGGTCCCAGGCTTCCCCAGGGTTAGCCTGAGAGTCCTGCTGGCTTCTGCCCACCTCTCTGTCTAACCACTCTGTCCTGGGATCCAGCTCTCTTTCCTTTGCCTCCATGGCCCATCAACCTCCTGGGAGGCTAAGCCAGCCCTTGGTCATCACCTAGCATTCCCTCCTACCTCCCCTCACCTGTCATCCTTCTTCATGCTGACCTGTGGTCAGTGGCACATAGAGGTGCCATGGGATTAAGGTGGCCAGAGATGTGTGCAATTCCATCTCAGCCTGGTCTCTTCTTCTGCAAATAGGAGGGATGAGGGAGGAATTCAGTGCCTCTCCCCACCCTGTCCTGCTTGCCCCCCCATCCCATTTAAGCTGAACAGCAAAGGGCATGAGACTAAGAGGCCCCTGGAGAAGGCTCCATCCTGGCCTCCTTGGCTGACCCCGGTCCAGGATAGGAAGCTGCCTGGGCTTGGCATGCAAGGGAGGCAGTGAGGGGAAGTGGGTGAAGCTGGGCAGGGAGAAGAGCCAACCCTTCGAGCACCCTCTGTGACCCGCAGTAGACAGTTCCTCAAATGTCACTGCCAGAGGCCAGGGAAGAGGGAGATTTCTAAACACCAGTCACTTTTGCTCTAGTTATGTGACCAAAATGAATTGTTCCTTAGAAGGAAAAAGAAAAAAAACACCACAAAAGCCAAAACCCCCCACCATGGAGTTCATGCCTATTGCCCTATCACAGCTAAACAGATCTTGAGAGCAGATAGCACCTAAGCCAGGGCAAGTTCTTCTCTGCCCCCTCCCCCCCCCACACTCCCCAGGAGAAAGACATCAGGGTTCTGCTTTGCCACTCTGCATGCAAACACTGGCTGGCCCTCAACGTCCTGGAACACTGTAGAATGGTATTCTAAGTAAGGAGGAGGTGGGCTCCAGAGAGACAGGACTGGAGGAGCAGGCCTGGGCTCAGTACCACATGCTAGTCTGTTTCTTTACCTGTCAGATGGAGGAACTATTGATAAAACATCAAAATAACAAGTGTGAAAGTGGTTGGACTATTCACTAGACAAGAGGCTGGGGTCCTATAGTGAAGGGAAGGGAATTAGGGTTTCAGAGAAGAGGCCCCATCTCGTGCTTTAAGATCAGTTGACTTCATCTGTTAGGTTCCCTGTAAGTTGTGAGTTGAGTTCTTATTAATGCTTCTAGTGAGGTGCACACCTTGAGAGTGATCAACACCATCACTGAACTCGGCTTGTGGTCTGCTCAGACCCTTGGATCCTTTTCCAAGTTCTAAAAGACAACCTAGCCAGGTCTAATGGGTGTTCCTCCTGTTGTACTTCCCTCCTTAGTCATAGACTAAGCTCAAATTCTAGTCTCCTAGAATCCTGACTGTTTTCTTCAGTTGGAGCATATAGCTTGACTTTGGCTATAGTTTGAACCCTTTTTCTCTTCTAAGTTTGAGCCCAAATTTCACCTCCACTCACATAGCCCACATGTATCTCTCACTCATTTATCCCAGACTGAACTTATCTTTCATTCATCAGCCATTCCTCCACTTGAATGCTAGATCTTAAATTTGTGGTCACATGCCTCATCACCCAAGCCAGAGGCTGAGTCATGCTTGACCACTGCCTTCTGTCCACCACATCTGTTAGCCATCTCATCAGGTGGATTCTAACACTGTGGTGTTT
The DNA here is from genome assembly GCF_000181295.1 of Otolemur garnettii. Classification (NCBI taxonomy): domain Eukaryota; kingdom Metazoa; phylum Chordata; class Mammalia; order Primates; family Galagidae; genus Otolemur; species Otolemur garnettii. The sequence continues at coordinate 1,600,017 of NW_003852419.1, read as the reverse complement.
TAAGGCTCCATCCCCTATTCTCATCCCCCCAGCCTCAGTTTCTATGCTAGTGTAGGTCCTTATCTCTTTCCTTAAGAGCTGCTAGTGAAACCAATCAGACCTCCTGGACCACCCTCCAACCAGCTGCTGGGGGCTCTTTTTTGACACCAGGGTGCAATCCCCTCTTGGTGGCTCCCTGGCTGCCTGTCCAACTTTGTGCCCTGACCCGACTGGACATAGACCGTGTGCATGCTGGAGACAGCTGGGCTGGGATTACTTCGGTACTTTTGCTCAGACTGCTGTGACAATTCTTCCCCTCCTCTCAGCCCAGGGAGAGCGTCCTCTTCCTCCTTCTCCCCTTCCTTCTTATTTTCTTCCTCTAGGAGGCCTCTCTGACTGGACATGTATGGCTAAAGCCCTTTTCTTGGTTCCTCTGCTCTGTCTACTCCATGTTGAGCCTACACCTCCCCACGGTGCCTCCCCAGCTGCCAAATGGGGCCCACAGACAGTGCCTCATTCTGTCTCCACCTGGACCCCAGTCCCACCAAAAATGTGGTGGCTGAATGCCAGGCAAGCATGGAGGTATCTCGTTTTACAGCTTCCTGCTGGGGACCCCAGACAAGTTACTCGTCTGCCAAATGAAATAATAATGTTACCTGCTTCCCAGGATGGGTAGCTGGGCCAGTTGAGCACTTGGTAGAGAGCCTGGCACACTATGAGAGATGGCATCCATATAGCATTGACTGTTGTTACAAATTAGTAGGACCCAGGAGAAAATGCAGACAGACCAGGGCTTTGCTCTGCATAGCCCCTCAACCCCCTCTGTCTTGTCCATACTTGCCTGTCCATACTTCCCCTTTCTGGCTGTCTGCTCTCTCCACCCAGACAAAGGCTTGGGCAGAGTTGTCTCTTCCCCTTTGCCAGCCCCTCCCTGGACCCAGTGCTATTCATGTGGGGCTGTAATCTCCAGTGTCAGAATTGTTGTTCTCAGCCTGGGGTCAGTGTGGGCTGCCACACTCCTCTCTGACTGCAATTGAAATGCTTTCCTCAGCAAGGCCCCTGAGGTTGTCCCCAACCACACAGAGAGTGAGATGCTGAACTGGCACACTTAGCACATTGATAACCTGTGTCTTCTAGCTCCAAAGCCCAGACTCTAGCCATTTGCCCCGCCACTCTTTATTTAGTTGTTTATTATTTTAAGACCGTGGTTCTTGACCTTCCTAATGTTGTGACCCTTTAATACAGATGATGTTGTCATGCTGGGTACTCATATGTGGGTGTATCTGCATGTGGGCAGACCCACCTGGAGACAGATAGAGGAATGGTGTCTTGGTTCCTAAGACCATGGGAAATATGTGTTTTCTGATGGTCTTAGGCAACCCCTGTGAAAGGGTCATTCGACCCCCAAAGGGATTCTGACCCACAGGTTGAGAATCGCTGGTTTAAGAGACAGGGTCTTGGCTCTGCGCATGTGGCTCAAGTGGGTAAGGCGCCAGCCATGTACACCTAAGGTGGTGGGTTCGAATCCAGACCGGCTGCCAAACAATGATGGCTGCAACCAAAAAAAAAAAATAGCCGGGTGCTGTGGCGGGCGCCTGTGGTCCCAGCTACTTGGGAGGTGGAGGCAGGATACTCGCTTGAGTCCAGGAGTTGGAGGTTGCTGTGAGCCGTGATACCATGGCACTCTACCCAGGGGGACAGCTTGAGGCTCTGTCTCAAAAAAAAAAAAAAAGAGACAGGGTCTTGCTCTGTTGCCCAGTTGGTAGTGCAGTAGCATGGCCATTGATTGGAATTCCTGGGGTTCAAGCAATCCTCCTGACTCAGCCTCCCAAGTAGCTGGGACTATAGGTCTAAGCCTGTACACTGGGCTCTACTTTTTGGGGCATCTTTCTGACCTCAGTCTCCTCATCTGCAAAATGGGTATAATTATTGCTTTTACTTCCTCAGCCAGAGGAGGGAGAAGAAGAATGAGGTGAAGCTGGGACCTTGCAAGGAGCCGACCTGGGTAGGGGATATAATGTAGTCACCTTCCATGCAGGAAGGCTGCACCAGGACAGCTACCTCCCTTGCAGCTGCTGGAGCCCGGTGCCTGAGCCCACAGTGCCCCCTGCTGGGGAGTCAGCCCAGACGCTCCCTGTGGGCAGCACCAGCCTTACACTCTACACTTCCACACCACATCCACTGGGAAAGAGTCGCCCCTGCCCTCAGGGAGCCTGGTCTGAGGGAGGATGTGCACCCATGGCTCAGGAAGCTCAGGTTGGAAGTGAAGACTTGTTTCTGTGAAGGGAACTTCCTAGGCCAAGGAATCCACCATTCTTCTCCTTGAAATCTCTCATGGAGAGAAGGGTCTGCGCCTGCCGGTAGGAAGCTGGTGGTCCGGGGGTAGCTACACTCTCTGCCCATCCCACATGGATGTTGGGCACCAGCAGACCCTGGGAAATCAGGGGTGAGGCTGGCCAGCTCGTTTGCTTGCCATCAGCTGGGCCTCTCCCAGTGATGTTCCTCCAGGCCCCCAGCCCAGGCCCACCTTCCTCCCTGCCAGACCTCTCCTCTGAATCAGCTGGCTTCATTATCTCTGCCTTCTCTCAGCCTCATTCCGTGTTGGGTGCTAGGGACTCAGAGATGAGCAAGCTCCTAACTGTCCCCCCAAGTCGTCACTAGCCCCACCTCACAATCTCTCCTCCCTCCTTCATCCCTAGTGTCTTCCTTGCTCCTTGGGTTCTGCAACCTGTCCTGGAGGAGGGCAGCTGTGGTGAACAGACAAGTCCCAGATTAAAATCCAGCCAGCTGTGGCCACCTTCCTACCCCTCCCATGAAGGTCTCCTAGTCCTGCCCCCTTCAACTGCCTCCTCCCCCAACTGCCTACGTGCTCTTAGATGGAATTCCTCTTCCTCTAGGATATCTCCCTGGATGGAACCCAGCCTCTGAATGTCTCCAGCTTTAGACTTTTGCAGGCTTTCCTGGCATACCCTGCTTTGTCCTGGGTCCATTCATTGTCCTACCTGCTTCACTGATGCTCCAGGCCTCAGGAGGAAAGACCTACGCCACCTCCTTCACTGCACACCTAGCAGCACCCAGGGGACAGTGCATATGTGCTTGTTTAAGTCCATTTGAGTCAGTGAGTTTCAATTTGGCACAGTTTTGCCCCCAGGGGACATTTGTTAGTGTCTGGAGATAATTATGGTTGTCACAAATGACAGGGGAAGGTGCTACTGGCATCTAGTGGGTAGAGGTCAGGGATGCTATAACATCGCTATAACATCTTACAGCACACAGAGCAGTCCCTTAAACAAAAAACTGTCCTGCCCAATATGCAGATATTGCCCAGGTTGAGAAAACCTGATTTAAATGAACCCATAGATTGAGACATTCATATAGTGGTCAAGAAGGACAAGGGCACGTGCAGGAGATTGTTCATTCCACCAAAGGAAGCAGAGCAGGAGCCTCAGAGCAGACACCAGCATCCCTTCCACCTGACCTTTACAATCCCAGCTGCCCCCGAACTTTTTTAAGGGGGCTGGGAGGTCTGTGCAAGTGGAGACAGACCTGAGCTAGAAAGAGAAGAGCCAGGGTCTGCCCTGAGAGTCTGTGGGGGAGTGGCCTCTGTGTGGGGCGCCATTTGGGAGCAGGGGGTGGCTTGGCCTCAGTTAAGTTATCTCTTAAATGGAGATGGGGTGGCGCCTTCCAGTCCTAAAGGCCAAATGTCCAAAACTGTGTCTCAGACGTGCACAGGTCATTTTTCCCTCTGCCATGGGCAGGATCCCTCCAGCAGGACTGAAGGTAGAGTACTGTGGCTTCCAGTACTTCCACATGAGGGGTTATCGTGGCCATAACTGCCCTCCCGAGAAACAGCCGTAAGAACAAGAATGCTTCGATAGGTGCCATCAAAGCTTCTTCCACGGCTCCTGGGGACTGACTGGGTGGGTGGGACAGTTGGGAGCAGCTGTTAGCCAGTCCCCGTGCAGAGGTAGAGGCTGCAAAGGGTGGGGTTGAGAATGTCCCAGAGGCTGATCACCTTGAGACAGCTCTCTCTTTGGGGGCTCTTCAAGGCCTTTCTCTGGGCCCTCCCTGGGTGGGCTTGGGTGACCCAGGGCTCTTGGCAGCTGGGTGGGGGGACTGCTCTCCTTTAATGAAGTGTTCTTTCATGGCCAGGGGCCTGGCTGTAGTCCCCTGGGCAGCGGTCCATGAGGTCCCCTTCCCCTCGCCCCTGTAGGGGAAAGTGAGCCTACAGAGGCCCTGCCAGCCCTTTTACCCCAGAGGAGCCCTGGTCTCTGGTTATTATGGGGACCCTGAGCAACTCCTTCTCCAGACCTTACAGAACTGCTTTATGGAGAGTGACCTCTGCCCAGGGTCCAAGCCTAAACAGGAAAGGGATTGGTCTTTGAGGAGAATAAGCAAAAGGCAGAATTATCTGGAAACTTCTGTGCCAATTTCAGCAGCTCTTCCTGAGAGTGGGGTGTGTGTGTGCACGTGCACACACTGCACGGGGACAAGGCGGGATCATGGGTCTTACCATGTGGCTCTTTGCAGGTGAGGCTACATTTTGGAGTTGGCCCTAGGCCAGATGCAGGAATCTCCACTGAGAGGATCATTCACTCTGGGCTTCAGCGCTCATCTCTAAGTAGGCACAATACCAGTCCCTACCTTGCAGATTGTTGCAAGGGTCAAATGGGGAAATATGTGGAAATCATTCAGCATAACTCCTAGGGTATAGGCAGCACCCCAAAACTGCTGGCAGGTATGGATTTTGCTGCTGCTGTCGTCATTATCATCATCATCTTGGTTTCCAGAATCCAACTTTTGGGTGACTGTGGCTTCTGCCTAATATGAAGAACAAAGCGTAGTCAGGTTTTTTCTTAAGCAGCTTGCAGAGGCAAGGTTAGGAGAGGCTCTAGCCCCAGGAACACCTTGGATACTTGGGGTGCAGAGTGAGGACCAGAGACGTGGGGTGGCTATGGGGTGGCTGGGGGCAAAGCTGAAGCTGGCTGTATTTGCACTGCCTTCAGGAAGCATGTATGTGTGGTGAGTGTGTAAGGGCACACAGTGTGGTTTGGGTGTGTGAGAGCATGTGTGGTGTGTATGTGTACTCTGGGTGGGGTTTGTGTGTGCTGGGCATGTGCCACGTGGGACTGTGGCTCTGGCCTGTGTGAGTGAGGGTCGCCCTGTGTGTCTGTGCTCTGGTGTCCCTGCCTCATTGTTCTGCAAGTGAGTGCATTTGTGCTTTAGCTGCTGTGTTAGTGCAGTACCTGGCTGTTAGGTCCTCTCTATGTGTCCTGGTAGGTTGGTTTGTGGGAGCTTTAGTTGATTGGGGGTCTCCAAGGCTGCATCTGGAGACATGCTTTCATGCAAGTGGAAGCTAAGGATTCTTCTCTTCTGTAGTAAATGCTGTATTTTTATTACATCGAACTCCAGGCCAGGAGGGAGTTTAGCATTCTACCCTGGACTAGTTTTCTCATTTTACATATAGGGGTCTCAAGACCTAGCCAGTGACAGGGAATGAACTGAGGCATGGCCTTGGGCTACTGTTGGGAAACTCCCGGGCCCTACTCTCTGCACTGAACAGTACCTCTCCTGGGCTGGCCCTGGGCAGAGGGAGAAGCCTCAGGTACAGGCTTCGGCTGGGCCTGGGCAGGGACTTCTCTGGAACAGGCCCCTGGAAGGCAGGGTCCCCAATAAACAATGAACAAGTTTTTAGTATAAATATGTCCCATGCAATACTTGTGACATTCTTATACTAAAAAATTATTCAGTATTTGCCTGAAAATTTAACTGGGTATCCTTGCTTTAATTTGCTCAATCTGGCAACTTAGTGCCAGATAAGCTAAGGGGCTGATGGAAAAATGGGGGACTTGCCCTTATGCCAGGAGCATAGGTGTGACTTCCCTTGAAGTCCTTGGCCTCTGCCTGGTAGTTCCACATAGTCTAACTTGGTGGACTCAAGGAATGGGTCAGAATGATTCCATGGGGTTCTGGAAGTCTGACTGGCCTGTGACAGCTTTCCTACTGATGTGGCTGCTGTTTTTCAAATATTAAGAGATACTATTGTGATGAATAAAATGCACATTTGTTCCAAGGCAAGCATTACATAATAGCTTTTAGCTATTAAAGCTTTTTCTCAATCAAGAGAATACCAAAAATACAATTACTGGTGAAGAGGGTCAGTTCTGGGAAGTGTGTCTTTCCATACTGATAGAGTGTGAGAATTCTGGGACTTGACCTTTGGTACCATGGACCCCCCTGGACATCTGATGAAGCCTATGGACTCCTTCTTGAAATCATGTTTTCAAATGTATAAAATCAATTCCACAGGACTATAAAAAGAAATCAATGACACTCTAACACAGTTATCAAAACATTGAGGAAACAGTCCAGGCAAGGTGGCTCTTGCCTATTGTGCTAGTACTCTGAGAAGCCGAGGTGAGAGCATACCTTGAGCTCAGGAGCTAGAGACCAGCCTGAGCAAGAGCAAGACCCATCTCTACCAAAAACAGAAAAATTAGCTGGGCATCATTGTGCATGCCTATAGTCCCAGCAACTTGGGAGGCTGAGGCAGGAGGATCACTTGAGTCGAGGAGTCTGAGGTTTCTGTGAGTTAGGCTGACTCCATGGCACTCTAGCCTGGACCAAAAGAGTTAGTCTCTATCTCTAAACAAATAAAGAAAAAAATATTCAGGGAACAGCTCTATGATATAGTAGTAGATGTGCTTCTATACCGACATGTTAATGGTGATCATTTTAAAGTGGTGAGGAGTATACTTCTGACAACAAAGCTTCAGGTTCTGCAAATACTACTATGGATTTTTCCTACATCCACATTGAAAGGAAATGCTAAATTTCCGTTACAGGCTAGTGAAAAAAATACATATATGTATTCCTATGAATTTGGATGGAAGTATATATTATTGCAAGGATTTCTAGGAAGGAGAGGGAGTCTGTGGACTCCAGGATAAGAGTACCTGCAGTATCTGGAGAGTACCTGGAGTATCTTCTAGAGAAGAACTCCAGCCCATGAGAGGATTATAAATGAGTACAGGCAAGAGTCATCTGTACTCAGACACAAGGAAAAATCAGATGGGAGCATGATGGGCAGCTGAGCACATGTGAACTTCGTGGCTGCCCACAGGACAAGACCCGAGGAAAGGTAGGCTCCCACCTGCACTGCCCGGGCCAGTGCTGCGGTCCTAGGGTGAAGCCCTGCTCTCCAGGGTCCTTGCCACTGGGTATGGAGTGTGTGGTCAGACTCTGTCCTTTCTGAGCAGACACCCAGGGGCACTGAGGCTGGGAATCTGGGCACTCTGGAGAGAAGGTTCTGAGTGGAGGGCCTCCAGAAGGTGAGCAGGTGAGATCAGAGGCCCTGGTTCTGAGAATAGCTGTGGGAAGCTCTGGGGGGGTGGGAGGGAAGGGAGTGCTGCAGGGAAGTCAGCAATAGATAACTGTCTGGAGGGCCGGAAGTACACAGGATGAGCTGCATGGGGGACGAAACCACGAGGAACTTTCTGGAAATCTGTGCCTTTTGCATCCTTCTTGAACCCCTCTTTCTCTCCCCTCTTCCTGCCTGAAACCAGGATCCAACTTCCTCTTTGTTCAAATTACAACTCAAAACATATTGAATCTTAGAGAACAGTCCTGTGAGGAGAACCTGTGGAAGTGCATTGTCTCTGAAGTTGTAAGAGAATGTATACACATGTGCAGAAAACAAAAAGTCCACTTGGCATGTGAAGCGACGCGCAGCTCTGCTGGCTGGCCAGCTGCATCCTGCCTGAGTGGACACTAGCTAGGGCCTCCTCTCAGGCTCAGTGTCCCTCCCCTGCTCTTTCCTGTCCCAAAGTGGCCCAAGCTCACGGGGGAGCTTTCCAAAATAACCACATGGAAAACCTACCTTTGAGGAGGAACTAGCATCCTGTGACTTGTGGTGGTGGATCATCACAGCAGAGTCTATGAATGCAGATTCCTGGGCCCCATCTGCCCTGATGAATTGCCCTTTCCTGGCAGGTGCTGGGGCCCCTCCAGCAGATGGTCCCTGATGGCCACTCTGAGCAGCCTACCCCTGACTGGCTGCTTGCTCAGTGAGCTCCAGGAGACAGCTGGAGTTGGGGGCTTCTCATGTAGTGCTTCAGAGACTCGGCTTCAGGACTGAACTGTCGAGCTTTTGAAAACTGCCTTTTGACAGTCTTGATCATTCTGACATGGGGTGAGGTATGGTAGTGTAGTGTACGGTGGGATGGGTGAAACACACGATGCCTTCTGGTGCCAGATGACAGAGGGTAAAGAGTGACACAGTGTGAGGTTTGGGGGGGCCAGCTGACGCATCCTGTCCCGGCCACTCCTTAAGTGGAATAGGAATGATACACCCTGGCCTGTCCATGGGAGCGGACATGAGAGAAGCAGGGAGTCCCACGGAGAGCCGAGGCTTTCCGTTCCTCTGGGACGAGCTGTGTTTGATCCACTGTGGGCCACTTGCATCTGGGGCCTTAAAAACCCGTAGGCCTTCTCGACCAAGTTGTAAATTCCTACTATGAGTTACCAGGGCAACTTTTCCAAAACTATCTTCAGAGTAGCATCAGCATACCTTGGAATGTAATAAAGTATTATTCCACAAAACATACAAAAACAGTGACATTTTTCTTTAAAAGTCTATTTTTGATCCTACCTTTACAGAGTGGTTGGAGCTTGCCCAATGCATGGGCAATATTGAGAGTCTGTGAACAAATGTGTTTTGGAAATGCTGCATTGGACTGTGAGCACCTTGAGGAGAAGAGTCAGGACCGCTGATCCTCCATATCATTATTGGTGGCCCCCAATGAACCACACCTTCTGGTGTTCATGCCCTTGTATATAGTTCTCTACCAAACATGGGCTTGGGTATATGACTTGCTTCTGTTTTGTTTTGTTTTGTTTTTCAGACAGAGTCTCATTCTGTTGCCCTTGGTAGAGTGCTGTAGCATCACAGCTCACAGCAACCTCCAACTTTTGGGCTTAAGTGATTCTTTTGCTTCAGCCTCCCAAGTTGCTGGGACTATAGGCACAACCACAACGCCCAGCTATTTTTTGTTGCAGTTGCCACTGCTATTTTAACTGGCTGAGGCCAGGTTCGAACCTGCCACCCAGGGTATATGGGGCCAGCACACTACCCACTGACCGATAGGCACTGCCCTAGGACTTGCTTTTGACAAGGTGACATTAGCAATATTAGCAAGCACAGCACAAACATAGATCTGATGGCACTGGCTTCTCCTCTTGGGGCTATACTCTTGGAATGATCTCAGGGAAGCTAGCCACCTAGCTGAAAAGAAGAAGAATTTATGTAGATTCTTGAGTGATGAGACAGAACAGGAGAAAGAGAAGCCACCTTAAGTTGCTGAGGCACCAGATATCTTAGTGTGGGCTTCTGGAACTTTCCAGGTTAGTCCAACTGAATGAGTGACACTGGCTGATACCGCTGGGAGCAGAAGAACCAATCAGCTGAGTCCTGCCCAATTCCTGACCCACAAAATCATGAGAAATAACACATCGTTGCTGTTTTAAGCCATTAAGTATTGGAGTGGTTTGTTATACAGCAGTAGGTAACTGGGACACTTGCAGCAGGTGTGTAATAAACGTGCATGAACTGAGAGATGGAAATTCGCATTTCTAGTTCTGATGCTCATCTCCTACATTGGTCTTGTATACTCATTAAGCCTTGGTCACGTCTACGTTCTAGTATGATTTCTGTGATGATGAATCTTGTATGTCAATTTGACTGGGTCACAGGCTGCCCAGGTATTTGGTCAGATGTTATTCTGAGGGTTTCTGTGAGGGTATTTTTGAATGGGATTAACATTTATATCTATAGGCTGAGTAAAGCAGACTGCCCTCTATGGGTGGGCAGTCATGAATGGGTGGGCCTCATTCAATCAGTTGAAGGTCGAAACAGAACAAAAGATGGACTCTTCCTTGAGTAAGAGAGAATTTTCCTGCTGACAGTCTTCAAACTGGGACATAAGATTTTCTTGATCCTGCAGCAGCCCACTGGCCTTCAGACAGAAAATAGGACATTGGCTCTTTAGATTTTGAGCTGGCCACCCTCCACTACTGCCTGAGCCAATATCTCATAATAATTCTCTCTATATGTATTTAGGTATGTGTGTGTGTAAAATGCATTTGGTACACCTAGCTTACCAAACATTACAGCTTAGCCTCCCCTACCTTAAAAGTGCTTTAACCCTTGCGTTAGACCAGAGTTAGGCAAAACCATTTGACAACACAGTGCGCTATAGAATATCAGCTGTTGTCCTCATGATTGTGTGGCTGACGGGGAGCTTCAGCTCGTTGCTGTTGTCCAGCATCAGGACAAGATTATTGAACTGCCCAGGAAAAGATCAAAATTCAAAACTTGAAGTATGATGTCTATTAAATGTGTTGTTTTGCACCAACATAAGGTCAAAAATCACAAACTGTCCAGCATCAGGACAAGATTATTGAACTGCCCAGGAAAAGATCAAAATTCAAAACTTGAAGTATGATGTCTATTAAATGTGTTGTTTTGCACCAACATAAGGTCAAAAATCACAAACTGAACCATCATAAGTTTGGGATTGTGTGTGCATATACATCTCCTATAAGTTCTGTTTCTCTGGAGAACCCTAATCCAGATTTTGGTACTGACAGTGGGAAGCCACTGTAGCAGGTACCTAAGAATGTGAAAGTGGCTTTGGAATAGGGTAATGGACAGAGACTGGAAGAGTTTTGTGGTGTACGCTGCAAGAAGCCTAGGTTACCTTGAAGACTGTTCGTAGAAATATAGGCATTAAAGGCAAGTCTAGTGAAGGCTCAGAAAGAAAAGAGGAGAGCTGAAGAGAAAGTTTCTACCTCCTAAGAGAATACATATATCATCATGAACAGAAAGTTGGTAGAAATATGAACGTTGAAGGTGCTTGTGGTGAAGTCCCAGACAGAAACGAGGAACATACTAGAAACTGGAGGAAAGGCTATCCTTGTTATAAAGTGGCAAAGAACTTGGCTGAATTGTGTTCCAGTGTTTTGTGGAAGGTAGAACATGGGAGTGATGACCTTGGGTATTTAGGAGAGTAGATTTCTAAGCAAAGTGTTGCAAATGTGGCCTGGTTTCTCCATTTTGCTTATGGTAGGAGAGAGATATATTGAAGTCATTGTTAAGCAAAAACTAAACAGAACTTAAGGATTTTGAAAATTGTTAGCTTATCTATATTGTAAAAAAATAAAAACAAAATATGTTTTTGTGCTTGGTGAAAACGCCATAGTGTGGCTGGACTTTCAACCCATGAAGAGAACAAAGAGAATACTCACAAACTGAATCAGCCATCTCAGTTGAAGCCCAGTATAGAATTCCAGAAGGAACACTTACAGCCGGGCCTAAAGGGTGCAGAGAAAAAAATGGGGTGGCGTGAAGGAAGGCTGTTGGACTTCTGGAATTCTATAGGGCAGGATAACAGAGCTAGCTGGGTTTGAACATCTGTTATCCCTCAAGAAAAGGGAAAGTTGACCCCTTAAGACTGATCAGAGACTATGAAGGCTGCCGTAGCCATCAAAAGCCCAGGTGAGATGGTTATTTCCTCCTGTTTTCAGAGGCTGGGGCCACCTCCTTGGTCCCAGTGGGCAGAATGCTTCTGCCCAGTGCCTCAGGGGTAAGGCTGACCAGCAGAGCTTCGGGTGGGTCCACTGAGGGTGGTGGGAGTGATGCTGCTGCCCTGCTGGGCAGAGCATCACACCAAAGAGGTATGAGCCTTAAATTATTCTTGAGCCTTAAATTCTAATGGAGTTTGCCTTGCTAGGTTTGGGGCTTGTTTGGGTCCATTGCCCCTTTCTTCCTTCCAATTTCTCCCTTTTGGAATGAGAATGTCTATCCTGTTCCTGTCTCACCATCATATTCTGGAAGCACATAACTTGTCTGGTTTTATAGGGTCACAGCTAGGAAGGAATTTTGTCTCAGGATGAATCATAGCTCAAGTCTCACCTACATCTGGTTTAGATGTCATTTAGTTAGACTTCGGACTTGGAATTGATGCCAGATTAGGTTAAGATCCCTGGGGCTGTTGGAATGGAGTGAATGGATTTTACATGTGAGAAGAACGTACATTTTGGGGGGCCAGAGGGCTGAATGTTACAGACAGAAATGTGGCCCCCACCCCACAATTCATATATTGAAGCTGTAACTCCCAAAGTGACTATATTTGGCATTAAGGCCTTTAAGGTTAAATGAATCCATAAGGCAGGCTCCTAATCTAATAAAACTAGAGTCCCTCTAGATGAGGAAGAGACACCGTAGATCTCTCTCCGCATGCATGCACGCAGAGAAAAGGCCATGTGGCAACACAAGGAGGTGAATCTGCAATTCAAGGAGAGACTCCTTATTAGAAACCAACCTTGCTGGCTTCTCAATCTTGGACCTCCAGCCTCCAGAACTGTGAGAAAGTAAATTCCTGTTGTTTAAGCCACCCAATCCATGGTATTTTTGTTATGGCAACCTAAGAAGACTAATACAATTCTCCACAATAATTTGTTTTTCTTTTTTTTAAATCAATTTATCCCCCCCCCCCCCACAGCAATTTGTAAGTGAGGAGTCATGAAGACTTAGATTTTAATTCTGGCTTTCACTGATTTATTCATTTAGCCAGTATTTTAGTTCTACTATGTGTTGGACACTGCGTCAGACACTGGGTTTCAATGGTGAGCAACAAAGATGTGGTTGCTATCCTTGAGGAGCTTAAAATCATGTAATGGAGATGAACATTCATTAAATAGTCACTCAGTAGAATGAGCTATTAACAGGGACAAGTGCTATAGAGGATGTCATCTAGTCAAGGATGTCAGGGAAAGGTTTTTGAAGAAATGACACCAGATCTGACATAGGAAGGTAATTAAGAGTAAGCTAGGTGAAGAGGGGGAGGAATTGTGTTCCATGCAGAGGGAACAGCATGTGCAAAGAATGCTTTCACCAAGGAGGGAGCTGGTGGGTATTCAGGGACTGAAAGGGGGAGAAGTAGCAGAGTGGATGGTTCAAGAACAGGCTGGACAGACCATGGTAAGGCTTTGTTACAAAGCAATGGAAAGCCATTGAGCCTCTTACCCTAGGAGTGGGCATGGTCAGATTTGCAGTTCCAAAAGGTGCCCCTGGCTGCTGAGTGGTAAGCATGTGGAGAGAAGGAGAGTTGTATGGAGTCTGGTGAGGAGGCAGGTGAGGCACGCAGGGGGCTTGGATCAGGGTAGAGGCAACAGAGAGGGAGGGAAGGGCAAGCTTGGAGAGTGATTTACATATCAAGGCAAAATGACTGGGCTTTGACACTCAACAGTCTGTGGGAGGTGACCGGGAGGGAGGAGCAGGGGTGACCTGAGGTTTCTGGCATGGGCATCCAGGTGGTTGGTGGTGCCGTCTGGTTAGGGAGGGAGAATGGGGAGGACAAGTCAGGGCTGGGGGCAGTAGCTACTTACTAAATGGCTGAACTTGGAAGTTACTTTTAAGCCTCTGTATGCTTCAGTTTCCCCATCTGAGATAGATAGTATCAGTGAAGTGATATTTGTAGAGGGTCCAGCTTGGAGTAGTTGCCCCTGCATATCAAGGCTTTCAGTCTTTTTCTCTGTGAGGTGGCATGGGCAGATGCTATTGTTCTAACTTAAAGAATGAGGAAGTGGAGTCTCTGTAAGATTGGAGTCTTGCCCAAAGCCTCACACTGCTGGATCCAGACCTGCAGGAAGGTAGTGGGAAGCCTTCCCTCTCTGCCAGGCTGCCTTTAAAATCAGCTCATAGATCCCAGGAGCAGAAATTATTTACTTATGAGCTGGTCAGCCATCACTGGAGGCCTGGTATGGTTGGAAGGAGGAGATATAGTTCAGGTAGGAAATTCAATTAGAGGACAGAGCAGAGTTAGAGTGGGGAGGGGGATGAAATTAAACACCAAGTTCCAGGCTCGGCGCCTGTAGTTCAGTGGCTAGGGTACCAGCCACATACACCAGAGCTGGTGGGTTCAAACCCAGTCCGGGCCTGCCAAGAAACAATGACAACTACAACCAAAAAATAGCCAGGTGTTGTGGCGGGCACCTGGAGTCCCAGCTACTTGGGAGGCTGAGGCAAGAAAATCACTTGAGCCCAAGAGTCTGAGGTTGCTGTGAGCTGTGACGCCATGGTAGTCTACCGAGGGTGACATAGTGAGACTCTGTGGAGAAAAAAAAAAAAGACAAGAACAAAACAAAATAACACCAGGTTCCTTTCGTTCTCACATTTGGGGTGCTCATGAAGTTTATTTTTCATTCACATGAAGGTCCAGTCTGTGAACCTTCCTCTGAGCACTTAGGCACCCAGGCTCCTTCCATCCCGTGGCTTTGCTACCTGTAGGCCCTGAGGTCATGGCAGACAGGGGAAGAGAAGAGAATGAGACATGACTTCTGCTTATGCCGGACTGGCCACCCTTGGGGCCAGAGAAGCTGCACTTGTAGCTTGGGTGGGTGCCCCAAGAAGAGGAGAAGGTAAGTTTGGGTGACTAGCTACTTGGCCCCGCTAGAACAGGTCACAGCTGATTTACACACCCCAAATATCGTATTCTGGTAAAGAGAGATGCATCCAACTGGGCAGGAACACAGACTACTCTGGGTTAGGCTCCTGGGGTCCGTCTGACACTATGCCTCTTGGTCAGGAGGGAGGAGAAGGGGTAGGAAGGGCTATCCAAGCTCTTCCTTGGGATCTCTCTAGGAAGGGAGAGGACCAGCCTTGGGGTCAGCAGGTTGAAGAGCCTAGCTTGATCCCAGTGCACTGGCTAATGGAGAGCCACTTCTGGGTGAGCCCTGAAAGCCAACAGGAAACTTCCTTCTCTTCCTTCCTTTCCTGGTTTTCAGGAAGGGAACTGTAAACACATGGAGGTGTTTCCACCTCACTGGCCTTTTATAGACTGTCAGCCCCATGAGGGCAGGGTCTGGGCCTGATTCCCTCCTCTCCTGCACAGCTGACTCAGGGACAGCTTGTCTCCAGTGCCTGGTTAAACCTGTCTGTGTCCTGAGTCCTCAGATTTCATGGGGCTGAGCCTGGGTCCTGCTTGCCAGCACATTGCTTATGATGAGAAAAGATTCGTGTGGTCTAGACACCCCTGTCCCCCTTCCAAAGAGAACGTCTTTGTGTATCCAATCAAAGGAAATGGGACTTTCATGTTCTGAGCTGTGAGAGTCACAGGGACTCCTGGACCTGCTGTGAAGTGCTCAGGAGCACAGCTGTAGGTGAGTTCACAGGTTCTGTTTTGTCCATGTTATGCCTGCCCGCTGGCTCCCTGGGGAAGTGACAGGATGCACTTACGGCTGTGCCCAAATCAGCTCGGCCCTGTACTCAGGTGGAGACTGGTGGGCTCTGCACTGCTTTTTTTGACATCAGGAGAGACCCTCAGTATCTTCTGGGGAGCATCTTGGGCTTGGGGTGCCCTCCACCTGCTGCCCTGCAGCTTTTGTTTAAGCTGGACCCTTTCATGTGAGACTCTTTGCCCCCTGACTTTTACAGAAGCTTAGATGCAGCTGATGTTTTCTGCCCAGCAGGCTCTCAGTGTCTGAGAGGGCTTCGTCCACAGACCTGCCATAAGACCCCCCCCAAGTCTTACACTCAAAACGTCGGTACGGGCTTCCGGCTTTCTCCTGAGTTGTGTTTTCTTGAGAGTTATGTGTTTCCTGTGCTCTCATGCTGCAGATTAACTGCCTTTTCACTTTTCCCACAGGTTTTATCTCTCTGTGCAGCAAGGTCTCCCAATGCCGTGGTCAGACATGTGTGAACGGTGGAATCGGACAGATTGGAGCGGGCTTCGTCGCCTCTGCTCTCCCTAGCTGTGTTACCTGCAGGCAAGTCCTCTGAGTCTCGGGTTATTCATCTGTAAAATGAGGACAGTCATGCTATCTACCTCATAGCTTGGTTGTGAAGATTAAGTGAGGTAGTGATGTAATCCCTGGGCCTGAAATAAATGAGAGCTATTACCGCCCTGCGTGATCAACGGAAGCGAGGGCCTCTCCGCTCTCCCACTCTCACCAGCCATCCAGCCCAGTCCAGAGCAAAAGACTAAAGCCCTGCTTGTTCTGAGCCTTTAGGGGAGCCTGTGACAAGCTGAATTCATGAATGATGCCTCTGCAGGTGCCAGGGACCCACAGCTCCACCCTCACCCAGCCCGGTGCTGCCTGCCAGGCCCTTGTCAGCGGTTACAACCTCCAACTGCCTCCTGCTGCCTGAGTTTTATCAAAAGCTCAGTTGAGAGAAATAAAGTTCAAGGGGGTTATTTAAAGGCCATGCATTCCAGCCATTCTTCCAGCTGAGACTTAGCCCCCAACCAAGTCGCTCTCACGAAGCTTGGACCACATTATTTAGTCACCACAGAATCGTGTGTCCTTCCCTTATACTGGAGACTTGAAGGGAAATGGGCCCGAGGAGTCCTGCTGTTGTGTTTATTTTGGGACCTGCTGTCGTTATTATTCATTGCCTCTAGGTTCTCTGGAAGCCCTGTGAGCGGAATATATTTTAGTTTCCAGTTTCCAGCAAAACTCTGCATCCTCAGACGAACTGGTGGGCTTCTGACTTATGGGCAATGTGACTCACGAAACCGACCCCAATTCCCACTTTACTTGGGTTGCCAGGAAGCTCGGGGCCAAATTTGGTGCTCAGCTTTAAGAATCTTAGAGGCTTTCTTGGCCTGTTATTTAAAGGAGGGAGATGATTACTTTCCAGATGCTGATTCCTAACAGATGGGATTATAATCCTTATTTTGTATGTATCTTGTCAATCGCTTCAGGGCTCAAATGGGACCAGAGTGGGAGTAAGTAAATATAATCTGTGTCCTGGAGAGGAGGGGGATGGAAAATTGGCCAGTGAGTGGAAGGAGAAGGAGGAAGCAGCAAGGGGGAGAGATGGTGAGAGCCCTGGTGGCTACAGAACAAATGTCCCTTTCTAGGCCATTGTGCTGGTGGTGGAGAGTCTGGCCTCTCTGGCTCAGGGGGTGTGAAAAGAGGATATTCCATGAATTTGAAAAGAGAACCTCAGCCATTGCTTAATTTGCACTTCTCCCCAGCCTCCCAGGCTTTCTGGGTATTTTTATGACGTTGTGAAACATTGAAACTTAAAGCGTCTCTTTTCTCTTCCTCTTCTCTCCCAACCCAGTGACTCCCACCCACCCTTTTTTGTTTTTTTTGAACAAACCACCTTTCACCCCTTCTCTCCATCTGGCTGCCAGCACAGGGGTATGAGCTGGGCTGCTCACTGTGACGGTTCTCCCATCTCTGGGTGAGATGGGAGTCCCTCGGGCCTGAGGCCCATTTTGCTGCCAGAGCAGTTCAGATCTCAATGAAAAGGTGGCAACAGAAGCAGCAAACACATGAGCTGAGCTTTCTACCTTGTGCCGCTGAAGAACCACCCATTATTACTGTGACTATATTCTATTTAAATTAATCCTATGCCTCAGTTCATGGCACATGTTCATCATTGCTCCTTGCCAGGCCCCTTCATCTGTTCATCTCTCTGGTCCTCTCTGGTTTCTCACTCTTAGCACTGTTGACATTTCAGGCCAGGTCATTCTTTTTCTTGGGGCTGCCCTGTACATTGGAGGGTGTTTTGCAGCATCCTTGGTCTCTCCCCACTCCATGGCAGTAGCACCTCTCCACCCTCACTGTGACAATCAAAAATGTCTCCAGACATTGCCAAATGTCTCGTAGGGGGGAGGGAGCAAAGTCGCCCCAGGTTAAGAACCACCATCCTGTGCATCCCATTCCTCACTCCTCTCCCCTTCTGATGGAAAACTCTTGGATGCATTAACAGAGTACCCTCCTGTTTGCAAACATCCTTACAGCTCTGTTAATTGCCCGTACACATTCTTTGCTATTGGAGTTGCCATCTTCTTTGGATTTAGAAAGGGTAGGCCCTGTGGGTTGTAGATATGAGTCCCATCTTGTGTGGATGTGTGTTGTCTTCTCTCTTCCTGTCATCAGTCTACTAACTTTTGCCTTCCAGTGGGGAAATAGGGGTGCAGAGCTGTCGCTGCCAACACTCACAGTGCTAGCAAGTGACCGAGGCAGGCCCAGGCCTCTGTCTCCAGAGCTCAGGCTCTGGGGCCCTGGGCCATGCTGGCAACCCTTCCATCCAAATATGATTGCACAGAAAGGCAGGCAAGGTCAGGTCCTGAGGTTCAGGGTATGGAGGGAAGTAGCTTTTTCAAGGTCACACAGCTTGTCAGCAGTATCATCCGGATCAGATCACCTCGATGGGGTGCCAAATGTCTTGGGAGTCAGATTTAACATTTCCTTTGGTCTAGGAATGACCAAGTGATTTTGCTTCGATGTCTAACAGGAGACCTTGGCTTTGGTCAGAAAGGAGGATCTGGGGCTTCTCGGGAGAGGATGCACAGGGCTCACAGACTCACAGTGGGCAAATTTCTGGATTTGGACTTTCTGTCCTGGCTTCCGTGGGCAGCAGTGTACCCTCTGTGCCTCTCTCTAGACCCAGGAGATGATGGATGGTGGGAGCAAGGCGGGCACAGTGGAGGGGGCTTTGTTCTCTAAATGCCATTTGCATGACTCACTGACCTCAGGGGCCCTTCCCCTTTCTCTTGTCCTTTTCTCCTTCACTGCATTCTGCTCTGCTTTGGTTTCCCTTCTCTATTTTCCTTTTCTCAAACTGCACAAAGCTCTGGGAGATCTAGGGCTGACCTGGGGCCGCCCATCTCAGGCTGAAATTTGGACAGCAGCCCTGGGGCCATCTGAAGACCATGCGGGAACCTCTGGGCCCTGGTGGGGAGCCACTGTCCAGGGAACCAGCACCTGGAGGCTGGCCCTGCACTGCATCCTCACAACCCTGAGCCCCCACAGCTGGATAACAGGTGCCTGGTACCGGCCACAGCCACTCCCCACCCACCCCTGACAGATATGCTGGTTCATCAGAGATCTCCTCCTACCAACCTCAAGATCTTCTCAGCAGAGTAGTGGGACAGAATGCATCCCCTCTGGCTTAGAGATTCATCTTCAGTTTCTAGAA
This sequence comes from Otolemur garnettii, assembly GCF_000181295.1. Classification (NCBI taxonomy): domain Eukaryota; kingdom Metazoa; phylum Chordata; class Mammalia; order Primates; family Galagidae; genus Otolemur; species Otolemur garnettii. The sequence continues at coordinate 1,581,044 of NW_003852419.1, read as the reverse complement.
GCCTTTTCCACAATGGGTCTCAACCCAGACAGTGCAGTAAGAATCACCTGGGTAATTTTCTGAACAGACTGACTCTCAGGTCCCAACCTCAGACTCTGCTTTTATTGCTCTGGAGTGTGGCTGGAGGGTTGGGGAGAGTAAAATCTCTCCAGGTGATTCTGATGATCCTGTGTGGCCAGGATTGAGAGCTACTATTTTACTGAGGTTAGAGTGTCACAGAGAGAACACTGAAGGCAGGTCAGGAGACCTGGGCTCATGTCAGGACAATCCCCAGGTAGTAGTGCATCCTTGGCCATAGCCCCTTCTCTCTCCAGTTGCTGGGAAGAAGCACTCCAAGTAGAAATGACTGATTTGTGAAATTTTACACTTGGAAGGGGATAGGAAAGCCACTCAAGCTATCCCCTCATGCTCCAAATTAGAGGACTGTGTGGAGAGAGAGAACTGCCTGGTTGTAGGGTCAGGCAGAAACCAGGTTAGTCTCTGGGTGGCCTCCTCCCACTTGCTGCACTGGCTGGGCCCCTTGCAACTTCCCTTTAGATTAGGATGTTTGTTTGGGAGACTGTGTCTCTCCACTCTTAATTGGAGGAGGAGCCTGGTCTTCCAGAGCCTGGGATGGGGAAGCAATGGCTAGAGCTAGTGGGAGGTTGGTCTCAGCTAAACTTGGCAAGAGCTTTTGCAGAGCTGCTGACTTTCTGCAGCTGTTTTATAGGCCCTATGGACTGAAAGGGGAAGTGCGGCTGTATTTAGAAAGTTGTCCACAAAGAGGAATGGTGGGGGTGGGGTAAGGCTGGGGAGCTGGTGGAGGAGGTTTGTGATCCTGGGGGGATGCAGGCTAAGGACAAGGCTTTGCTTTGGGCCCACATGTTGTCACTTCAGAAGCTCTTGGGGTTGGAGCAGGTGGCGAGTAGGGGAGAGTGACAGGGGGAGGTAGAAAGAGAAGAAAGGAGAGAGGACCAAGTTCCCAGCCAGCTCACTTGGCTTTTTCTTAGGTTGGAAGCAAACACAGAATGTGTTGGGAGCATGCCCAGCCTACCCCAAAGGCCCAGGAAGTGATTTCCTCTAAAAGGGAGCAGGGAAATAGTGAGGGTGCTGGAAGGGGAGACGCTTTGCCAGGATGGCCAGCCCCATAGTCAGAGTAGCTAGAGGAGGAGCTCCCCCTTCCCCAAGGCATGCAGTGATTTCTCTGGTGCCTTAGTGCATGAGGGCCGCTACAACAAAATACTGTAGACTGGCTGGCTTATGAATAACAGACATTTCTCGCTTTTCTGGAGGCTGGAAGTCTGACATGAAAGTGTTGCAGATTCAGTGTCTGGTGAGGACATCTTCCAGAGAGACGGCACCTTCTCGTGGTAACTTCATGTGGCAGAAAGGGCCAGGAGGCTCTCTATGGCCTCTTTTATAAGGGTATTAGTTTCATTCATGAGGACTCCAGCCCAGGATTTAATTATCTCTTAAAGGTTCCACCTCTGACCGTCATTACCTTGGGGGTGCAGATTTTAACATATGAATTTGGGGGTGGGGACATTGACATCTAGGTATCCTGAGGTATCTAACCCCCAGGCCCAGGAATCCATCCAACTCTCCCCTGGGCTGACCTGGGGCTCAGGGATTTTTGTTCCCTGCCCCCTAATTTATCCCTAATAAATGTTTGTTGAATTAATGAATGATCCAAGGGCTTTTCTCTACAAATGGTCCTTACCCATCCAAGAGGGAAGCCATAAAACATGGTGTGGCCCCGGTGGCATCTGTGCAGGCCACACTCAGTGCAGCTGGGGCCTCTCCTAGACCTTTTGAGTGAGCCTGCCCAGGCACATGCAGACACAGAGAGAACATACACAATCATTAGTAGCAGCAGGAGTCTACTACGGAAAGTTCCCAGCCCTGGAGTCTGAGGTGTGGAAGGTCTCAGAGAGCCTGACTACAGCACCACCACCCCCCCCCCCCGCCAGGCTTCTATTCCTGCTGCAACTGGAAGAAGTAGCCCTTTGCACTGTAACAGGTGCCCTGGCCCCAAGCAACAGGGAGGAAAATGGAGCTCCTGCCAACCACTCTGGGTCCCAGCCTCTCTGCTCCCCCCAGGCCAGCTGCTCTGGCACCTGCAGAGTACTGCTCTCTGCTGCCCTCCGTCCCCCGAGCCTCATCCCTACCTGTGTATATGGGGATGGAGTGAGGGGTGGCAGAGGTGGGGGGAGAACACTAGAACTTCAACACATAGCTCTCTTACAGAAGATCCTACCCTCCCCCCCAGAAATGTCTTTAAGGAAAGCTCCTCTTCCCAAGGTAACCTTGCACCAGAAGATATGGTCCTAACTCTGATCATGTTATACTGGCCATAGACACAATGCCACCTTTTCTCAGGGACACAGTAGCATCAGCAGTCTGAGGGACCTGCTCTGTAAGGGGGAGTTAAAGCAGAGAGGGGAGCTCTGCATTGGTTCTGATACTGTGGCCCAGCATCTGAGGTCAGAAGTATGACTCTCAAAGAGTTTGCTGTGCTAGGTGCTGGGACTGTAGAGAGAACAAACCAAACACAGTTCCTGCCCTGTGGCACCTGGAGTCTTTGTGGAGCCCAGATGCTCTTCTGACATGAGTGTATTGGACCAGAACATCCACATGGACCTTTCCATCTTTCTTGGTTCCTTCTTCCCATTGACCTTCTTCTTCTCCTGTTTCTTTCATCTTGGAAACCTTCCATGGCAAATGATTCAGGTATGATTGAATGTCCACCATTTGCAAAGCATAGTGCTAGCTGTAGGATTCAGAGATAAACAAAAGTCTTTACCTCTAGGGACCTTTAAACCAATTTGGGTTTACAAATTGCTCTAATAGAAGTCAATGAAAGATGTGTGTGTGTGTAGTAACAGGAGAGTTGGGTCCCTTCCCTAGGTACAGGAGTTGGAATATTGATGCTATGTTTGTGTGTGCGTACGCATTGCCTACTGTTTTATTTTTAAAATTTCAAACTTCAGAAAAATTGTAAGAATGTACAAGAAATTCCTGTATACCCTTTTTTTCAGGTTCACCAAGTGATGTATACTTCAGAAATTATTTTAGAAAAAGTTAGAGACATCTTGCCTCTTTACCCCTGAATACTTCAGTTTATACTTCAAGAGCATTCTTTTATGGGTCTGGTTTTCTTTAAGCTGAGGCTTAGTCCTCTTGTTTTCAGATAGTATTGGATCATTTTGTATCTTAAATGAAGCTTATTTCATAGAAGACAGCTAGATTGTTTTTCAGCTTGATGCCATGCTGGTGGCCTGGTGTTAGGGGCTGACTAGGTCACCAGGTCCCCCTGGGAAACTGCTGGCTTCAGTGGCTATGCTTGAGTCTGCTTGTTTCTGGACAGCTGGTCTATCCCCTCAGAGGTCTGGCCAGGCACTGGCTGAACTCTGTGCTCTCTTTCCTTCCACTTTGTTCTCCTGGAGTTTTCTGCACATTCTCCCACCCACAGATGTCAATGTTGCCTGACATGGGCTTTTCAGTGCCCAGCATGGTGAAGAAGCAGAAATAAGTTTGGTTGGGCACCCTCACTGGGCCTTGGAGGCCAGCCTGGGCTCCTGTGAAAATTCAGGCAGCTTCCTTTTCCCTGACTCGCTGGGAGGAGCAAAGCTGTGTGGTGTGGTCTGGCTCTGAGGCCTGTGGTCCTGCTCAGGACTGGCAGTCTTAGACTGAGGGAACATTTTCCAGAGTACAGCTGAGGGACAGAATGTCTCAGTGAGATGGGTTGGGATGGGCAGGGTTTTGGAAAGGCCCCTGCTTGTTCTGGGAGGTGTTCAGGGTGCTGAGGTTTGGAAATCCATGGTGGCTCTTCACAACTGCTCCCAGCTTGGGGAGGAGGAGCAAATGGGTGCCCATTTCCTTGGGTTCAGTGGCAAAGGTGAAGCCTAGCACTGCCAACCTGGGCCCTGGGCCTCTGCTGGGCCTCAGAAGAATGCTGGGCTTTGAAGAGAAATACAGCGTAGAAGGCCAGGGGCCCCTGGAATCACGAACACTGTCCCTATCCATTGAGCCCTGGCTACAGCCCTGGGCATGGCCCGACACAAAACCCTGGGGCTTCTGGGCCTGTACTCAACCACACCTCTGATGGAGCAGGCAGGAGAACTCCCAGTGAACCCAGGAGACAGAAGGCACTGGAGGCATTTAACGGGGCAGACCAGTCTCCGCAAGGACAGGCCATGTAAGAGAGAACTCAGACCCAGCCTCACAGTCACAGAATACTTAGTAAGGCCTGGGCCTCCCCTTCCAACATCCTCTCCCTTCCTTCTGCTTTCACGCACCACCAGCACACCAGCAGCCAATTCCAGTCCACTGTGACCTCGAACAAGTCAGTTTTCCTCCTTGGGCCTGCTTTCCCACCTGTGGAATGGCTCACCCAGCCATCTCCCTGGGGCAGTGCTGAGTGGTAATAAAATGTTGGTGTGCTGTAGAGGTGCTTGGGGAGCTTATGAAAATACATATGCCAGGGCCCCGGCCTGGCTATGGAGAGGCCCAGGCATGGGTAGTTATCCCAAGCTCTCCAAGGCAGCCATTGGAGCAGAAGCTGGGCAACTCTGGAGTCATCATATCCCCTCCGCAGACCCAGACTCAGGCCTTTATTCCTTGACGCGTTTTCCCTGGTGTCCGGGAGGGCCTGGTACAGGTGGGGGCACCCCGGCCCGGGCCACTAGGCCGTCCATTGCCCCTCCCCCCGGGAGCCGTGCCACCTCCTCCTCCTTCCCCGGGAGCCAGCCTCAAGGCCCTGCATTTCCATTTCCATGGCGTCCTTCTCTAGGGCCCCATGGAAATCACGAGGCTCTCAGAGGAGTCGTGCAGACTTCAGAAAAGACCCCGCACCCCCTGCCCACCCCGGCTCCCCGCGCTCTAATCCCGCGCGGGGGGCAGAGACAGAGCTCCTTCTCTCCTCGCGGCCCGGCTCTCATTCTCCCACAGAGCTGACGTTTCTCTGCGGCCCAGCTGGCTGCAGTTTTCAGAAATAACAATATCCCCGGGGGGAGGAGCGGCGGGGTGAATGGGCGCCTTTGTCCCGGGCCCTGTGAAGCCCGATTAATTATGCGCGGCGGAGCGCGGGAGCGCGGCCGCCCGGCCCCCCCTGCGCGGCTGAAAGGCCCGGGCTGGGAGCGCGGCCGCCGCTCCGCGCCGCCGCACAAAGGGCCGCGAATTAGAAAACCGGCAATTACCCCGCATTTTGTATATGCCCTTGTCTCGCTGACACTGTGGACGGCCCCTCCCCGAGCGGCTGCACTTTGAGGATTTTCAAGCCCTTTCTTGGTTACCAGGGGCGACTGGGCAGAGGGCCGGGGGCTCGGGGAGAGGGGCAGCGCCCAGTGCTGGGGGTGGTGGGGGTGTCCCGGGGTGGGAGAAGGAGGGTGCGGGTGTCGCCCCTGGGGATAAGGCCCTCCGGTCCACTGCTCTCTCCAAAGCCAGAGCCTCTTCAGTATGCAGATTCCTCGGCCCCACCGCAGAGGACTCCCCGAGTCAGTGGGCCTGGGGCGCCCGGGAAGCTGCATTTTAACAGCCTAGATATTTTGTGTTTAAAAATTGGAGTTTAACACTGAAACGAAATGCACAGATCATAAGTGTACATTCCATGCACTTTGTCAAATGTATGCCTGTGTGTCACCCACATTCCATCAAGATACAGAACATTTCCATCACCGGTTTCCCCACCCCATTCCTCAGCCTTCCAGGCAAGGGCTGCTCTGATTTCTATCATCATTCGTGAAGTTTCATCTGTTTGGGGACTTTATGGTAAATGGAAAACTACAGAACACATACACTGATTTAGTTTGACTTTCGTTCACTCAGCGTAATGTTTTTGAATTCCATCCATGCTGTGTATATTAATGGTTGATTTCTTTTTACTAAACAGTTTCTTAAATCTGTTCACCTGTTGATGGACACCTGGCCTGTTTCTCATTTTAGGTTTGCAATGATCATTTTCTACAAGTCTTCTTTGTGAATATGTGTTTTTATGTCTTCTGGGTAAATATCTAGGAGTAGAACTGCTGGATCATAAGGAAGGTATTTAGCTTTAGTAGATACTGCTGACCTGTTTTCTAAAGTAGCTGTAAAATTTTGCATCCTCACCAGGAATGTACGAGGGTTCTAGTTTCTCTACATCAAGTCAGCACTTTGTATTATCAACTTTTTTGATGTTAGCATTCCAGTAGATGTAAGGTGGTATCTCACTGTGGCCAGGTGATTTTAAGATTTTAATGCATGAGTTCCAAGGACTATACTTGGAGAAAACTCTGGTCTAGGCCAATTCTTGCATTTGCCAACCCACTTGTCTGGCAGGGGTAATGTCATCTTTAAGACCCATGGTGGTTCAGCAATAGCTGGTTGAGAACACAGGCCTCCTGACTGCCAACCAAATGCTCTGTTCTTGAAATCATTCAGCCCCTTTGGCCTACAGTTCATGAGCCTACATGTGTATGAAGAAGCATAGGTCTTGCTCTGCCTAGGACCATCGAAGGGTACTTCTGGGGAATCCCTGCTTGCCACCCAAGCAGCAGCATCTATGGGAGTTGGGTGGACAGATGCGGCCCAGCCAGGTACAAGCATGTGCATATATAGGTACAGGAGGGTGGGGAGCTGGTGGGCAGCTACCTATGACTCTAACTCTACAAACACAGACCAACTCAACTCTCAGAGTACCTCTATCTCAGCTACCCATAGAAGACCTTGGCTGTTTTCTGATCAAACATGGAGGGGATGCTGCATGGTAGGAATGAGGGGGCCGAAGTCCTGGGGTTTCCAAAGTCTCCTTTTCCTATAAGCACTACTCTAAGTATGGTTTTTAAGACTCTTCAGGAAGCCTGGCCTGACCTATCTATCTTTGTAGCTTCATTTGGCTGCCTTTATCTTGTCCACTGTCATCTAGCACTGGTGCATTCATTATTGTTGACCCCCAGTCCTAAACCATGTGCTCTTCTTCTTCTTTTTATTTTAGAGTCAAGATCTCACTCCATTGTCCAGGCTGGACGATCATAGCTCACAATGCCCAGGTAATTATTTCTTTACTTTCTATAGAGACTGGGGTCTCACTATGTTGCCCAAGCTGGCCTCAAACTCTTGGCCTCAAGTGATCCTCCCATTTCAGTCTTCCAAAGTGCTGGAACATAGGCATGAGCCACGGTACATGCTCTTCTTGCAATGTGACTGACATTCCTCCTGCTGAGAATTGGCAGGAGGTCTACGTTTCCTCTCCTAGAATTTGGTTGGGGGCTGTAGCTTCTCTGACTCACAGACTGTGGCAGAAGTGATGATTTTTTTGAAACAGAGTCTCACTCTGTTCCCCTGAGTAGAGTGCCATGGCATCATCATAGCTCACAGCAACTTCAAACTCTTGGGCTCAAGAGATCCTCCTTCCTGTCGTAGCCTCCCAAGTAACTGGGATTACAGACCAACCCAATTCTCAGAGTACCTCTCTCTCAGCTACCCATAGAGGACCTTGTCTGTTTTCTGATCAAACATGGAGGGGATGCTGCATGGTAGGAATGAGGGGGCTGAAGTCCTGGGGCTTCCAAAGTCCCCTTTCCCCATTGGGTCCCCCACAATGCCCCTGGCTAGTTTTTTTTTTTCTCTCTCTCTCTCTCTCTCTCTCCCTTTTTTTTAGTAGAGACAGGGTCTCGCTGTTGCTCAGGCTGGTTTTGAACTCCTGAGCTCAAGCTATCCTCCTGCCTCAGCCTCCCAGAGCGCTAGGATTATAGGCATGAGCCACTGCACCTGGCCTAGAAGTAATGATTTTTTGATGCTAAGTTACATAAAGGATAGAACTTCTCCCTATTCTATTTTGTAAGATGTTCAACCTAGAAACCTAGACACCACGAGGTGGAGAAGCCCAAACTAGCCCACATGGAAAGATCCATGTGGAGGGGAACTAAGCCCCTCAACCTATGGCCAGAACCAACCTTAGATTTGTGAGTGAATGAACCCCAGACGATTCCAGACCCCACCTTTCCATGCTTCCAACAGAGGCTCCAGACAACAGAGAGCAGGGATAACCCCTTCCTGCTGTGCCCTTCTGGGGTTCCTATACCTGAGTGGAACCCAAACATAATAAATGGTTGTTTTATGCCAATATTATGATAATTTGTTATGTAGCCATAATAGCAATATTTCCCACATTCTCTCATGTTAATACACTCCCTTCTGGTTCTAAGCTTAACTCTTCTCTCAGGGTCTGCATGGATTCACCTCTGTTAGAAGTCCTCCCTGACCTCCCTCAGTGCCCTGAATACATGCTCAGATCTTTGTACTCTCCACTCTGTCCTTCAACTTCACATTTAGATATTTGTAGTCCTCATAAAAAGGGTCCTCTGAAAGCTGGCACACTGTGTGTTTCCTCTCCAGGTGTCTAAGAACCTGGCATATAAGTATTTGTTGAAAGATGGTATATCCCTAAAACAAAAGGGTAGAGCCTGAATTAAGCAAAATTCAACTTTCCACTCCTTGCTCCTGTTTCCTCTAGGCAAAGCCTTGAGCAAGAGAGACAAAAGGAAAAAGAAATGGT
>NW_003852419.1:1558489-1572439 GCF_000181295.1 Otolemur garnettii | reverse complement strand
GACCTCAAACTCTTGGGCTCAAGCCGTTCTCTTGCCTCAGCCTCCCAAGTAGCTGGGATTAGAGGCACCTGCCACAACACCTGGCTATTTTTAGAGATGGGGGTCTTGCTCTGCCTAAGGCTCGTCTTGAACTCCTGAGCTTAGGCAATCCACCTGCCTCAGCTTCCCAGAGTGCCAGGATTACAGGCATGAGGCACCATGCCTGGCCCAATGATCTTTTCCTTTAATGGTATTTCAGTCTGGTTCAGGAGATAGTAAGGGCAAGACTAGAACAGACTAGTATATGATTAAATGACATACACAGTCCCAGAATGGGGAGAGAACTGCATGGAGTGGGATGGTCAGGGAAGGCTTCCTGGAGGAAGCAAGGACTTGGATTTAACAGTACTAGAGCTCTAGGACAGGTCCTCTTCTGAGAAAACTCACAGTTTCTTTCTGCTCCCACCCCTTGCTGGGGCCCCAGCTGAAGTTGTGTGTGTGGTTGGGGAGGGGTGTTGGTATATCTCTGTCCTGGGATGGAGTCTCAAGGACAAATCCATTTCGAACCATCTCTCAGTTTGCCCCTCTCTCTTCCCCTTCACCTGGGCAATGCAATGAGAATGGAATAAGTAAAATGGGGTAGAATCACAACACTATATACACTAACCAATGTGGGCAGGCCTTAAAAACATGGTGCTGACTGAAGAAGGCAAGAAAGAGAATGAAATCTACAGCACGCCATTTATGTGAACAAAAAATACTTGCACACAGGAAGGCCACGCATGTTTTACAGAGACACATGCAAAGAAGTGATGTCAAACACATTAATTGGTTGCTTAAATCAGGGTTGGTAGGGGCTGAAGTGGTGAACAGAGATTAAAGGCACAAATAAATGAAACAGAGGGCCTTTGGGCAGGACAGTGATAACAGGGTGCCATTGAGAATAATTAACTCAACTTCTGCACCTGAGGGCTAAACAAAAAGAGAAGTCAAAACCAAAATCGTTCTTGGCAAGGATACTACCAGCTTTAGGATAGCACTCATATCTGTGTGGGTGTCGGGGTGGGGAGTGGGGCGGAGGACATAGAGCAGGGATTTGTAGCTGTAATGTTTTATTCCTTTAAAAAAGGTAAGGTAATCTAAAGCAAAATGTTAAGATCTGTTGAATCTGGGGAGTGGCTAGTGGGTTTCTGTTAAACCATAGTTTTTTTTCTGAGACAGAGTATTATTCTGTGACCCTGGGTAGGGGACCATGGCATCATAGCTCACAGCAATCTCAAACTCTTGGGCTTAAGTGAACCTTTTGCCTCAGCCTCCTGAGTAGCTGGGACTCCAGGCAACTGCCACAACACCGGGGTGGTTTCTATTTTTAGGAGAGATGGGGCCTCACTTTTGCTCAGTCTGGTCCTGAACTCTTGAGCTCAGGCCTGGATGGTTTTTCTCGTTTTAGGAGAGATGGGGTCTTGTTTTTGCTTAGGCTGGTCTTGAACTCCTGAGCTCAGGCAATCTACCCACCTTGGCCTCTCAGAGTACTACCGTGTTTCCCCGAAAATAAGACCTACCCAAAAAATAAGCCCTAGCAGGATATCTATGCATTTGTTAAATATAAGCCCTACCCTGATAATAAGACCTAGTGGTGGGCGTGGCTATGCAAATACACAGCGTATCTGCATAGCCACGCCCTGCATTTCTGCATGGAGCAGTAAGGAAGACTGGAATACCTTTTATCTGCCACAGCTCCTTTCTCTGAGCCTTAAGCACTTGCACGGGTACGTAGGTGGTGGGTGGGTTGGGGGGAACCGTGGTCATAGGCATCCTATTGCACACATGCAAATGGCTAGGGGAAGGGAGTTCATGTATCACTAGCACCAGCCCCACCAACAAGGTTGGCTTTCCTTGTCAGGTTCCAGAAGAAGATGACTTAACTGCATTTGAATAAATGTAGATTGTTGTATTATACTTAATAAAAATAAGACATCTCCTGAAAATAAGCCCTAGTGTGTCTTCTTGAGAAAAAATAAATATAAGACAGTGTCTTATTTTCAGGGAAACATGGTAGAATTGTAAGAGTGAGCCACCATGCCTGGCCTGTTAAATCAATTTGTATAAATTTTAAATACATTCATACAACATCTAAAGACAGACATAAATTCTTAGAAATGCATTGTTGGAAAAAAAAATGCATTGTTAGGTGATTTTATTATTGTGTAACCATCACAGGGTGTACTTATAGACACCAAAGCTATATGGCATAGCCTGCTGCTCCTAGGCTATAAACCTGTACAGCATGCTACCATACTGAACACTATAGGCATTGCAGCTCAATGCTAAGTATGTGTGTACATAAACATAGAAGAGGTACATGGTACAATCAAAATACAGTATTATGGTCTTATGGGAACACTGTTGTATATGTGGCCTACTGTTGACGGAAAGATAGTTATGAGGTGCGTGACTATATTATTGTAATTTTTAAAATATTTTAAGAGATTGCAAAACCAGATGCTGCAATGTGACTTTGTGACCTTTGTCAGAATTCATTTCTGATGATAGGTTGGCCTCTGGTTTTACCAAGCCAAATGACTGCTCTGGTCTTCAGTGACACAATCCCAACAAGGAGAAGAATATGAAGAATTTGACTTTGTATTGATGCTAAAAACATTGATAAATAAGGTCTTTGGGAAACGCGGAAAATGGAAAATGGCATTGCCTACTGCGAATACCGTGAGGTCAAATGGCTGAACAGCTATAGGAATGTTTTGTTCAGACTCATTCTGATTACATCAGACTTCTAGGACTTTGTGGGAAGATCATCAATTAGCTGTAGTCCTTCCTGGGCGTGACAAATCCTAGACAATTGTAGACAACAGCTGTAGACAACTCTTAGAGGGCTACACAGCTGACATTTAGGGCCTCTTTTCTGGGAGGCACCCTGACACCCATGGGAGGGATGCAGGCTTGGCCACAGCTGATTATTATGGAGGGAATGTTTGAACCAAGCTGGGCCAATCAGATTCTTGCTCTCAAGATTTGGGGGTTTTTAAGGGAGGTAGAGACTGGGGACTATTGGAATGAGGTTACTGTAATGGGAATGTTCTAGTGAGGGGATCTGTGGACTCAAGGTACTTAGGTCTTTGGAACTGCCATGGTTCTAGCCCTTTCCTGATTCTCCATTGTTCAACCTTTTTGTGAAATTTAACAAAGTGATTATTATTATTTTTCAGTGTCAATTTCTTTTTCTTGTCCTGTGGAGTAGGTTAATATTTTATTATCTTCCAGCCTTCCCCTAGCACTGCCGTTAATACATATGATACCTTTATTGAGTTAAAAAAAAAAAAAAAGTTGTTGCCCTCTGGGAGGACAAATTAGAAAAAGCTGTTCTTTCCTTTGGGTAGCACAGCTCCTCAGCAGGATGAAAGGTTTGGCCAGTGGACTGTGGGGCTGGGATCCAGCCCTGAGACACTCACTTTCTTGGCCAGGCCCCTTTGTGCATTGCACAGGCTACATACCCATTTGTGGCAGCCGTGCTTGTCCACCATTTGTTCCTTTGATTATCCATCTTCTGCATCGGGGTATCATGCAGAATATGAAGTGTTATTCTAGATAAGATTGACCAAAAATGTCAGTCTATCATGCAAGCCCTCCCTGTTCAGGATTTTAATGCTCATGACAAAGACATAACTTTCTCTGTACATGTGAATTTGTTCAAAGTCAAACCTTAAAGGAAATTTAGAAAAACTCTATAGCCTGGTAAAGTCCACAGAGGCCTCATCTTCTGGTGAATCATCTTCAGGCTTTCAGGAAGCCTTCCTTCCTCCAAACGGTCTGGCAGATGTTCTTGAAATGTCAAAGGAGCCTCCTTTTCCCCCTGTGAACAAAACTAGTGAGAAAACAAGAGCAAGATCACAGGAGTTGACAAAGCAGTGTCTGCAGGTGACAGCAAGAGTGACATGGAAACCACACCCAAGGCACTGATGGCTGTGGGAAGAAAATGATCTCAAGGAGGAGAAAATGCCTGGAGAGGAGGCTGTTCCAGCTCTGATTCCTTAATTCATTTTACAGTCAGCCTGCCCTGCTGGGTACTTGCAGCTAAGGTGACTTTTACCACCTTTCAGAGAGAAAGCTGAGAAAAAGCGAGTCAGAAGCTTTCCCAAGCCAAGGGACACCTTTCACCCGCCACCTCAGCTTCTGCATCACATAGACCATCTGTGTCCATAACTGCAGGAGGCAGTGTAGACTTGCAGTTACGGATGTTAGTTGAGAATCAGCATGCCTGGGTTTAAACCTTACTTTCCAGCTCTGTGGCTTTGGGGATATTACTTAACCTCTTTATGTGTTTTAAATCATGCACACAATCCTTGGACTTTCCTCTCTTCAAGAAGTGAAGTCTGTCCCCTCCCTTTGAACCTAGGTGGGAACTTGGGAGTGCCTAGACAAATAGAATACAGCAAAAGCGACACTGTGTAATTTCCAAGGCTAGATTAGGAAAGACCATGCTCCTTCTGGTGGTTCTTTTTGAGACAGTCATGTTCAGAACCTTTAGCTGCTATGAAAAAACACAGCTACTCTGAGGCTGCCTTGTGGAGAGACCACCTTCAAAGTGGAGATGCCTGAGGAGCCCCAGCCATCCAGCCCCAAGCTGCTGGAGTCTTCCTAGCCTAGGCCCCAGACATGTGAATGAAGAAGCAGTCCCGCTGGACTCCCACCCCAGTCGCCAGCCCACTGCAGACTTTTGAGAGATCCTGAGTGAGTCCTGTTAACCTAGGGTGACCAGACATCCCGCTTTGGCGGGACAGTCCCACTTTTCAACAATTTGTCCCTTGTCCCGCAGCGCTTTTAAAAAGTCCCGATTTTTAGAAAGAATGCACGAATGGGCGGGAGAATAAGAAGGGAATATACGGTTTTCGGCTGCCATGTGGCTATTTCGCCAGAATATGAGTTTTATATTTTTTTTTGTTAATTTTATAATGTTAAACTGTAATAACAAATAATTGCTGAGAAGTGATTATCGAGAACTGCTTATTTGCATTGTTGTCAGGCCCTGCCCTGCCCCCTGCCCCATCCCCTGCCCCGTCCCCTGCCCCCCCCATGTTGTCCCACCTTACCGCTGTCGAAATCTGGTCACCCTATGTTAACCCTCAGATTCATGAGCAACATAACAGACAGCTATTGTTTTAAGATCACTGTTTTGGAATGGTTCTTTATAATAAAATAGATAGCTGATACAGACTCTTATTACCTGGAGGTGGAGTGCTGTGGTTAGAAGACCTAAATCGTGAGGCTTTAGGTCTAGGTGGTGGGCAGAATTTATAAGGGCTTTGGGGATATTGTTAGTGAAAGTTTGTTGGCCCTCAGGGAGGTTGGGGGTGAGGGCTTAAAAAGAAAAGAGAGAAAATACTATTTGAAGCAGGAGGAAAGGGGACCCTTAGTATGTAGTAGAAGAAAGTTTAGCAACATTGTTATTCAAAGTGATGTGGGCAATAGAAAAAGTGCCTAATGAACTAATGGTTTGGGCTAAGAAGATTTTTAAGCCGACTGTTGAAAAGGTCAACTGGGTTATATTAGCTGCTGCATGTGATAAAGACAGAGAAAGATAAGTTAAAAATGAAATTTTAACTTTCAAGCAAATTTTACAGAAAATAGAAAAGATCCAGGGAATTTCTGGGTTTGCAAATAAATCTGTCTCTCATTCTTTGCCTCCCAGATAGCAAAAAGTTCTCAAAGTATGAAAGGGCTTCAGAACTAAGATAAAACCCAGAGTGGAACTCTAAGAACCTTTGCTAACACCTAAGAAATAGCCAAGGCTTCACAAAATCTTTTAGATATACAAAAGCTTTCTGTGTTTTTCAATAGAATGCCTCACAGATCCCCTTTATTAAACAACAGAGCTTCTATGAATCTTAAGTGAATTGTCTCAGAACAACCTCATACAAAGCTCAAGGTAGAGAATGTTTATTCTGCTACAATTTGTGGGTATATCTCTTGACTAATAGAGTAAGCCCCAGTAGGATCCATGGGAAACCCACAAAGTTTTTAATAAAATTACATTGTCAGAAATACCATCAGCTTGTTCTAAAAGGGACAGAATACTACAAAATGAAAAAAGTCCTTTGGATCCTCCAAATTCTGTGAGAAGGAAGCAAAATAAGAAAACCAGGCATGGGCTCGGCACCTGTGGCTCAAGCGGCTAAGGCGACAGCCACATACACCTAAGGTGGCAGGTTCGAATCCCCAGCCCGGGCCCACCAAACAACAATGACGGCTGCAACCAAACAATGGCCAGGCGTTGTGGTGGGCGCCTGTAGTCCCAGCTACTTGGGAGGCTGAGGCAGGAGACTCGCTTGAGCCCAGGAGTTGGAGGTTGCTGTGAGCATGATGCCATGGCACTCTACCCAGGGGGATAGCTTGAGGCTCTGTCTCAAAAAAAAAAAAAAAAAGAAAAAAGAAAACCAGGCATGGATATAAATGCCAGCCCCCCCCCCCCCATTTTTAATAGAAAAGAAAAGATGATTCAGAAGGTGGAACTGAGAGTTCATAGGACAGAGCCAAGAGCCATGGAGAATCACTCCTAGGCAGTAGGACTGAGTCCTAATCAAGAAATTGATAACACGGTATGTGCCTGGATGGATTTCAAAATTGCTATGGACCAGTGACTGCTGTGTCCTTCCTGTTCCCCTCCTTTTGAATGGAAGTGTTTATAATGGCTATCCTAATACCTATCTCATCATTGTATTGTGGGTGTATATGAAGCAGTTAAGTTGTCTCCTTAGTTCACAAGTCTTTAGATAAGGAGGAATAGTACATAAGGAGCTATACCTAAGGTATTGCATCTAAGGAATTGTCTCCATACCTAGATGTTTTCGATAAAGGGATCCCATACTTCTAACCTAAATATACCATAATGGATGAGACTTTTGGCAATCGCTGGAAAGGGGTGAGTATATTTTGTATGCTAGAGGAATGTAATTAATTTATGTTCAGAAGATAGACTGTGGTGGTTTTAAATACAGCTCCAATTTGTTGACACATTTTCTATCAAGAAGTGAACATGATGCTTCCTCCCCAACCCCCGTAACTGGGCAGGTCTCTGCAACTGCCTTCACCAGCAGACTGTCATAGAAATGACACTGCCTAATTTCCTGGGCTGGGCTAGAAAAAGTGACACAGCTTCTGTCTTTCTTCCTCTCTCTCTCATGATCCATCCTTTTGGATCCCTGAATTGCTATGTGAATAAAGCTCAGCTGTTTGGGGGCTGCCACTCTGGAGAGCTCATGTGAAGAGACCCCATAGAGATAGAGGTGCCTGAGAAACCCCAGCTATTCCAGCTCTGGCTTGGTTGAGTCCTCCCAGCCTAGGTGCCAGACATGTTAGCAAAGCTTTAAGATGACCCCAGCTTCCCTCATGGACTGCAGGTCAGAACTTCCCAGCTGACCTAAAGAAACCACAAATGATACTAAATTATTGTTATTTATTGTCAAGCAGTCCCAGGGTGCTCCTATTGAGCTCTTCAGTACACAAAAGCATGCAAAAAAAAAAAAAAGTGCCTAAAAAAGTGTCTTTTGTGAGGAAGTTCTAGGCTGTGGATCTCTAGGGCAAGGTTTTTGCAATTCTTGGTGTGGTGAGAGCAGGTCTCATTATGTTCGTGAAGAGAGAAGGTAGAATCAGCCATGGAGTTGCTCTCCCTTGGTTTGAATTCCAGCCCTCCATGTCCTGACTATGTGGCAATGAACCGCTGATTTAACCAACCTCCTTATCTGTAAAATGGGTTCACAATCAAGGCTTCAGCACTTGGAGCACAGTGGGTGTTGAGGACTGCCAGCCTGTCTGCAGCATGGGGGAATCTTACAGACGTGATGTGGAGCTCCATGAGCCAGTAACAGCAGCAAATATTATATGTGCTTCTGGCTAAGTGAAGTTCAAAAATTAGCAAAATTAATTGATGGTGAAAGAAATTTATATGCATCATCACCTCTGAGGTGGGTAGACATGACCGGCTCCATAGAACTCCCGAGGGTGACTAAATGTTCTTTGTTTCATCCAGGTGGTGTATAGAAAAGCCATACCATTTCACCGAACCATACCCTTATGATGCATCCACTTTTCTGAGTGTGTTGTATCTCCCTAAAGAAGGTGAAGGAATGTTAGCGTGTCCTCCCTTCATGCAGGAGCGATCTTTAGGAATTCCCAGGCTGTTTGCTCCCTGGGGGCTCTCTGTCCTGCCTCCCACCCCAGTCTGCTCTAGAGCAGCTTTTGGCACCGAGATCTTTCTGCTTTGCATGTACTGGCTGGTGCTGAGCTCCAGGCTGGGGGCAGGGTTAGGGGTGTGCTGACCTGTTCCTGAGAGGGCAGAGCAGCTGGGCTGTGGGGTCCTGGATGCCTTGAGGGGGCTGATGAGTGGGAAAGGGGTTTCCGCATACAAGAAGATGGCCCCTGGGGCTGTTGGGGGCCAGGGGCGTTTGGAATAAGTGAGCAACAGGAGCACATCCTTGGCATGACGGGCCTGGTTCCTGGAAGGATGGCAGGGAAGGAATGGATGCCAAGGGTGTCCGGGCTGGTCTAAAATAAAGAGCTTGTTCTGCTTGCAACCCTGCTATTTGGGACCTGGAGCCATGACGTCCCTCAGAGTTTCCATTCTCTGTGCTGCAGCTGTTGGTTACGTGTTTCATTCAAAATGCTTTGCAGGAAGCAGCAGGCTCCACATTCCAGGGTTTTTAGTCATTTTTTCTCTTAGAGCTTCAGGGCTGGGATTAGAACGTTCTTCAAACCACACTGTCCTCGGCTGGACTCCCAAGAGGAAGTGGGTGGGATCCTGGGGGAAGAGAACATAGGCCTAAATTCAGGGACAGAATGAAAAGATTAGGGCCAGCACAAGTAACTGCTAGAGGTGTCAGCTGAGCCGAGGCCCAGGTATGGTGAAGGGCGAAGCATGGTGGGTGGTGGCTCTAGCCCTCCCCAGCCATGGGCTGAGGGGCGTGCACAGCCTCTGGTGTATGTGTGTGTTTGTGGGTGTGTGTGGGTGTGTATGGGTGTGTAACAGACCAGAGTTAGTGGTGGCTTTTTATCCCGATAGACCCACACACTCAACTCCTCTATTTGGGCACACCCTCTGGCAGAGGACAAGAGTAACTTGGGTGTCACTTGCTAAGGGGGTGACAGGCGGGAACACATACTTGAGTTTGGGGCAGGGAGAGGAACACTTTAGCAGAGGACCCCAGTGTTACACGAATGCACAGAAACCACAAGAAGTGTTTGTTAGACTGTTTGCTACACTCCTGGCCCTGAGCTGGGTGCTGGCAATAGGGAATAAGTCAGAATCCATGGTTGCCACCACAGTGAGGCCTGGGAACTATAGCCTAGGAGGTGTCCAGTGGAATAAGGGGGGACCAGATGGAGGGAGTGGGGGCCGGTCAGGGCCAGATTCTGGTGGGCACAGAAGGGAGCAGGCGGGTGTTGATGGCAGCCACCGATCCTGGCGATGGTGCAGTGCTGAGAGGGTGTTGAGGAGGGGCAGGCTCTGGGTAGGGACACGGGTGGGGATGCTGAAGCTCTCAACTCGTGAGAAGCCCAGAGGTGGGCACAAAAGGGGAGGGTCACAGGCAGCCTTCCCAGCCCTGAGCCACCACTTCCACTGTGCTCCTGGGCTGAGTAGCCCTGTGATCAGAGTCCAAGTCTCTGACAGAGCACCTTTGCTCCTCATAGCAGGTAGAATTCTAAATATGACCCCCAAGATTTCTCATCTGAATCACTGAATATGATGAGACATCAAGCCCATGGTTCCGTAACATGATATGGCAGAAGCAGCTTCAAAGACAAAATGAAAGGTATGAATCAGCTGGCTCTGAGTTAATCAAAGGGTGATCACATGGCAGGTGGCCCTAATCTAATCGCCCAAGCCTTTAGCAGCAGAGGGTTTTCCCTGGCTGGTGGCAAAAGAAGTCAGCTTGGAAGCATCAGGGAGGACTTGTTGTACCTTTGGTGACTGGAGGAAGGAGGGAACCATGTGGAGAGGACCTGAGAGAGCAGCTTCCACCCTGCAGGGAAATAGCCCCCTCAATCCTACAACCCAGAGGCAGAGTTCTGCCGCAGCCTGAATGAACTTGCAAGCCGCTTCTTTTCCAGAGCTGACCCATCTCACACTCTGATTTTTGTGAGACCCTAGACAGAGAAGACAGACTTTCGATCTGCAAAACAGTGAAATAATAAATGGGTGTTGTTTTAAGCTGCTGACTCTCTCAGGAGTTGTTACGGTAGCAATAGAAAACCAACACACTCCCACTTTCTCAGCTCATCCTGAAAAGGGTGGGGTGTGTGCCAGGACTCCCTCTTTGCAGCTGGGGTCGGCTATGGGGAGGTGTTTCGCATGCAGGTGTGTCCAGCTGGGGCACACCATTGTTTCTGCATCACAGACACTTCTCCTACCTGAATGGTCACAAGTGAAGTACAGGCATTCAGTCTTGGCCAAGGGTGTCTGGTCTTCCCAGCCCAGAGGTGTGGGGCCTGCATCTCACACTGCCCCTTACGGGAGCCACCTCAGCAGCTGCCTGCCCAGCCACCACCCTGGAGCAGACCAGAGCTCTGGGCAGAACAAGAGAAAGGCAGTGACCTCAGCCTCCCTCTTCCTCTCGGATGACAAGTCTGGGCTCTGTTAAGGCAAGAGACAGGAAATGGGATCCAAGGAGCAATAAAGTTCAGCTGCCCTTCCCCCACATCCAGTAAAAAGTATTCTCTGACTTGTTTGGGTGGAGATTTTTTGAATGTTATGCTTGCTTTCCTTAATAATTTGTTTGGGCACATAGGTATCTCCTGGGAGTCCATAATGTTTGCAAGGAGGAAGGTTTTGTTCCTGCTTTATTGATTACAAAGTTCTGATGAAGATTTTCTCATTCCCATGTGAGAATTTTCTAAAAATCCCTGATTCTTCCCAGATGATGTCCAGTTCTCTCTCCCAGCCCCTGGTGGGGCTTCAGAAAGTAGGAGAGTTTTGCAGCTGCTGGACCTGGGACCTCAGCTCTGTCACCTATACCCAGGGGAGGGTGCAGGCAAGAGTCTCCCCAAGCCTCAGTTTCTTCAGAAAGACAGTCTCTAAGCTACCACAGTAAGTCTACAAATACACACAAGGTATTGCTTTCCTTATTTGCCTGCCTTGCAACTAAGAAGTGATTACCTTCTTACCTTGGAGATTTTTTGTTTTTCTGATAGCCAGAAAATAATTTTCATTCTCACGATGGGCAGGCCTGGTCAGTCAGCAGCAAAAGTCTTCTGTCAGCAAAGTCTGCCTGGGTGCTCCTCCCTCCCCAAGCCACTTCCTCTATCTCTGTCCTATTTCCTTCTTTCAGCCCCTGCCTTGCCAGACCCCAGGGCCCTTGTGGGGTGGGGGAGGGGGACACTGGGAAGCCTGGGGAAGACTCTTACAGTTCAGCATTCGTGCGGGTGTGCACCTGAGGGTGGGGCCCGGGCACTGGGGCAGACAGGCCGGCGTGGGAGCCAGCGCCGGATTGTGCAGCCTCCCTTCCTCTTCTTGGGTTTCTCCTGACTGTGTTCGCAGGTCTGGAGGTTTGATCTAAGTCCTGTTAGATGTAGCTTTTGCTGTCCTTGACAAATGAGAAGAATCTGCTTGATTTCAACCTTTTGCAAGACAGAGACTGGGGTTGTGTGGAGGCTGTGGGAGTTGTCATGCATGGGGGTGGGGTGAGATGTGAGAGGAACTGCTGGGATAGTGGGCCCCATGGCAAGAAGGATGGAGGGTGAGGGTGGGAGGCTGTGTCTTCTCTGCTGTTCCCTGAGGCTTCCAGGGTGTTTTGGGAAGGAGGGTATTGGAAGGCTATTCCAAGTCCCTGGGTGTTAGGGGTAAAACTGGTTCCTCCCGGAGCTGCCCTCCAGGGCAGAGGCTGAAGGAGCTGCTGGTGGGGGTCCATGAAGTGGGGCCTTTGAGGCAAGGCCCTGCACTGCCCTCAGCTGCCTCCACCCTCCTCCCCAGGGCTGTGGGCTCAGAGCTGAGCCAAGCACAAAACAGACAGCCTCTCTGTTCCCACCCCCTCCTGACGGAGTCTGGTTTTCATCACCCAGTAATCACTGAGTGAGGCTTCCCACAGCCTGTGTCTATCCACCTACACTCACCAGCCCCCGAGCCTTGGGGGGATGGAGAGACAGGCAGGCAGATGATCTCTGACTTGAGGAAATTTGGGGTCCCACTGGGGGCTGTTCCCTACTCCAAGGCAAGGGAGAGGCAGGTTTCCCAGGTTGTTGGAGGTCATCCCTACCCCCGCCGCCTAAAGCTGCCAGGCCAGCCCACCTCATCCTGGCAGCCAGTGACAGGGGCCATTAGCTATCCTGTTCACCAGGAAGGACATGGGTTGGAGGGCTGAGGAATTCTAATTAAGCTCCCCCAGCTGGCAGGCCGGCTGGCGGGTGAGAGCTGGCACCTCCACCCCTGCTCAAGTCAGTGCCAGCCCTGTCCAGCCTGCTCGATACCCACCTGCTGCTGTGGGAACCCCAGCTATGGGCTGCCTTGCAAAGCCCCTGAAGACTCCCAGATGCCAGGGGTCTTGGCCCTACCAGGCCACCTGGCTCCCCCCTTGCCACGTCTCTGTCCCTGTCCTCTCTCTCCTTCTCCTTTGACCTCCTCACTGTGGCTTCTCTGAAGGAGATGGGGCCTCCAGGGCTGCATTGCCACATGGGACACCCCACCCCCAACCCGGCCTGCCATTCAGACTCTCATTTCACTCCCCTCACCAGCTCTTGACACCTGGGTACTGATCTAGTTCTGCTATGACCCACTGTCAGCTTTGAGCGACTCACTATCTCTTTGATCATCAGTTTCCTTGACTGTAAAAGGGGGTGATACTTCCAGTTCTACTATCTTTCTTGGGGCTACTCTCCTATTACTAATCAGAACATTTATTTAGGGTCTGCTGAACAGAAAATATGATGTGCACCTGATTGGTGCTCTGGGAAGTGTGCCTCAGGTCATGGTCATTGCCATCATCATCCCGGGGACACAGCCAACACTGAATTTGATCACAGAATCTGCCTTTGGGATTCTCCCACCTTTTGTATCATTTCACCCCACTATCCACAGGCACCAGGACCTCCTTGCTGACCTTTGTCTCTTCTACTTTCCAAGATGATATGTCTTCTAAAATTGGAGACTAAAGAAAGCAATGCTTGTCCCAAAGACATGACATTCTGCTAGTAGAGCCTCAGGTGCTGTTATAGCTGAATGAGACATTTCAGGTGGGGTGGGGTATAGAGAGGTGTGTGTATTTCACTTAGATGGCAGCCAGCTTGCCTTACCGTGCAAAGTGGGAACTCCAGTCAACACCCTGGAGCTTTCCCCATTGAAGCTCTTCCCCTCCCCAAGTGCCCCCAGGGGAGCTGGGCACATGGTGACCACTGTTGCATGGGAGTGGAGGCAGACAGTGGCAGAGGACCACTTTTGGAGTCTGACAGATATGGATTTGAATTCCAGCTCTATCTACCATTTGCAGATTGGATGACCTTGACCTCTGTTTCTTTGTCCATAAAATAGGGATCACAATAGCACTGCCTACCTGGTAGGGCCCTCAAAGACTGAGTGGTATTATATGGTGAAATGGTGTGGTCACAGTACCTGGCCAGAGAAGGTGCTCAAACATGGAGGCTGTTAGCATTGGGGATACCCTGGGTCTCCCAGTTACCACTTGGGGCATGAGTTGAGGCCTGGCAGGCAGCACAGCATATAGCAGGAGTGGTGGTGGGGAGCGGCAGGCAGGGGCTCCCCAGTGGTGGTCACAGCAGAGAGCAGGGTGCATCTGAAAACCTGGAAATGATACCAGGTGCGGTCTGTCTGTCTTTCTTCCTTCCTTTCTTTCTTTCTTTCTTTCTTTCTTCCTTCCTTCCTTCCTTCCTTCCTTCCTTCCTTTCTTTCTTTCTTTCTTTCTTTCTTTCTTTCATTCTTTCTTTCTTCCTTCCTTCCTTCCTTCCTTCCTTTCT
>NW_003852419.1:1539856-1558303 GCF_000181295.1 Otolemur garnettii | reverse complement strand
CCACAACTCCCAGCGAAGGTGTGGTCTTTCCTTCCTGGTCCAGCACTCCCCAGATCCCAAGAGTCCCTGGCTCTGGCTACAACCTAGTGCTTCCTCGGGGCAGGGCTCTGTCTTTATAGCCTCCTTCAGCTAGTGGGAGGAGTAACTTCACAGAGGATGGGAAGCCGACATAGATCCCTAAATGGTTTCCACTAGCGCCAAAATGCCTTGCAGAGGCCACCTCTAGTGCTGCCACGCAAGATGGCAAGATCTCCAGCAGGCACAGAGCCCTCGGAGAGTGAAACCTGCCAGAACCAGGATTTTGAAGTCAAAGGACTCTTTCCCACAAATCCAGGATGCACATCTGCATATCGTTGCACAGTGGTTTGCATACATTTGCATCCAAGTCCACCTCTACTCCCTCTTACTCTTCCTTTTTCCACCTCTAGTAAGACTGAATATTTAGGAGTGGCTCCTCTAAAACTGTAGTATCTAAGCCCCCAAGGCCAGTTCTGTCCATTTCAAGTGTGTTTTGAGAACCTGATGTCTGCACCAGCCTTTATCTGGGGCTTTCAGGGAGATAGAGTGTGGCTACTGACAGCTTAATTGGGGAAACAGTTCCCGGATGGGATTCAGGGATGGGATTCAGGGGAACGTACTAGACAGGACATGTTTAGGGGGCAGTAGATGCACTGGTGAGGGTGCTTGGAGTGGGCTGGAGGGGTGTGGGTGGTGAGCTCTGGGGTTTCAGCACAGGGCTTCACATGTGCTGGCTGCTGTGTTGGGGAGGGGTTTGTGAGTTTCCTAACTCAGCCCTCCTGGGTCCATTGACCTTTTTTGGAGCAGGGATGACAAATGGGGGCCTTACATCATATGTAGTCTCATTGACCTGCTCTTGGCCTCCACAGACCGGACCAAGTGTGGGCCCAGAGCCACAGGTAGCCTTCAGTACAGTGGCCAGAGTGACCATTTGGTCCATCCCCATTCACTGATACAGCCGAGGGAACTGAGTACAGAGTGGTCAGGTGACATGTGACAAGCTCAAGCATCCACACAGGAAGAGGAACTGGGAGAGGAACCCAGGCAACCAGGCTCCTTGGTTGTGCCTTTGACCATCACATTCCACAGCCTCTCACGAAAGGGTGAGCTGCACTGGCCTTCAGGGCAGGAGTTAGCAGCCTGTCAGGGATTGGTAGCACCCGGTTTGGAGTCTGATTGCCTGGGTTCAAATCCTGGCTCCACCAGTTACAGCTGTGTGACTTTAGGGACGTTACTCGATTTCTCAACTGAGGTTTCCCCACGTGTGAGAGAGTACAAGGTATCTACCTCCTAGGAACCTGACTAACTTCACACCACGGTGAATGTGCAATCTGCGTCTGCCACTGGATGGGGATTGAGGGAGGAGGTCTGGGGATGGCTAGTGGAGGGCATGGTGAGGAGAAGGTCTGGCTGGAGCAGGGGCTGCCCAGGGAAGCCGAGGACAAGAGTGGGTCAGAGGAAGAGAGCCCCAGGGCTAGAACCATTAGCCCTGGTGTCCTCTGTCAGTATAGAGAGGCAGATGTGGTAGATTTGTCTGGAGCTGCCAGCAGTTGGTAGCCTCCCTTCATGGGACTCATCTCGTCCCTTATACAGATGCCGGGGAGCCAGCCATTCTGCTCCTCATGGGAGCTCCAGGGTGGGGGAGTGCCAGACCCCTCAACTCCCAGTCCCCCAGAATGCCCAAGCAGCCCATGATCCACCTGCAGGGTCCACAGCATAACGGGATTTTGAGTTTGCTGTCATGGCACTTGAAAGCAGTGCCCAAGGTTCTCTGAAAAAATGCCCAAGAAGCATAGTGATGTGGTCTCTACATATGATTGTGAAGAGGCCATCAGACCCCATTGTCAAAGCAGGAGGCCCAAGGCAGCAGGAAGACTGGGGGTCTCCATGGAGGGGGCCTGGGGTGTTGAACAAGCAGAATGGAGAGGGCTGGGGCATGAGAGGATGAAGCCAAGCTCCCCGTCCTGAGGAAACACTATGTATCTAGGCATGCATCCTTGCCCTCTCACAGGCCCAGGACCACCATCAAACAGTTTAGAGAGTGGCAGGTCAGTGTGCAGGTTTCTGGAATAGTCTCTTATAAGAGACTCTGTCTGCGAGTCTAGTTTGAACTAAAGCAAGACTCTCTTCTTTACCCTTTTTATTCAAGCAAGTTTGGGCAGATTGAGCTTATCTATTAACTGGAGCTAGAAGGGACTCAGGGGTCAGCCCCTTTTCGGCCCCACAGCTGTGGGCAGGAAAGAAAGATGATTGTACAACTGAGATCTACCCTAGTTGAGTGTCCAGACCAAGGCACCAGTTCTGTGCAGGAGACCTACTGAAGGGCAGCCTAACCTGGTCCGGCACAGACAGGGTCTGCTAGAGGGTCAGGCCCTGCCCTTCCTGGCAATCCAGTCTTGGTTAAGTCATTCAGCCTATTTGGGGAGAATGTTCTTGGTCTTCTCTTTTCCATTCTTGGCTTCACTCCTCCAAACCTATGTCAGTTAGATCCTTTGCAACTTGGATCCTTCCCCCTGTGTAATTCACATGCAATACAGTTATCAGACCTTATGTGTACAGTTCGATGGATTGACACGTGTGTCTGTCCCCATGTGACTGTGACTACCAGACTGAGGCATCTATAGATTATCCAGCTCTACAGACGGTCCCTCTGTGCCTCTCCCCAGTAAAAACCACCCCAGAGGCGACTTCTGTTTCCTAGATTCGTTTCACTTATTCTTGACCTTTACACAAGTGGTATCACACAGTCTCTTCACGTCTGGCTTATCTTACTCCACATAAATTGTTGAGATTCACCCATGCAGTTGTGTGTAGCAGATGCTTTTTGCTTGTGTTTTAATCACCCTGCAGTGTTCCATTATAGGAGTATACCACTATTTGTTTAGCCATTCTCCTGTTGATGGATAATTGGGTTGCTACCATCAGGGGTACTATGAATAAAGCATTCGTGTGCATATTTAGTTACCAACACGGGCACTTGTCTCTCTTGGGTGGATAAGTAGGAGTGGAATTGCTGGGTGGCTTGGAATTTTTAGAGGTCTCAGTCCTTCCTTCCCACTGGCTAGGTTTTGGGACATAACAATGTTGGTGAAACAGTTGTCCCCATCTCTCAGGGCTGTTTCCCCTCCCAGGTGCAGCTTCTTGGAAAGTTAGGTGGCTCTTTCACACTGCTGGGTGGGAGGAACTGAATGACCCATCCTGGAGGGTCCCTGCCTTTAAAAACTACTTGAAGAGGGCTAAAATGCTACAGTGGGAGTTGAGGGCTGTTCCTCTGGGGCAGGAAGGGAGGTCAGGAATGTGTGTGCTCAGGACAGCAGTGCAGGAAGGATGCCCAAGGTGCCGGAGGCAGCTGAAGCTCCAGCACTAATGACCTGTCCAAAGTCACATGGTAGCCAGCAGAGATGTGAACTCAGGTGAGTCTCCTTCTGGCCTTGGAGTTCTTTCTACCACAGCAGGCTGCCCTGTCTATGTGGGAGGCTAGGAGGGTCAGCCAGTACTCAGGGCTGTGGATCTGCCCTGAGATCAGCCTCCAGGCAACCCTTTCTTGGGCTCTCTACTCCTGCCTGGACACCAGCCCTGCCTTTGGCCCAGACCCCTCCTAAGGAGACATTCCCAGGCCTTGGACAGCCTGAGTCATGAACTGGAAGAGAGAGGCACAGCCTGGGGGCTAGTATTACCCAAGACCCCATGCCAGGACCTTGCCAGCGAGCCAGCCATGGGTGAGTAGGGGCAGTTCTCAGAGACCATTCCTGGAACACAGTTTGCCCTGAGTAACCTCTCAGGCTTTCTTGGCCAGACTAGCACATTTGGTGTCAGGTTGGCAAGGCCTGGGATGGCTGTGAGCATTTGGTGTCAGGTTGGCAAGGCCTGGGATGGCTGTGAGCATCTGGTGAGGCCTTAGTGGGCTGTTGGAGAGCTGCCTTGGCCCCTGGGAACTGGCCATGGGTATTTCCACTGGAGGGGTCTGAAGTGGAAGTGGTGTGAAGACTTCAGGCTGTGGGATTAAGGGTTCTCCAGCTTTGTTCCAGGAAGGGAAGGAGGCTTAGTATACTTGTGTAATGTGCATGTATGTGTCTACTGCTCAGCCATTCATTCACTCTGTAATATTTCCTGATTGCCTACTATGTGCCACTGGGATTCCATGGTAAATAAAAGAGACAAGGTCCCTGCCCTGAAAGGAGCTTATTAGACCCAGAACACACATCTCCATGTGATGTGTGTACCTGAAGGTACGTATGTACTGGAATGCGTGGCTGCCTATGCGTGTGTGTCTGTGTGTCTTCATGGAGGTCTGAATATCTGAGTTTCTGAGCATGTGAGTGTCTGAACATATGTGTCTGAGCGTGTGTGCGAAAGGGAGAGAATTACTCATCCACTCAGAGGACTGTTCTAGAAAGACCTCTCCCAGAGCAGTTATATTTTCATAAATAAAAATAATCAGATAATGAGTTCATTTCCGATCTCAAGTTTGATGCCAACATTCCAGTGAAACAAGACCGGCTGGCGGGCTGGCTGCTCTCTGTGTGGCTTGGATTAGCTGGGGAAAATGCAAGGGCCAGACCTGCCGCTTGCAGGCTGTAGGGAATGGGGGTGATCTGCAGCCAAAGGAGCAGCAGCTGCATGTGCCTGGGGCTGAGAAGCCCCTCACTCTCACATAGGTATCAGCAGACTCCACAGCCTGGGTAAGACCTGAACTTCCCCATTCGTTCCTTCAGGACCAGCGACAGCAGAGTCTGTGCAGCTTTGTAAATAAATGCAGATGCCCTCCAGGAGAGGACCACAAAGCTGCTATGAATCCCTGCAGGCCCAGCAAATGACCTTTTTCCTGGGCACGCAGGCTGGAGCTCACAGATGCCTCCTGGGACAGCAGGTAGCTGGGTACACAAAGAAGTTTTGGCTGGATCCTTGAGGGGAGAGTGAGAGAGGCCACATCTAGACCACAGCCCCGGCTCCCGCTTGGATTGGCACCCAGAGAGTCACGTAAACAGCTCAGTTTGGCATTCTTGGCCTTGCACAATGTCTTCCCCCAACTGGTCTCAGTTCTCCTCTTCCACTTCCCCCTTGCCGGTACTCCTGTGTGACACCACATCCCCTCTCCTTTGCCATCTCTGCCTTCGTCAGGCTAGTCCTTCTCCTTGGAATGCTCTTTGTCTAATTCTGCATGCCCAGATGTATCCATTCTTGAAGGCCCAAACATCACCCCTCCATGACGTCTTTTATAATTCTGCCAGCTAGAAAAGCTTTCTTACACTCAGCAATAACCACCTTTTAACACCTTTTATTTTTCCTCCTGACTTCACATACCAAGAGGACAGGACCCATGCCCCACGCAGCTGATTTTCCTCCATCAGTCCCAGCCAGCCTGCAGTGAGGAGCCTGCCTGGACGGTGCTCTGAGCTGGGATCAGTAGTGTGCTACAAGCCTGCCTTGGGGGAACTCGGGAAAGGGGTTATGCCTGAGGTGTGCCCATGCTCTGAATTTGAGACTGAGTGCCAGCCAGGAATGCCCTGACAGTTGTACAGAGGCTGAGAGAAATATGCTGCGAGGAGGCAGACAAGGAAAGGACTTTTACTTGGACTTGCAACTTGGACCCCAAATCAAGACATCTGTGAGCCATCAGGGAATTGCACTGGAGAGGGGAAGCTGTGGGGATAAACGCAGGCTGATTGGGAGCAAGAAAGAAGAATTCTCAGGGGCTGTCTGTCCACCCATCAAATCATCTGTTTGCCTGCTGTTTACTTGTAGTCAACAAGCAACATTGAGCCCTACTGGATGCCAAAGCCCTGGGAAGCTTTACATACATTATTTCATCTACTCACAGCAGCTGTGTGAGGAATGTGTCATTATCTCAGAGGAGGAAGTTGAGCCTCAGAGAAGTTGAAGTCAACGTTCAGGGTCACACTTCAACGTTCAGGCTGCTTCTCCAAAGCTCAAGCTCTCACACCAGTGAGGAACAAGTGGTTTATTTCTCAGTCTCTCCGCAGCTCCAGGCTGAGCTGGATCATGGCCCTGGGGCGACATGATTAAGCCTTGTTCTTCGTCTGGGAAGTTTAGCCTATGTCCCCACCAGAGCCTCCACCACAATTTGGCGACCAGCCAGCTTTCTTTATCTCCTAAAATCTTCGCTGACAAGGCTATTTGTAGGGGCTGGATCCTAACCCCACAGAGCAATGCTCTGGAGTGGAATTTCTAGCAGGGAGGGGAGTTTTGCTGGGCAGGGACCCTCTCACTTTGCCCAGAGGGAGGACAGTCTTGGCAAGAGGGCCCAGCATGGAAGGAAGAGAGGGAAATATCCTCAAAAATCACCCAGGAGGTTACTGAAAATGCATATTCTGGGGCCCCATCCTTATAGAGTCTGACTAAACAGTCTGAGGTGGGCCCAAAAGTCTGATGTGTTAACAAACTCCGAAGTTTTTGATGTGAATGGTCAGAGGACTGAAAAGAAAGTACATGAAATGAGACTTCCCGTAATGTATCCAAAGATCACACCACTGTTTTGTTCACATTCGTCACACAGTTGATTGGCACTAAGCTGAAGACCTAAAATCCCTCAGTTTTAGATTTTGTTTTAATGTGTGTGGAGGCAGTCTAATTTGGGGATTCCATGAGCAGATCCTTACACTGAACCCCCCACTAGACTCATCTTTTTAAGTATGGCCTATGTTCCCAACCCCACCAAAACTTTTTTGGCTCCAATTTTATCATTCATTGTGTTTCCTACTCTTCTCAGCTGTGATGGTCTGCAAATTTCAGAATTCTACTGCACACATCTTCACCCAAGTCCCTGGTAAACACAGACCCAGGAGCCAGGACCAAGGCTGGGTCAGAAGCTCTCTCCCCACTGCCACGGGCCTCGAGGCCCATGACCTGAGGACTCCCAAGTGTTTCAACTGAAGCCATTCAGGTCTCCATAGGAAAGGATTGCTGAGATCCAGCCACAGGACTGCTCATCCAGAGTCCTCCCTCATTCTGTCAGCAGGACACCTGGATCAGACCCCAAACTTATGGCTTACAGCACTTTGATGCACAAGCTCATCTTTTCACAGTGCATGTCCAGAACCACAAAATCAAAGTCACAGGCAGAGCAGTTTTCTCACGAGGTCCCTTCCTGAGAATCAGATCTCCTCAGTGTCCACACCACAGTTGGGCAACCTTTAGGCCAGGAGACCTCTGCACATACTTGTGACCCAGAAAATGGAGAGGGGTGGGTGTCGGGAGGAGAGGACACACTTGTGGGAATTTGGTTTTCCTCAAGGCTGGAGGTTTGAATGAGTGATCAATATAACTCTGGCCATAAGTCTTGGAATGAAATTCCTCCCTTCTCACTGGTGGAAAGGGCTGAGCTGCTGCCTCTGCTTCCCGGGAGGGAATTTGAACCCCTGAGCTGGCTGAGTGCAAAGTGGAGAAAGCAGGGAAGAGGGGACTGAAATGCTCTGGGCCCGGCTGGGAACACTGAGCTTGGAAATTTGATCTGGGTCTAAAACAGCTCCAGACATTTCCCACATTTCTTGGAGGGCTTTCTCACTAGGACTTGGGTTTCTTTTGAGTAATCCTTCCCCCTAAACCTGTCCCCTACCCTACTGGGGTGGGGTGGTGGGTAGGAAGCAAGCATTTACCATACCATTAAGGATTCTGTGTTGGTTGTCTCTGAAACCAGCATCAGCTACTGGAAGAGAAAAGTGGGGGAGCCTTGGAAAAAGGTACAAGAATCCCCAGGTCTCCCAGGCCATGCCATTGGGCTGCTAAGGGCCAACAATCAATGTTCTTTCTGCTTCTTTGGCTCTGAAGCTCATGTGCTGAGTTCAAGCTGAGTGGAACTGCCTCATACTCTCAGAGGGCAGCCACTTGAGAGCCTGGGCCTCCCTTTCTCTGGCTGTCCACCCTCTTGGCCTCTGGCTCCCTGAATGTCTGCTCTTTCAGAGGCCAAGGAGAGAGCAGCTTGCCCTCTCACTCTTCACCACCACCACTGAGCCATTAGTCTGAGGCCTCCCTATGTCCCAGCCCATGCTGCAGTTGGGGGTGCCTTGCCATTCAGGTGTGCCACTCTTGGGAGCTAGAAGTAGCTGCTTTGGTAGAAGTTTTGGCCTAAAAAGGGGAAGAGCATGGAGGTAGTTAAGGGAGGTAGCTTTGTTGGCATAGACCCTCAGGGACTAGGCTTAGAGTCACGGTGGTGCCTGGCCTTTGGAAGCGGGAGTGGACCCTCCCCAGTATCCCATAAGGGGAGCCTAAGGAAAGGCATGGACAGCAGCAGAACCACCTTCATAGCATGTCCCCAAGGAAGTCGAGGGCCACGCCTGCCTTCTGTTTCATGGATGTGGACTGCTGTGGGTCCACAGTGAAGTGCCAGGGGTTCAAGATGCCATAGGACAAATGTGGCTCATCCTTGCAAGCTTCGGGTTTACCCGATAATGGGAGGAAAAACTACCATCTTTTTTATACTGAAAAAGGCACAATACATTTTGATTTTTAAGAAAACAGTATTTTTTCAAACAAATCTTAACCCTGCAGTGCCTTCAAGCCATGCTCCCAGCGGCTTGCTGTCCACTGACCCACCCCTCTGTTCTTCAGTTTTGTTTCTTTTTTGCAGTTTTTGGCCGGGGCTGGTTTTGAACCCCCTATTGAGCCACAGGCACCACCCATTCCTCAGTTTTTTCAGATGAGAAGTGGGATAAGGTTAGTTACACACTTGAGAAGAAGCCCGTGAGGATGGGTGGAGGTGGGGTGTGAGGACGAGGGGTGGAAGCGGACTCTCCTCCTCCTGGGTGCAGCTTTCACACTCCAGCGCTGAGTCCCAGGAGGAAACTCTCATTTAATGGTTTGCTGAGCTTCCCCCAGCAGAGCTGGGTGTGACAATCTCCATTTTCTGGCCATGTGCCCGGTCACCCAGATCCCAGTGGCCTGCAGACTTTCTGCCTTAGCCTCTGTAACCTGCAAATGCCAGGGCAGGTACAGTGTCCCTGTGACAGGCACGGCCTGGAGCAGGGCACAGGAATTGGAGCAGCACTCACCCAGCCCCCTCCCTTCATTCACTGACCCTGAAGAAGCTGGAGGAAGAGAGTTTGAAGGGGAGGGGGGACAGGGCACCCCTTCTTCCTGAGGACAGGGTACTAGGAAGAAGGTTGTGAACTGCCAGCCTGCAGGCTGAATGTGAACCTATATTAGTGTGGCCCACACCTTGCTTTAAAACTTGGAAGTCCCTCCTGAAAAGTAGGGTTTCTTAATTCTGTTCAAAAGCTCAGGCCTGGCCAGTTTGACCCTCATGGCACTAAGAAGCCAGAATGACCAGCAACTGCCACGTTTACAGCAGGTTTTGCCAAAGGTCCCATGACCCCAACCCTCCATACCAGGCCTACCTGTCCCCTCTTTCCATTCCCATTGCCTGCTGGCTGCTGTGGGCAGGAGTGTGTAGTCTCTAAAGACCTCTCTTATGAGGAGAGATGCTTGGTCAGCTGGGGCATGACACCCATAGCCTGAAAATGGTATTCATTGAAAGAGCATTTCCGACCCTCAGGAGTAGCTGGTGAGAGCTGGGGGCAGGGGAAGGCGCCAGGTCCTCCTCTTCCCACTCCTGTGAGGCACCATCAGCCCTTCGGGCTGCCTTGTGCTTTGGAAGGACCCAGGCCAGCAGGCAAGAGCCCTGAGGGAGATGCAGTTCTGCTGCAGCTGCTGAAAAAGAAACAAAACGATTCCATTTCTCACTCTCCCAGCCCCTGACCCTAGTGACCAGAGTCCCCTGCCCTGCGTTAATTAAGTGTGTATGTGGGGGGAGGGGGGTCAGTGCTGGCACCCCCACTGTGTAGATCTCCCAGCACAGCTTCCTTTAAGGGAGTGGACCTCCATGCCAGGCTGGGAGACGCACTTCCCAAACCTCTGCAAGGTTGCTCCTGGTCATAGTGGAGAGGTCAGGGCGCTCTGTGACTGCCTTTTCCACACCGCCAACTTTGTCATTCTTTCATCACACAATATTTAGATGCCTACTGTGTGCCAGCAGATGTGTGACGCACCCCTTCTTACCGTGTGACCTTAGGCAAGCCACAGTCCCTGCACCCGCTTCATTTATCTTTAAAGCCAGATGTCACACGATGATCCCAGACGTCACTCTGAGGATTAAATGAGATAATGTATGTGTCCCCTGCCGGCATGGAGCTGGTATACAGCAGGCGCTCAAGAGATGTCATCCACGTCACAAGCACTATTAGTAACAAGAGTGCTCAGGCCTGTGCCCTCAGTTGGTGTCTCGAGGTCTCTGGCCTCCCTTCTCTGTCCCTGTCCCTCTCCCTCTTCCTCCCTCGCCTCCAAGCCCGACCCGGCTGCCTCCCTGGGGTCCTGCATGCCCGTATGCCCGCCAGGTGCACAGAGGCCCCATTCTCCTGGCGCGAGACCCCTGGCCCGCTCCTGGGGTACCCTGCCCGGCGACCTCGCGACCCCGCCGTTTGCGCGGGCAAAGAGGGGCCTTTTGTTCCCGGGCCAGGCCCGCCCGGGCTGCGCGGCCCCCGCTCTAATCCGGCTAATTACCGTCCACACGGCGGCCGGCGCGCGCTCGCCCACCACTTTCCCACGGCCGCGAAGAAAGCCCCTCAGTGCGGCGCCGGAACAGAGCGGCGATTCAGCGGCCGCGCCCTCCAGGGCTGCCGGCCCCTCTGCCACCCTCTGCTACTGCAGCGCGACTTGTGCCTCTCTCTGCTTGGGTCCTCCGTTCCTCTGTCCGTCTCCGGGGCGTCCACCAACCAGCTGTTTGGTGGGATCAGCTCTCCCTGATTCTTTCCGTGTCCATCCCTCTCCCTCCCTGTCTTTTTAATCTGTCTCTCCAAGTGTTCTCTCCTCTGCCTGTCTACTCTGAGGCTTTCTGTCTCTGTGTCTCTGTCCCCCGTGTCTCTCCTACAGCCAGGGCTCAGCCTGCCCCTCGCTGGGTCCATTCAGGGGCTCAAGCCAAGTTGAGCCTCAGCGTCCCTGGCCCAGCGACCTGAGACCCTGCTTTCTCTCCCTATTGGGAACCCCTGGGTCCTGGCCCCGTGTAAGGAAACCCAGGAAACTCTGGGGCTAGGCCATGGCTCTTGAACTGTTTCCGGGGAAGCTCTGGGCTCTCTTCTGGGGACAGTTCCAGGGCAGTGAAAGGTGCCTGGAGATGTCCACTGCTGGTCCAGGGAAACGAGGTCTCCTGTAGCAGGTCAGCTCCTGGCATCATGTGGCTAGGCCAGAAAGGGGAGCAACTCTAAAGAAATTTTAGCATTGGGAATAGCCACCAGCCTCAACATGTTGACCAAGGAGAAGGTCTAGGTTGTGTTTGGCTGATTCTGGACCAGCCACTATGGAGCCTGGACATCTGTCTTCTAGAATTCACTGGACATACACATCCACAGGGTGCTGGGCAGACCATGGAATAGGTCCTTTTGGTCACTTTTAGGTCCCAAGAAATTCATTCACTTATTTATTTTCTCAAAAAACGTTTACTGAATGTTTATTATGTTCCAGGAGTTATTCTCAGCAGCAAGGAGATCCATTAGCAGAATGAAGATCTTTGCACTGCATTCTAGTAGGGGAGGCCCTGAGTGAATAGATAAGAAAAACAGGTGGGCGAAAGTGTAAGGAAAAAAGCAAAACCAGGAGGGGGTGTTGGGAGGTATGTGGGGAAGGGGGTCAAAAGTGGCTTCCCTGGGTCAGTGACATGTGAGCAGAGACCTGAAGAGAGACCTGTTCAGGTCAGGGTATTCTCCCAGGGCAGTGACTGGGCAAGTTCCCACCACAGCTGCCAAGTGACTCTTCCTAGTGTCCTCAGGCCCCAATCCCTGGGAGATGCTGGAGGGACCCAGCTCACTAAGACACAGTGACCAGAAGGAGGTTGGTTAAATCTGGGCTTCAAGAAACTTCCTGCCCCTCATTTTTTTTTTTTTTCTTGCTTTTCCCTCACCACTGTGAGGGATTTTCTGACAATAACGACCTTGAATGAACAGACCACAAATAAACTACATCGCCCCATGGGAGTGGTCTTGGCCAAGGGCTGGTGGTCCGTGTCCCAGGGAGAAGTAGGGTCCTCCTGTCTGCAGAGAAACCAAGGACATCTTTACATGGAGGTAATTGAGGAAAAAGGATTAGTGAGTTTTGTGAGCTCATAAATCACAAAAGAGGCTCAGCGCCTGTAGCTTAAGTGGCTAAGGGCACCAGCCACATATACCGGAGCTGGAGAGTTCGGATCCAGCCTGGGACAGAACAACAACGATGACAACTACAACAACAACAAAAAAAATAGCCAGGCATTGTGGGGGGCGCCTGTAGTCCCAGCTACTTGGGAGGCTGAGGCAAGAGAATCGCTTAAGCCCAAGAGTTGGAGGTTGCTGTGAGCTGTGACGCCATGGCACTCTACCCAGAACAACAGCTTGAGACTCTGTCTCAAAAAAAAAAAAAAAAACAACACAAAACAACCTAGTGGTGTTGTAGTGTTCAGATTGGAGTTGGGGGGGGAAAGGAAGAAATAAAAGGGAAAAATACCCCTGCTAATGGGCTCATCTCGGCCTCAGACAGAGCAGAAGAAGGTGGCAACTAAAGAAGTAGGACTCATGGGAACACCATAGACCATAGACCCACAGTTGCTTGGGGTTGGGATTTAGGGACTGGGGGGCTTGGGAGCCCCATCCAGGAGGGGTCCTACTGGGAGTGTGTTGGGTAACTGTGGTGTGTGGCATCTGGGAGGATGGAGGAGGGCCATGTGACCTTTCCCAACCTTTCCCACCAGCTCATTCCTCGCTCTCATTGCCCCATCTTGCAAAGCCGGGTCCTGGCTGAACTACCTCTGAGTCTAAGTGACCCCTGCCAGAAAGGGGACAGACATCCTCAAAGCTGGCCCTTCTTCCATGGGCTGTGCTTCTTGGGACTTTGTGAAGCACACAAGCGCCGCAATTCTGTTAGGGCTAAATGCAGGACACCCCAGCTGGGTCTGGAAGCAGAGATTTTTGTTTATGACCCTGCCCTTCACTAACTGGGAGACCACGAATGCCCATTTGACCTCTCCAAGCCTCAGTTTCCTCACTTATAGACTAGGGATAATAGTAATAATGATTCCTTTTTGCAAGGTTACAGTAAGGATAAATAAGGTTGTAAAATGTATTGTCAGCCAGTGACTTCCAGTCTTTTCTTGACCAATACATTATACATTTTGACCTATTACCCACACATATAATTGAAACAAAAGTTTATGCTTATTATGTTGAATAGATTGATCTAGTCTATCCTATTCTATTTCATTCTATTTTTTTTTTAAATTTCAGGCCATGACTCATTGATTCTTGAACTATAGTTAAAAAACACTGCCATAAACCATGTTAATAAAAGCATTTGTGGCTTAACTACCTGGAGAGCTTGCTGGAAGAAGGGCGTGGGGTGGCCTTGGGAGCTGCCACCCTGGGCATATACCCTGACCCCAGCATGGCCCAACCTGCTTCTCTGTGTTTGACTTGAACGTCTTCTCCAGCCATCTCCCCTGCCACCCTTCAAACCTCCTTGCTGACTGCATTCAACCTCATGCAAAGGTCATGCATAGCCTGCTAGACTTGGATGAGACCATAGTGGTCACCTTATCCCTCACTTGGGTTAAGGGGAAGCTGAGGCCCAGCCAAGGAAAGTGATTTATTCGAAGTTTGCCCAAGTGACAGAATCAGAACCAAAGCTCAGATGTCCCTCTGTCAGCCTCATTTTCTGCCTGACTATACACCCACCCCTCCCCTCTGTCTGTCTCTGGAGTCTGGGAAGCACCCCTGGTCTACGAAGAGAATAAAGCAGCAGGATCAGTTGAGCAGGATCAGCACACACCAGCCATGCGATCAAGGGCAAGCCTGTTAATGCTTCTGAGCCTCAGTCTTCTCCTCAATAGAGTGAGAATGATCTTTTAAAACTGCTCTTCCCAACTCATAGGGTTGCTTTGCAGATTAAATGAGATAATTTGCATAAAAAGGATTTTGAAAAAAACATTTAAATATATTGAAATACTTCAAACTTTAAGGGTTCTTGAGGGTGGGGAAGCATGGGGTTTTCTTCAGAGGGTGAAAGTCTTCTGTATGGTATTATAATGATGGTTGCATGATTCTATGTGTTCCAGAAGGCTCACAGAAATTCACAGGACAAAGAGAACAAATCTTTATGCAAAATCAAAAAAAAAAAATCTTTTAGGAAGTTGGAGGATCCCATGGTGGAATGCCGAATGTGACAAAACTATCTAACTATATTACACATGCATGAAACAACCTCACTGATGTGGGGTGAGGGAGATCTGATCTAAGCAACTTTGGCAATGAGTTATCTATAAGACTAAAGGCAAAAGAACTGTGCCAAAGCACTGTTCTGGTTGATAAAGTTCTTTCCCATGGAGTACGGTGAATAGTTTCATAATTACTATACATGTACATTGAAAGTGAACAATTATGTCAACGCGTGGTGGGGGAAGAGATGGGTTTCTATCTGGGGAGGTGGGAGGTTACAGGGAAGCAAGGAAAGAAGGCTAGAATGATCCTCATGATAATGGGTTTGTAATATTAGTGTGAAATCAGGTTTACCTTAATACAGATACAGATAGTTACATATAGAAATGTTTATAGGTTTGTGTCCATCTAGTCATTTAGATACACACACGGGTTAGTATGTACACTTACATTTCTGTGCTCAGTCAGCTGAGAGGGCCTAGAAGCAATGACACCCCAGTAGCAAAGGGCACAGTGTCCAGATGTTGGTTTCTGATCTCCTTCTCCAGGAAAGGAACCAGGGCTCCCGGGAGAAATGCTGATTCCAGGATTGAGATGTGCAAGATGAACCCGGAGCATCCATAGTGCCAGTAAATAAGGAAGCACTAAGAAAAGTTGGAAGTACAGCAAAGGGACACAGGAGCCACTACAGAACTCCTGCGGCTGAAGTTGGAGCAATAAAATAAATACAGTAGATGATTCAATTATTGCCCAGGTATAAAATAAATATTCATGAGTCCATACTTAAATAAATGACTTAAACAAATGACTACATAGGGAAGTGGGGGAGAAGATACTCAACTGTACAGAGGAATTTCAGATG
Organism: Otolemur garnettii; assembly: GCF_000181295.1. Taxonomy (NCBI): domain Eukaryota; kingdom Metazoa; phylum Chordata; class Mammalia; order Primates; family Galagidae; genus Otolemur; species Otolemur garnettii. Next base: position 1,543,234 of record NW_003852419.1, on the reverse strand, counting down.
ATTTATGTAGATACTCAAGGAGGCGCCCTGCTCACCTGTCCTTGAAAGTGTGCTGTGCACAGAGACTTATTTCCAAACACTACACTATGGAAAGGGGCGAGAAGTAACTTATAGAGGAGAAACCTGACAAGCTCTACTGCAGCCAAGTGACCAACTTTACCTCTGCGGTCTTCCTCCTCCAAACCTAAAACTGCAGTCTAGCTGTGAGAAAAGTATCAGACAACACCCAACCGAGGGGCAGTCTATAAAATATCTGACCAGTGCTCCACAAGACTGTCAAGATCATCAGACACAAAGAAAGTCTGAGAAACTGCCGCAGCCGAGAGAGGCTGAAGGAGACTTGACGACTAAATGCAATGTAGTTCCTACAACAGAAAAGGACGTGAGGCAACAAACTAAGGAAATCTGAATAAAGTATACACTTACACTTTGAAGACAATGTATCAATACAGGCTTATTAATTGAGGCCATTGCATCACGCTAATGTAAGATGACAATAGCAGGGGAAATTGGTCACAGAGAATATGGGAACTGTCTATATCATTCACTGCAATTGTTCTTTAAATTTAAACCTTTTCTAAGATGAAAATATTCTTTTGTAAAAAATTGAAGGCTTTATGTTGGTAATTATCTACAGCTTACGGCTGAGACAGGTGGAATTGGGAGAACGCCTCTAGAGCAGTGTTTTTCAACCTTTTTTTAATCTCACGGCACACTTGAACCTATTGTTAAACTTCCGTGGCATACTTAAATTATGTTGATCAAAAAAAGAGTAAAAAAAGAATATACTTACTTTGCTTTGAACTTCTTTCAAAAGTAATTGAATTAATGGTCTTTAAAAGTTTTCATGGCACACTGGTTGAAAATCACTGCTTTAGAGGGTTTCAGGAAGTTCAGAGAGGAGTCTGGCAAGTGCCAAGAGTTGAGAAATACAGGGTTGAGAAGGAAGCTTTGTCCATGTCTCAGTCTGGGAAGAGGTGGCAGAGGGAAGGGATCCTCAGGACAGGGTGTGTTGATCTGGGGGGCTTCTGAAAGAGGCGAGTAGGTAGGGAGTCGTGGCCTTTCGCCTTGTCCTCCTGCTAGTCCTTTGGGTCAGCCCTGCTCCTCCTCTGGGGCAACCCAGCATAGAGGTCAATGGGTTAGCTCTGGAATCAGAAGAGCTCTGCTACTCATCAGCTGTGTGACCTTGGGTAGAGCTGATGCCCTCTCTGAGCCTCAGAAAGTGGGTATCTATAATGAGTGGTGAAGAAAACCTGTGTCAGAGGGTTGTAGCAAAGGTGAACTGAGATCATTCGCAGTCAATTTCCCTTCCCTCTGGTCTACCTGTGAGCACACTTTAACAGTCAGCTGCTTCTCCCTCATTCGTGGGATTCCTGCCTCTGGATCCCAGGCCCAGTGTGGTAGATTTAAACATGGTCCACAAATTCCAACACTCTTTCCACCTAGAGGTGAGGTTTATATCAGCTCCCGTTGAATCTGGAAGATATAATTGCTTCAACCAACAGAATATGGCAAAATGAAGCTGTTGCCAGTTTCTGGGCCCAGGCTTTAGAACGTCTTCATCTTCTACTTTCTGTCTCTCGGGATTCTTATTCTTGGAACCCAACCACCATGTTGAGAGGAAGCCTGAGCCATCTGTGGAAGAGATTCACGTGGAAGGGAACAGAGGCTTCCAGTTCTCAGCCCCGGCTGCTCCTAGCCAGCAGCCAGCTCTCTCCAACCATGCAAAGCATCTTGAAGTGGGTTCTCCAGTCTCTAGGTGAGGTGCCCAAGCTATCATCTTTCCTACCATGCCTTGCCCAAACTGTAGATTTGTGAGCTAAGTCAATGGTTATTGATGTTTTAAGCCATCGAGTTTGGGAATACAGAGCCGTAGCACCCTGCTCCTCCTCTGTGTGCTGTAGGTGTGGTATGGTGGTGTAGTGCATGGATTCTGGAGCCATGCCACTTGGGTTCAAATCCTGACTTCACCACATATCGATTGTATGACTCTAAGCAAACTATCAGGTCTCTCTGTGCCTCAGTGACTACATCTATAAAATGGAGATGATAGTAATTATAGAATTGTTGGGAAGATTAAACAAATAAAGCACATAGAAATGTACCTAGCATGTGCACAATTATTGTGCCAAGCAGGGGGCCATCCCTTCTGGGTTCTATGGGAATGGCCTGCTGGGCCTTCTATCATCTAAGACAGTGGCTCTCAACCTTCCTAATGCCGTGACCTTTTTTGTTGATGAAAATAATTTTATGGTTGGGGGTCACCACGATGTGAGGAACTGTATTAAAGGGTTGCGGCATTAGGAAAGTTGAGAACCACTGAAGATGACCCTTGCCTGGCCCCTTGGGGCCCCAGCCAGACTTCCCAATGCTAGCAGCCTGCCTTCTTGACCATAGGCTGCCCTTCTTCCTGCTGGTGCCAAGCTCAGCCTTTGACGCCTGCCTTGCTCACTCCCATGACACTCCTGGCCCTGCTCCCCTGTGCCTCTCCTGCTCTGACTGCCCTTCTGACTTCCTCTTGGCTGGGTTGTTCAGGAATCAGGAGACAATTGTCAGGTGGAGGTAGAGAGCCCACGGTGGGGGGGGGGTAGTGCACTGATGGGTGGGTGGGGGGAACCTTTAGTTCATAAACTTCACTGGGAAACAGAAGTCTTATCATTCACACATCTTGTGGGAAGACAGAGATTTTGTTGCTGAAATAAGAGTCCAGAGAGTGAGGGATACCACATGAGAAGGTCTTGCCACAGAAAGCAGAGACACCCCCAAGGAAGCTAAAGTTTTGTCTTGTTAGCATTGCGACAGAAAAATGAAGATGCTCAAAGGGACTTTCCCATGTGTGTCTCCTCACTGGAGCATTTCAAAGCCAGGCAGGCACTGAAACTCCCCAGGGGCACAGGGGCCTTCTAAATGAGGAGCTAGTCCCCAGTGAGGTGGGGAACTGTGGGAGCAGCCTGAGCTTCGGGGCTTGCTGGTCCGGAAGCGCTACTTACAAATGGTCAGCCAGTCAGCAGCAGCTCTTGCTGAGCCCTCCCTGCTGCCTCCAATCTCACCACTGCCCTGGAAGAAGGACCCACTTCATGCTGGGAAAGCCACATGGATGCATTTAACCTGCAGGAAATAGAATTCCATTTCCCTCCTTCCACCTGTTCAGGGGAGACAGAGGCAGGGATGGAGAGGACCTGGGCAAGAAGCAGGAGGGGCTGCCCCTGGGGGCCAGGGGGTTGGCTGCGGGAGAGGCAACAGTCCAGCTGGGAGAGAAGCCTGCGATGCCAACCTGGGCTGCTGACCCCCAGGAGGAGTCGCAGGGGTCCCCTTTCTGGAGATGTTCAGGATGTGTTGAGTGTGTTGTGGGGGAGTGAAATGGAGAGAGCCCTGTGT
>NW_003852419.1:1521699-1539385 GCF_000181295.1 Otolemur garnettii | reverse complement strand
CAGCTCCCTCAGGGCAGGATGGAGTCAGATGCCTCTCTAGCTGCCCCTGCTCACAGTAGGCCTCAGTGGATGTCCCTGAACTGAATGGAGATTCAGACTTTCTGCTTCCAGGACCCTTAGGTCCCTCAGCCCCCACTCTTTTGGGGCCCCTCCCTGGCCAGGGTGGCTGGGGAGCCTTTGTGTGTTCCAGCCCTGATTCTGTGCTTCAGCCTGGCACAGCCCGGGTCCCCTCTCACAGGTCTGCTGTGTAGCTGGCATGAAGCCTAGACTCTGTCAGCGGCTTCATTGAGATGCTGCCCCAGCTCTGCCCTAGTTCGGGGTTTCAGAGCCTTAAGGCACCCACCCGGCCTTTTCTTGCTTTCTTTGTCACCCTGGAAACAGGTTTCAGTTTCTGCGGCTCAGGGAGGGTGGTGGGGCTGTCCCTGTAAGGAGGGTGGGATGTGGGGGGGAGCAGTGCTGGCTGGCTGAATCTTAGCAGCACTGAGGCCTGGGGGGGAGTGGGTGGTGGGAAAGGCCAGGGCAGGGCCACCCCGAAGAAAGGGCCCTTTCTGAAGTTCACTGGCTTAGACCAGGTATTTTTTTGTGGTTTGTCTCCCCTGGGGAGGGGAGGGTGCCTTTTTATAATTTGCACAAAAGTGTCATGTGTGTAAATGGTGGCTAGGTGCTTGAACTGCCTTCTGGCAGCTTGTGGGTTTGGCCCTAGAGTCTCCGGCAGTGGGTTTCCCTGGCTTTGCCTAGCCCCACCTCCAAGGTAAGGAGAGGAAGTGTCAGAAGGAGAAGCTCCCAGACTCCAGCCAAGCTACCCTCATGAAGCCCAGCAGTGGAGGACAGAATGGGTGGCTGTATGGAACCTGTCTCAGGTTCCCTGTGTACTTCTTGAGCCCAGAATCCCCGTCACACTACCTGGGAGTGATTCATTCTTGGTAATGACCAGGTGAGACCTGGGACCATGCTCAGCTCCTCTTGCCTGGACTATGTGGTACTTGTAGACCATCTCCCCAGAATCACCCCCTAATTCACAGGCCACAGTCATCATGAGAGGGCAGAAGTGACAGAGCCCTGCTCTAGCCAGGGTGCTCAGCCTGGCTTCTGGTCCTGGCTCAGCTGCTCCCTCATCCCCGGTTCACTGGGCCTCCATTGCCCAACTGGAGACAGGGTCCCCGCCCTTCTCAGCCAGGATGCAGGTCAGCATGTGGGCTGGCACCTAGCTGGCTGATGGGTGAGAGGACTCCCTACTCTCAGTGCGTAGATCTAATGGCTGCTGTGAGTACCCTTTACCAGCCTCCCATGAGGACCCCAGCTTCTGTGTGGGAGTTGGCTGCCAAGGCTCATTGCTGTTTGCTTTTCTGGAGAACTATCCTAGCCCAATATTCTGGGAGAATATCCCTCCCAGGTGCCCATTCCCGAACTCCATCTCCATCCCCCCGAAACTAATGCCTTACCTAGGATATCTAGGCCCTTTGCCTTCAACTGGAGCACACTAATTCCATTGTGCTGGAGAGGACCCTGGAATCAGGCCACATCCTGCTTCCCTCACTGCCCTGCTCTGAGAGCACTCCCCAAAAGCATGTTCACAGGGATCCCCATCAGGCTCTGCTTCCAGGAACCTCCCTGAGAAGGCAGGTGCAGCCCATAAGGTCAGAAGATCAGTCCTGTGGCTTCAGGGGCATGTATCTGGGATGACACAGCTGAAGACACGCATTGTCCTTGGCTGCAGGAGCTCAGAGTAGATGAGGAAAGGGCAGGGAGCTTGGGAGCCTGAGCTGGGGCCAGGGCAGGGGAAGAAGGTGGGGGCTGGGCCTCCTAGCCTTTCTCCTCCTAGCCCTCTGGCCCCACCCCAAGCCTGGCCTCTAGGAGCCATATATCATAGACCTCTCTTTCAGATGTGGCAGCCAAGAGTCACCTTTTCTCTAAACCGCAGGTGACCCAGTGAATTAAATGCCTCTGCCAGACTCCAAAGTCCATATCCCACTCACTGCCCCTGATCAGTCACCCAGTCCCTTCCCTGGGCATTGGCAGCAGGTAGACCTTCAGCAGGACAGAACTCAGGGGAAATTGAGCACTGGGTCTTCCCCTGGTGTGAAGAAAGGGCCTGGCCAAGTTGGAATGGCTGGAGCTGCTGGCCTGATCCACCCAGCAGGCAGCTGGCTTGTAAAGTTGGGGAGCAGGCTTTCTGTACCCTTCTTCCCCCTTCCTACTAGGAGGAAGGCACCTTGTCATTTCCTTCCTCATGCTGACTCTGCCCCTCCCTGGGCACAAAGACAGGAGTACATTAGAGGCATTTCATTGGTAAAGGTGGGGACTCTCTTAGGATAGAAGACTTCCAGGGTTCCTTCACATTACTACATCACTTATAGCCTGCACTGATCTCAAAGGAGAAGAAGGCCTTTGATAGTTCAAGCTATCCAGAACTCCTTACACCCCTGCACACAACCCTGTCTCCCTGAACAGCAGGACACACTCTGGGCATTTGAGGAAGGGAAATCTGGAAGAGGTTTAGGGGAGAGGCTGGGAGCCCCGCTGAAGAGGAGGAAGTGCTGGGTATTTTGCTGAGCCGTTCATATTCCCTTGTTGGACAGACCTGCTTTGGCACTCCCAGGCCAGTGCAATTGGTCACTCATGTACTGCACCCACTACTTCCTGTGCTGAGTCTGCAGGGAGGCTGCAAAGTCAGGGGCCACCCCAGCACCAGTGGACGTCCTGACCCCAGTAGCCACTGGAAGGAGGGTGGTGGCCCTGTAGCCCCAGCAGCCTGGCCCTGAGAGTTGTGGCCATTGTGCTGTCTAGTGTGTTTACCCAAAACCTTCCTTCCACAAAATGTCAGGAAAGCTGTGGCTCTCTGGGCTCCAGGGAGGGGGCAGGGCATGTCTAAACAAGCATGACTTTCGGGTTTGTGAAAGACTCCAACCACAGGTACATGTGAATGGCAGGAGGGAGAACTTATGCAAGCCTCCCAAGGGTAGCTTAGCAATGTGGATTGCAAACCCTGAAGATGTGCATGCATTCTGACTCAGCAGTCCACTTCTGGGAATTGATCCTAAGGAAATAATAGTAAGTTCATACAAAGAATGTGTTTCAGGTTGCTTATCTCAGCCTTGTTTAGAACTGATACCAGTCAATGGGAGACTGGTACATTCACACAGAGGAGAACTTGGCAGCCATTTACACAGTGATGGAATTATCAATAATAGTCTGCCATGCACAGTCTAGTACATGTATTCTGGCAGGCATAAGCATGTCTTTCCGTTGGGTATATACCTAAGATGGGTTCAAAGGTTGTAGATGTTTTATATGAATTGATGCCACACAACAATGATTGTTCCAAGGAACACTCCCACCACCAGTTTCTGAGAGGTCTGATTGTTCCAACATCTTTGCCAACATTTAGTATTGTTGGCCTATTTTGTTTTGGCTCTTCTAGTGAATGAGTGAAGGTGTTGCATTGTGTTTTTAATTTGCATTTCTAAATCTATGCCAATAGGGAAAGTGAATAAACAAATGATATATATTCATAAGATAGAAATCTATATACCAGTTAAAAAGAATGAATTCCTGATTGATGGAACTATATAAATGAACCTCAAAAAACAATTGCATGCAAATTGTGCACAAGACTACATATTGTATAATTCTAAATTCTATACCCTAGCAGTGAAATTCTATAGGCAAGCTGTGGAGAGAAATTAGGAAGGGTGTTAAAGGTGGCTGTTAGCACAAATAGCAATACTTTTTCTCATCCCTGCAAGAGTGCCCCCTTCCCACTGTGACTTTAGTTACTCTCACCAAAAAGTGGAGCTTATTTTTCGACGCCTTAAACCTGAGCTTAGCCCTTTGACTTGTAAAGAAAGCAAAGAATTGAAAACAGCTTGAACACTGCGCTTGCCCTCCTTTGCTGCTCTTATGATTGTGATCATGTGAACAAGCCCAGGCTAGCCTACTGGAGACATGGCCCAGTTAACTCTAATTACCTTATCAGATAACCAGATTATATCTAGTTCCTAGCCTCAGATGTGCAAGTAAGACCCTCTAAACAGCCCCCAACTGACCCAAGAGCTGACTGCAACTGCATGAGTGATCCCAGGTGAGGCCAGCAGAAGAACCAACCTGCTGAGCTCCACTCAAATTGTCGATGCGCAGAATTATGAGCTACTAAATGCTTGTCTTAACTAAGTTTTGGGACGGGATGTTAGGTAGTAAGGTAGTAAAAGCTAACTTACACGAAGGGAAGATATCTTTTCTTTTTTTTTGCTGGCTGGGGCTGGGTTTGACCCCACCACCTCCAACATATGGGGCCGGCGCCTACCCTTTTGAGCCACAGGCGCCGCCCACGATATCTTTTCTTTTTCTTTCTTTCTTTCTTTTTTTTTAGAGACAGAGTCTCACTTTGTCACCCTCAGCAGAGTGCTGTGGCATCACAGCTCACAGCAACCTCCAGCTCTTGGGCTTAGCTGATTCTCTTGCCTCAGTCTCCTGAGTAGCTGGGACTACAGTCACCCGCCACAATGCCTGGCTATTTTTTGTTGCAGTTTGGCCAGGGCTGGGTTCGAACCCGCCATCCTCAGTATATTGGGCGGGCGCCCTACTCACTGAGCCATAGGTGCCGCCTGGGAAGATATCTTTTCTGATAAAATGATCATAAAAACCATGCATTTCAAAGATTCTGGAAGCAAGAAGTAATTAGTTATTTAATAGTGACATGTTTTTAAAATAAGGATATTCTCAGCCTTGGTTAGGGACAGGCGAGTCTCAGAAATACAAAAGAGAGACATGTAATAACAGGTGTAAGGACAATGATAGCAACAATAATGATTGCTAACATTACCCGCCAGGTGCACACCTAAGCCCTCTCTAAGTACTATCTCATTTGATTACTGTAACAAGTTTTGGAGTTGGTTCTGAAACAGAGACATACCCACTGGAAGAACTGATGCTGTGGCTCATATAAGCAGAGGCTTGAGAGGGGTAGAGGCAGGAAGTGGTCTCTTAGGGCAATTGTGGAGGGAGGGCATGTTTTCTTAGGCCACACTGTCCAACCCTCTGTCCCTGGACTCAGAGGTTGTTGACTTCTCAGCCTACAGCCTCCATCCATCCTCACCTGTCCTCTCTGTAGGAGATCTTCAACCGTCTTCAGTGATGTACTCAGTGATTTCCAGGCTTCGAAATCAAAATCCTTTCTAGGCTCTCAGACCTGACTGTCCACTCTTCTCACCCTACTCCACTCCCCTTTTACATAATTTCAAGGCTGAAAGGACTTTGGAATTGCTCTTTGCACAGAGACCAGGAAGCAGAAACATCAAGGGACTGGTCCGAGGTTGCCCAGCTGGTCCTCGCTAGGCCTGGAGAAGGGAGACTTCCTGGGTCCCCATCATGTGAGTGTGTCATGGAGCTGCTGCTGAGCTGAGCTCTGGACTTTGGGCTCTGGGGTCCAGAGAAGATCAAGACTATCTTTATAATCTTTGCATTTGAGCTGAGATGAAAACAATAGGATCTGAGGTTTATCCCACTGGTAAAGCTACAGTGTTCCCTATTCTGCCTTGGATTGACATATCATCGTCCTTTTTTGTCTGAAACAATTTTAGCCTCTCCCAATGTTCCTGGTGGAGGTGGCTGCGTGGGTTGCCACAGTGTGGTGTGTAACCAGACGGCGGGGGTGTCTCTGTGTGTGTGGTGAGCACACATCACATCACATCTGTCTGTCTGCTTGTCTGTGAAGCAAGCATCTGCCTGTCTGGGTGTGATGTGACTCAAATACAGAGGCTCACATTTCCTCACCATCACCACCCCCACTCCCCCTCCCCTCTAGCAGCAGCTGTATTCCCCCCACTCAGGGAAGGAATGTTCCTGGCTGCCATAATGCCCACCCCAGGCTGGAAGCAGTGACACAGGTGGCAGCACCATGTCCAGCTGTCATCCTCCATCACTGCTGCCTGTTGACCCAAGAGGAAGTGCCTAGAGGGCAGGCATAGTGGGAGCCCATGTTGGGTCCTTCTTCAGGCCCAGTCCTGGGAGTGCGGTTAGCTGAGAACCCCTGGGAGGCAGGCACCCCATCAATCGTTATGTCTTCAGCATCTACATAAGATTTGGGGCCTAGCCAAGGAGTTTTCAGTGCAGAGGTTCCCATTCTAGACCCAACTGGTCTGGTGTTGCCAGGTGGGTGGTGGCAGGGACTTCTCTTGAAAGATATTGTGGCTCTTAGAAGTCCTAAACCCACTGCACTAAAAAGCAAACACTGTGGGCAGTGCCTGTGGCTCAGTGGGTAGGGTGCTGGCCCCATATACTGAGGGTGGCAGGTTCAAACCCAGCCCTGGCCAAACTGCAACAAAAAAAGTAGCCGGGCGTTGTAGTGGGCACCTGTAGTCCCAGCTATTCGGAAGGCTGAGGCAGGACAATCAGCTAAGCCCAGGAGCTGGAGGTTGCTGTGAGCTGTGTGATGCCACAGCACTCTGCCAAGGACAAGAAGTGAGACTCTGTCTCTTAAAAAATAGAAGAAGAAGAAACAGCAGCAGCAGCAGCAGCAGCAGACACTGTGAACTCTTGTGACCATGGCACATAGGATCTCATCAGGGTTGGGGAAGAAGCTGGGGAACACAGTTGGTGGTTCAGAGTGAGGTACATTTATGCTTTCAGCGGGCAGGAGGGCAGGATGACACCTGAGATGGATGTTAAAGGAAGGGTAAGCAGAGAAGAAAGTGGGGAGGGCAATCTCAGCAGAGGTACAGCACAAGTAAGGATGTGATGACCCTAAAGCACTCCTGGTTTATTTTTGGCACCAAAGCTGGTTCCCAGATAAGAGACCAGCATGTGCCATCACATGGACAAACATCTGTTTGGGAGGTGTGACAATTATGGGAGAGGAACTTGATGAGGACTGGTGGACTGGGAAGACTTCGGGAGGAGGGGAGAGCAGTGGGGTGGGCATTCATGCTCACTTAATCACAATGGTCAGATGCCCAGAGGCTGGGGGCCAGAGATAGCAGGGACCATTAGCTTGTCCTAGCAAGGATGGCCTCAGCATAGACCAGAAAAATGGGGGCTCTGTGCATCTCAGGAGACTTAAGCCTATCCTCCCTTTGGCCCCTTTCCCAGGGAGCCACTTCCCTCACACAAGCCATATCTGTGGAGCACAGAGGGGAGTGGAAGGGTCACCTCACTGTGGCTAAGCAGCTTAAATTGTGCTGTGTGACCTCGCACAAATCAGCCTCCCTCTCTGGGCTTCAGGTTGAGGGAGCTGGGTTCTGTGGGATCACAAATAGTTCTTGCCTCACTTGGCAACCCTTATTAACTGGTAAGGCTAGAGATCTGGGTGGAGTATTGTGAAGCCAAGTCCAGGTTCAGAGAGAAAGTTGCCATGATGGATCAGTGATGTTTGCCATGGCCTTCCGTGGTGGGTTAGTGGTGCCTGTGCCTCCTTTCTTCCATCTTTATAATATCCTTTGTGACATCCCGCGCTCTAAGAGTGGACAGAGGACCAAAGTTCTATGAGGAGTGGTTCTCCCAGTACTTGTGACAAACCTTAGGTGCGTTTCCCTAGGGCCAAACATCGAGATGGAAGGCCAGTGTCTCTAAGCTTCTAACACTTGGTCTCATGGAGACGCAGGCATACCCTTGATTTCATAAGGACCAACAGGGAGAGTAAACTTCCCCAGATCAGAGTTCTTGGTCCATTTCTTTTTTCTGGCATGTGGAGAAATTTGTACCCACCTGCATTTATTTATAACTAATAAGAAGGAAATTTTGATGGTTGTTTTGTTTTTACTGAAATGGAAGAAAAAATCTGTAAGTATTGTCAAGAATGAAAAGAACAGAACAAGGGAAATTGATATATAGTTGGGTTTAAATCTAAACCTAAAGTCTTGAGAAGAACTTCATTCGGAAAATAAAAAAGGTGTGTGTCTTGGGTGTGTCTGTCGATGTGTGTGTGTGTGTGAACGTAGTGTGTGCAGTGAATGTTCACAGGCACAAACATGGTATGCAGTAGGAAGAAAGTAGGCAACTGCATGCTCGTATGTGCGGCGGGCGCACACAGTGTGCCTATTGTATGTAGTAAACACAGATAAAAGCAGCCATGGCATGAATGTTGTTAGGATGTGCGTGGATGCTGTATGTGCACGTGAGCCACGACATGCGTATTCTGCTAAGCTCATCGTGTCCTTGCTGTGACTCGCTGGCCTTGCAGAGGGTCCGCAATGATGTGAAGTGACAGCGCCCAGGGAGCTGCAGCAGAACAGGAGGAGTGGAGCCCTCTAACTGTTTCAGGTCTTGCTCTTTCAGGAGGAAGGTGGGAATTTCTGAGGGCTGCCTCACACACTCTGTGAAATCCCCACGTGCAGAAAGCGACCGGAGTCCGCTGGAAACCCAGCTGCAAGCTCTCAGAGCCTGATTAAAATGCTTGCAAACTCCGGTTTCCAAGAAAAATTGCTCATCGAACTTTCCAGACCTTTTATCTCCTTCAGCAAAGATGGGAAAATGTTCCCAATGGCCTTTGACTGGGAAGTCGAGCAATTTCCATGATGGGTTTGGAGTATTTCATCAGTGACAGTGAAGAAGGTTTAAGAAAAGTGGTAATTAGCTGAAAGACAACTGGAGCTTCCAGAATCACCGGCACATTGGAGGCCACAAAATGGCAGAGAGAGAGAGAGGCAGAGAGATCTCTTTTAACTACCTTCAAGCAAGATGTTCAGAGGATTTTACTCCCCGGCAGAGAGGCCTAGGGGACAGAGGAGCTGAGGCCCATTCTGCTGTGTGCCCTTGCCGAAGTCACACAGCTTGTTGAACCTCAGCTTCTGATTTGTCAAGAGGGATTATTGGTTTCAGCCCTTCTTGCCACACAGGAGTGTGGGGTGAGTCCAGAGACAACAGCCCTGAATGTTTTTGCAGAGTGGAAGTGATAGTCCCCAGGGCCAAGATTGTTCCTGGCACAGGGCCCGGTACCTAGTAGGTATCCAGTAAATAGCTGTTAAATGAATGAGTGACCCAGCAGGGACCATCCAAGAGAAACAGCCTGATTTCCACCAACCTCTGAGCGGGGCTTCCAGGGCAGGGCTGGGGGCGATGTGTCTGCCTGTCCAGCTGCCCCATTTCCTCCTCCCTTTTCCGGCCCCTCTCTCCCTAACCTTGGGTGGTTCTCACGCCCTGGCCCAGGACTTCTGCTGCCAGTTGTTCAGCTGTTACCTGGGCCCAGGCCTATGCCAGCCTAGACCCTTCATTGGATCAGGAAAAGGAATTGCTTTAGGATTCTTGGAGGCTTTAATATTCACATCATGCATATTTGCATCAAGAGTCTTTAAAAGCGTAGCTGATGTGCTAAGTTCCACAGACTTACCTGTTATATGAATGATCATCCCTGTGGGCTGGTATGCAGAAGAGCACTGGGGAAATGTTTTGTTGGAAAATAGCAATAATTCTTATCATTATTTTTCCCTGGTTTCTCCCTGATAGACCTAGTAAAGATCAAGACACTAAAGTGGGGGGAAGGGCTCGGCGCCTATAGCTCAACCGGCTAAGGCGCCAGCCACGTACACCTAAGGTGGCGGGTTCGAATCCCCAGCCTGGACCCGCCAAAACAACAATGATGGCTGCAACCAAAAAATAGCCGGGCGTTGTGGCGGGCGCCTGTGGTCCCAGCTACTTGGGAGGCGGAGGCAGGAGACTCGCTTGAGCCCAGGAGTTGGAGGTTGCTGTGAGCTGTAATGCCACGGCACTCTACCCAGGGGGACAGCTTGAGGCTCTGTCTCAAAAAAAAAAAAATAAAATAAAATTAAGTGGGGGGAGGCAATAAATACTCCGGATTGAATATAAGTATTAGTCTGTCCTGATGCCAGAGTTAAATAAGTCCTCGGGGAAGTCTAGCAATTTCTAGGTCTTTTCTTCCTGTCTCTGTTCTGCAGACACAAACATGGCCTAGCCCAGCATAACAGAGGCAAGCCCCAGTTCCACTGGTCAGTCCTTCCTGGCCCCTGTCTGTCGCAGGACTGAGCCGGCCCTTTGGCTCAGGCAGGAGGCCCCTGAGCTCAGGCTAGGCCGTGAGAGCTCCAGGAAACCTTGTTCCCACTTGGCCTGCTAGGCAGCTGGCCTCTCTTTCCTCTTCTTACTGGCAGGAAGAATTTCTGGAAATGCTGCTGGCCAGTGACAATGAGGCAGGATGCCCTCCCCTTCTCACCACCCCTCAGGAGCTGGGGCCTGCAGAAGTAACCCTCCTGGCCTGTCACAGGCCTACCTTCTTCACCTTGGGCTACTGGAACAGGACAGGAAAGGATGGGGAGCCTCCTGGGCCATCTCCCAGAGGCTAGACCCACAGTGGGCCTGCCGGCCTCCTCTGGCCAGTCCTGCCCTCTCTCTTTCTTACCTTGAGCAGACAGTGAGGGCAGGGCCCGCACCAGGTACTAGGATGCACCGCACCAATGCGGCTGTGTCTGTGGATCTTGAGGATGGGGTCAGGGTCCCACAAGCAAACCAGAATTCTCACTACAATGTTTTAAGGAGTTTGACAGACACCAGGGCTGCAAATGCACTCATTTCTGCCTGGGGATGAGGAACACCTGCGGGGGACACCAGTTTATTAAACAGTTTATCTGGCTTCAGGGCAGAGGATCCAGGGGAAACCTTGCTTTCAAGGAATTTCCGTTCTGTGTTGTTTCCTCTCCACCTCTTTCTCTTTTCCCTTTGTCTGGCTGGTTGTGTCCCCACCCTCCTCTCTGTCTCCATCCCACCTCTCCCGGAGCCCCACAGGATTACTGCTCCCAGAAAGGGTGAGTGTCCACTAGAAATGCAGCAGCATGCCCCCAGCCTGGCATCCCACCCCTAGCCTCGCCTGGATGGGCTCCTTCACCCTGTTTCTGTGTTCAGTGTCTCCATTGCTATGGCTGCAGCTGATCGCCCAGTCATCCTTCCTGGGGACAGGTGGGGCAGGAATTTTCATACCTTGAACAGTTTTTACTGTCTGAGGGGAAACTGCCGAAAAGGAAAGATATGTTTTATCTGAAGACTGAATTTGGCTTTCCTTTAAAAACCAGTGAGATTTCTGAGGAAGGGACTCAGAGGGCCACTATGGGGGCTGGACAGGTCTGGGTTTTCTGTCTCTCCCTGGGACTGGGAGCTGCCTGGGGCATGGCTATGTCCATCATTCTGGCTCATGCAAGGCGGGAGCCTGCCTCTTCCTCTGTCTGGAGTGGTGATGCAGAGGGCCTGGGAGCCCACGGTGGGTATTACAGGGACACTGTTGCTAGGGGCTTGCTGGCTAAGGTTTATCTTGTCGCAGGTCTATCTCCTCAACTATACCTGGGCCTTCCCCATTGTCCCTTTAATGCACCCAGGTCTGCCTGGGTCTCTCAGGCCTTTGCTTTGGAGACCCACTGCTTAGGAGTAAGAAGGTGGGGGAGGGGGCTGCTGGACAGAAGACCCTCTGGCCTCATGTGCCCAGGCTCTCTTGTCCAGCAGCCCCCCATCTTCTTACTCCCCAATTCCTTTGCACCCCACACAGAAACCATTGTGTTTCACCTCCCTGCCTCTGCTGATGCCATTTCCTGGGCCTGGAGCATCCTTTTCTCAACCTACTTATCCATTTCATTATCCTTCATGGCCCAAGATTTGTCCTCCACCTCCCAGTAGCCCACATGATGCCCCACTCCACATCAGCCTCTTCTCCCTCCCCTGCGTTCACCTCAGGGCCATGTGCCCATCACTTTATGGGGTCTGACATCTCCACGCTTAGTACTGTACAAACACACAAGTTTGGGGAGGAGGGGCAGAGTGATGGATGAGGCTGCAGTGGCTGCCTTCCCTGCTGGGGCTGTGGTTGGAGCTCCCCTCCAAGAAGCCTGATATTTTCCAGGAATTTCCTGAGAGGTGGGGCCAAGCACACTGGAATGAGAGCCAGCTGTGGAGTTGAGGCCTGGGGGTGGGGAGGGGGGCTCTGGGCTTCCTGGCTGAGTCAGCGAGACCATTCCTAGGTAATTTATGGGCTGAGTCAGAGACCATGGCAGTAGGGGGTGGGGTGGAGGGCTCCCTGGTCTCCAGGCAGTCTGCTGAGGCAGGGGGCAGGCAGAAGGGCTAGGAGCAAGTCTGGCCAAGCCCAGCACAGACCCCTCTCCCCATCAGCCTTTCCCCCTTCCTGGAGCCTGCAGAGAAGCAGCCAGGAGAGGGAAGGAATTGCAGGGGGACAGACATGACATGGCAGAAAGGGAACAGACACTGGGGGCCATAGAGACAGAGGCTCAGGCTGGCCTCAGGGCTAAGCCAGGGTAGAGAGAGCTGCTGGCTGTGGCATCCAACCTGGGAGCCACCTGCAGCTCCTGCCTTCCCTGACCCTCACTCTTTTTCAGCAGGCTGGGTCTGGGCTGAAAAGCAGATCTGGATTCCAGTACCCCTTCTGCATGAAGCTGCTGGGTAGTACAAGCTTGGTGCCTTCTCTCTGAGCTTCCAGTCCTCACTTGGACAAGACAGCCTTGCTAATTTGGGGACATTCAGATGCAGCCTGGGAGTCCAGTCTGATGGGTCGTCTGGAAATCAAGGTGATGCAAAAGAAAGCATGGTATAACTGTCCTCCCCTCCACCCCCCAGCCACCAGGGCCTCCACAGGACTTAGCCCTGAATGGAGATGAGCTGAGCCCAGAGACTGTCACCTCCAGGTTGAAGAGCTGCCTTCATTCCAGGTTGAGGGCAGGGTAGGGTGTGTAATCACACACACACGTATACCCAAACACACATCACAGATTCTGAGAAAACTATTTCTGCCCACACCACCCAGCTCTGGGCCTGGACTCCCATGCAAAGATGGGTCCTAACACATCCTAGGAGGCCCTAGGAGGGCCCTCTCCTGCTGACGGAGCATGGTGGCTATGTCCCCACAGGCGATGGGCTCAGCTTTCCCACGTCATTCATGGACATCTGTTGCATTATCATATCTGCTACAGAATCACCTCCTAGCAGATTCCAGGCAGGGCCTCGCAGCACTGGGGCTCCACTGGCCCTGGTCTCAGCATTTTCGGAGGGGCCTCCAGGTTGCTGAGTATCTTGCTCTGATTCACAGCTCAAAGCCACCATGCCAGGGGGTGTCCCTATTAAGATTGATGGATTTCATAGACCTCAAATTAGGACGTGAGATCTGAAAAAAAAATTTGACATTTGTGATACTGTGTAAAGGTATATAAAAGGAATCTTATTTTATCATGTCTCATGAACTGCTTGTCTTGGTAAAAACAGCCAGGATGAAATACAGTCTGGACAGGTGTAGCCGAGCACATGACCGGTCACTGGCATAGCTCTCCTCCCATCACCACCCACTCCACCAGAACCTTCTAGAGCAGGTGTTCTCCCCACTGGCAGCCCCACAGAGCGGGAGCACAGGCAGGGACCATGGCAATAATCTGGGTGACAGAGCAGAAGTGGTGAGAGGTGGTGGGCTCTGGGAAAAGTCAGACTCCAGCTGACAGGATTCCCTGATGGATTGGGTGTGGAGTCTGAGAGACCAGACTCAAGAACAACTTTCCAGGGTTTTGGCCTGAGCAATTGAAAAGAGAGGGCTGCCACTAACTGAGAAAGGAAATGGAATTTGTTGCTGAAAGTCTGGAAAGCAGGCACACCTGGAACTGAGCGGGGCACCTGCAGGGTTACTGCCTGCAGAGACCTAGGGCTCATCACAGTGCCCACCCCAGTCCCGCCATCCCAGCAGGTCCAGCTTCCTGCTTATGGTGTAGGAGATGAGGCAGCACCATGAAAGGCTGGGCTGGCTGGAGACCTAGGACCAGGCGGGGATGGTGTTAGGACAGGAGTTGGTGTGTGGGCCTCTGTCCACACAGAACCACCTCTGGCCCACAGAGGCCCTTTCTCCTCAGACTGGGTGTGCTGTTACCAGAGTCTTCTAGCAGAAATGTTCTCTGCAGCTGAGGGTGGCTCTTTGATTCAGTAGCCACAACCTCCTGCAGACCGGAGGCGTGCCTGTGCATCCCCGGCAAGCAAGCACCCTGGGACTCGTCCAGAGAGGCTGTGAGGATGGCTTTGTGCGGCTGCTCAAGTTGACCCTGGCCAAGTCCCACTGTGAGGAGAGGCCAGTTTGGTCCCCAAAGCTACTGAACTTAGGTTACATACAGAAGCAGCTCAGTCCCCTGGCCCGTTTCTCATTGTCTCCCTTGCCTTGGGCCGGCTTGTTCTGAGGAATCAAATGCCTTGTTTCCCCACATCAGCAGAGATGAGGGACAAGAAGATAGCTCTGTGGGAAGGGGCAGGAGGACCACCGTTTTGGAAAATATGAGGTCCCAAGCATCTCCCCAGACCTACAGAGTGTCTCTGGGAGAGCAGCCCTGGACCTGCCTGTTTACAGAGCTCCCTGGCTGATCAGATGAGATTTGGGACACCCTGGCATAGCGGTCAGATACTCTCTGGGCACACTAGCCATGCTTGAGGACAATCAAATGGGGGTCACACAGGACAGGAGGTGGTGGGGTTAGGACATGTGTCCTAGTGATCTGAGGACAAGAGAACCCTGGATCCTCAAGGAATCTCAAAGGGCATTTGCATAGTTTGAGCCTAAAATAAGGGATAGAGTCTCAGAGAAAGGCAGGGCTGGCTGTGCTCAGACCTGAACAGAGGCCTTGCAGAGGTAGCCAGAATCCCCGGATTGGGGTCAGAGAGAGTCCACCTCTCTCCAGAGGAGAGATCTGGGCACATCTCTGGGTACCCAAACCCTTACTGGGGAGCAGAGTCCTTTCTGCTATCTTCTACCATATGAGAAACCAGCTCCTAACGCTTCCTACACCTGAAATTGGAGGTAGGATTTTGGAGGCTGGAACTGGGGGTGTGGTGGGCCTGAGTGGAGGAAAGTCGGGCGCCCTGGCTTGATCTGGGGGCTCTGCATTCACATAGCCTGCTCCTCCTACCTCTAAACTCTTAACCCCCATCTGGATAAGGTGATCCCCAGGGTATAAGGACTTGCCCGCCCAGGAATACACTAAATAAATAAACGTGTTCTGTCCAGATTTTATCTAATCAGAATTCCAGAGCACAAGACAAATGGCTTCATGTGCAGCTGGGAGTTGTAATTCATTCTCCTGGGTGAGTCTGAAGCCTGAGGGAAGGAGGAGAGGCAGGATGGTTTGGGGTGTGTGGACATGTAGACTTGGGGCTCAGCTAGGTCCTGGAGTTTGACGAGCAGGCCTCAAGCACCAAGACCTCTGGAAAAACCCAGCCTTCCCCAGGGCCTATTCAGGGATAGAAACAAAGCCTAGGATCCTTTAATTCAAGGAGTGGATTTCAGGGACTTATTCTAAGGGAATATACATATATATATATATATACATTTATATCATGTAAAGATTTAGCTATAAAGTGATTCTTCACTGTGTTGTTTATAAGCCTGAAAACCTGAAAACACCATAAATGTCTAATAAATGGGGATTGATTAAATTATCAAACATGTAGAAAATAAAATGCAATCCAGCCTTTAAAACAGGGTGTTATAGAAGAATATTTAGTGACATAGAAATAAGTTTATAGCATAGTGAGCAGAAAAATAAAAAACTGATCACTTAGTTAACTACTGATAACTGGTAACCGATCTGATTTGAAGAACACTGATTTATTAAAAACATTGGAAGGCTACACAATAAAACATTGACTAGTGAAATACAGTATAATTTTAGATTCCTACTTTTCCTTTGCTTTTAATTTTCAATTTGCTTATTTGAATTTTTAATTTTTTGCTAGACTAACCGTGTACTTATTTATACACGAAGGACAAAAATAATGAAAGCTGTTGTTTCACAAACCAGAGCCTCCAAGATTTAGTTCAGGAGTGAGAACTCCCAGGCGGGAAGAACAGCTGGATCAAACAGCCCTAACTCCATCTCCCTCTCCTTGCTCTGCTTTTCTGGGCACTTCTGTTCATTCCCATGGCCTTTCTGTGGCTAGTCCCAGGGAAGCCACTGCCTTTTCAATTCTTTGGAGCAAACATAGCTAGAAATCCAGTCTATAGCTTCTTTTACCAGAGCATAACTAAGAAACCTGGGAAGATCATCCTAATGGCATTTATAAACACAAAAGGAAAGCAACAGGAGCATGAACACAGTGTCTGGAAGAACTATAAAACCAGCCAGACTCCTTAGGCAGGGTGGCTGGTCCTACCCCAGCCAAGCTCCCTCCAAAAGCTCCCAGCTCCTGTTCTATTCTATGCAGGGATCCATGAGAGTACAGAGACCTCACTGGGTTCTCTATCCTATTGTAAGCTCTACCATCTTCTTGCCAGGTCCACTTTCCACTTGGAAAGACTTATTTCTTCCTCAGGTACCTGATCATGAGAATGACCTCCTTTTTCAGGTGGGACCCACCATCACAGTGCTCTAGCCCTTGGTCCAGGATCATGATTAAAAATATTCCAGCACACCCTTAAGCCAAGGCACTCAATTCAGAGGACTGACACCTCACACGTAAGGAGGTTCTTAAGACCCAAGAAGCCTCCAGACTTCAAGAGTAGATGAGTTAGCTTGATACCTCCAAGCTTTTCTTCACCTGTTCCATCCATGTTCTGCCTCAGTGAAGACCTGATGGGTAATCAATGAATTATATTCTGATTTAGCAACATTTAATGATTGTACACTGAATGTAGACTCATTGCAAAAGTATGGAAAATCAAACTAGCCAGGTGTTGTGGCAGGCACTTGTAGTCCCAACTACATGAGAGGCTGAGACAGGAAGATAGCTTGAGCCCCAAAGTTTGGGGTTACTGTGAGCTATGATGCCATAGCACTCCACCCAGGGTGACACAGTGAGTCTCTGCCTTAAAAAAAAAAAAAAGTGTGAAAAAAATCTAGAAAAGTGTAAAGAATACAATAAAAATGCACCATAATCATCACATTCAACAGAGACAACCACTGTCAGCATACACATACACATTTAAATAAAATTGAGATAATGTGTGTGCATATACACACCTTACATATAAAATTCTGATTTTTTCTATATAAGTTACATCTTAAGAATTTTCTGGGTCATTAAAATGTTCTTTAAAAATACAATTTTAAATGGTTGCATAGTATCCCATTGTATGGCATGCTAATTATCAAACCAGTATCCTAGTGTTAGACATGTAGATTGTTTCCAAATTGTTTGCTAGTTTAAGAAATGATTTAATAAACACCTTTACATATAACATATTTGTATACATCTCTCATTATTTCTTAAAGTCCTAGGAATAAAATTACCAAGTAAAAGGATGTGAATCCCTGCAAAGTTCTTGATGTCTGGGATCAATATGTAATTGCTAAATTGTATTACAATAGTGCCCCATGAGGGGATACTTTCCAAGGGAGGGGTTCATGGGAGGGTAGAGGTTGGGGATGTATTTGTTGTCTGTGGCTGCTGTAACATGTAACAAATCACCACCAAATGAGGGCTTAAAATGTCACAAATTTATTGTCTTACTAGAAGGCCCAAGTCCAAAGTCAGTGTCAATGGGCCGTAGTCAAGGTGTTAGCAGGGCTGGTTCCTTCTTGAGACTCCATGGAGAGTATCCTTTTTCAGCTTCTAGGTGCTGCCTGTATTCCTTGGCTTGTGGCCTCTTTCTTTCTTTCTTTTTCTTCCTTCCTTCCTTCCTTCCTTCCTTCCTTCCTTCCTTCCTTCCTTTCTCTCTCTTTCTTTCCTTCCTTCCTTCCTTCCTTCCTTCTCTCTCTTTCTTTCCTTCCTTCCTTCCTTCCTT
>NW_003852419.1:1501505-1521679 GCF_000181295.1 Otolemur garnettii | reverse complement strand
TTCCTTCCTTCCTTCCTTCCTTTCTTCTTTCCTTCCTTCTTTCTTTCTTTTTCTTCCTTTCTTTTCTTTCTTTCGAGACTGAGTCTCACTTTGTTGCCCTGGGTAGAGTGCCATGGAGTCATCGTTCATAGCAACCTCAAACTCTTAGGTTCAAGTGATCCTCTTGCCTCATCTTCTTAAGTAGCTGGGACTACAGGTTTTTTAAGATGGGGCCTTACTCTTTCCCAGGCTGGTCTCAAACTCCTGAGCTCAAGCAATCCACCTACTTTGGCCTCCCAGAGTGCTACGATTATAGTCATGAGCCACCACCACCAGCTTCCATTTTCAATGAGCATCCCCCTCCAGCATTCATTGGAATGATGTGCGGCTTCCTTCATCACACCACCTCCTTCTCTAATTCTGACTCCTATGCCTCTCTTAAAAGGACCCCTATGATTACACTAGGCCCACCTGGATAAGCCACAAGACTGTCCGCATTGCAAGATCCTTAATTTAATCACAGATGAATGTCCTCTGTAAGGTAACAAGGATAGATTCTGGGGATTAAGACATGAATGTTGTGGGGGGAGCATCATTCAGGCTTCCACAGATGGTAAAGGGCAGATGGTGGGAAAGGAGAGGACCTGGAGAGGGTGGGTGGACAGGATTTCCCCCAGAAAATGTGAATGAGAAAGAATAGTTTCAAGACCCATCTTGACTGGAGGGAAGTGGATTTTAGGATTTTTTAATTCCCCCGTGTCTGCTTTCCTCCCTCATCCCCCAAACCCAATTAGAAAACTGGAAACACAATGTGTTGTGTTGATCCCGTAAAGTGTTGCTTCCCCTCAGTCCTGAGACCTACTTGCCCAATGGTCTCCCGAGCTGGGTGAGTCAGCCTCTACATTTTTAAACCATCAGGAAAAGAAGCTCAGAGCTACCAAGAATATTTTATTGACTTGGAACAAGTTTTGGAATCTGTATTTTTAACAAGCTACCCAGGTGATTTTGATGATTAGACAGTTTGAGGTAGCTATCCTCCCCCCCTTTCCTCTTTCTCTTCCCTTTGGTAAACTGTTTTTCAACTTTGTTTTTCAGTGAAAACCATTTCCTCCTCACTGTGGAGCAGGTCCAGAGGCTGTGCCCATCTCTCCCATGTCAATAGTCCTGTGTCCTTGGCGAAGGACAGTGCCCTCATTCTGTGCCTTTCCCCTCTTCCTCCGCCAAACTCCTGCTTCTGCACCTCCCATCAACTACTAAAAAGGTCGAATTACCTGAAGCAAGGAAAGCCCCACCCCCATCAGCCTTAGGGACGGTGAAGTCCCAATCACAGCTTCACTTCTTCCTCCACTGAATTTTCCCAAAGCATCTCTGTACCCCGACCACCTCCTAAAACCAACAGCCCCAAGTGAGCATGCAGAAATGCAAGAGCTATTCCTATGCCAGACAGAGCCATCTCTCGGTCAAGGGGGTTGAACTGATTTGGGACAAAAGGCAGTTGTTGCCCAGGAAGGTGGGATTTGGGGGAGCCTCATGCTGCATGGAGGCGGGGGAGTATATTTCCTTGGCTTGCAGAAACCTCGTGTCTGGTGGGATCAGCTCCTCCAGCCAGTTACCACCTGGCCCAGCTTTGGGAGATGTGGAGAATGAATTTCATGGTGCTTTCCACTGGGCCATGGCACTGAAACAGCTGCAGGAGGGGACACAGCTGGTGCTACCCCTACCCTTCCATTAGAGCCGCCCATGGGAAGGGAGAGGGCCCCACCTGCTGTGGTTTGTTCCAGGCACCATGGGAAGGTACCTTTAAACTGTACCTCCATTTTCAATAGCACAAGCTAGATTTTATTTTTAAAAATCCCATCATCACTTATTCTAGTGGCTTAGAAACATGGTTAAACATTAAGATCACCCAGGATGTTTATTTAAAAATAAATATTAATAAAAAATAAAGAGTTTTGAAACTCTTCACAGACCTAATCAATCAGAATCTCTTTGGGTTGGCTAGGCTGGAATCAGTGTGAATTTGATTAATCAGATTGCTTTCCTGATTCCAGAAGGTCGAGCTCATGGGATGAGAGCAGGAGATGGAACGGTGAGAGGCTGCAATGATGAAGAGTAATACAGTCACCATTCACGGGCACATGCGATGGCCACTCAGCCAGTAGGAGGCAGAGCGAGAATTCAGGCCCAGCTCTTTCTTTATTCTGCCACAGAGGGGATAATGTGAAACCCTGGCCCCACTTGAGAGTCAGGCCAGTACATGACCCGGTCATGGCACCAGCACATTCTGCCTTCTGGACACCCTTCTCTGGGGGGTTCTCTGTCTCAGGGCTTCAGAGGCTCTCTGCTCACTTCCCTCATATCAGTTCGCCATATGCCTGGGGACACACAGGTGATCAGGACATGGCCGCCATCAGGGCAGGTGATTCATGGAAAGGGCATGGGGCTGGAAACAGGAGACAGGCTTCTGGTTGCAGCTCCCCCATCCAGAGTTCTCAGTGCCCTTTCTTTGTAAAGGGGGGACCAGACTGGGTGATCTCTGGGGGCTCATTCACACTTAAAGTAGGACATGATCACTTAACTGCCTTGGTGCCTATATTCTAGCATGTGGCCCTTGCTGACACATCTTTCTGCCCCACAAGCCTGATGGGCTGTGACTTCCTGCTTCTGTGGTTCCTTCCAGCACCCAACAGTTCCTAGCACATAGTAGGTGCTCATGAGACAACCGTTCATTGATAATCAGCAGTTATGTATTAGGCACCCATTGATGGCCCCAGGCACTGGGCTAAAATGCTTGAGATTCAGAAAGGGTCCTACTCCATGAAGCTTATAGCTTAGCAGGGGTCAGAAAACAAATTAATCCATTAATTAATTATAACTGTGGTAAGTGCTGGGACTAAAATAATAGGGTGGTTTGAGAGTTTGGCTAGAATTGGGGGCTCTCTATTTTGGGCTGAGAGATTGATGATCAATGAAGGCCTCTCTTTGTCAGGAACACATAATCTGAGGCTTGAAGGATGAATAAGAAGCCCAATGGAAACTGGAGTGGGGAGAGTGCACCAGGCATAGGGAGCAGCAGTGCAAAGGCCCTGAGGTGGGTAAGAGGGACACTAGAGGCTGGCTGAGGAGGGGAGCCAGGATCAGACTATCAGGGTCTTGCAGTAAGAACTTTGACCTTCATCTTCAGCACCATGTGAAACCCTTGAAATACCATTATCACTGGGAACAGGACTTCAGGATTTATGGTCCAGGCTCTGGCTGAGAAGCGTCATTTTGGTGGGGAATGGGTAGAAGGAACACAGAAGGAGTGACCAACGGGGAGGTCTTGGTAAGAGCCTGAGCTCTTACAGGATGATCTGACGAGAGAAAACAAGGATTCCAGTTGCATGCAGCTGGTTCTGGGCTCTGTCCTAGCCTTAGGTCTGGTAGGCAGAGTAAGCCCACTAATACCTCCCAGGACCCCAGCATCTTGGCAGCAGCATCACCTAAGAGATAAAAGACCCACCCTCGTGACAGTAAAATTTAGTTGTTGAAAATCGTCAAGTCTTCACTCCTGTCCTTGGATCCTCCTGTTACTAGAGAGATGGGGGGGGATCATTTAGGGGAGCAGGTTCAGCAGAGCCCAGCACCATCTCCCCAGACATTGCCCCTCTCCTGCTCCAAGTCCCTCCAAGGTACTGGCTTCCTCTTGGAAGAACCAGTTCCACACCTGCCTCTCTGTGGAGTTGTGGGAGCACTAAAGAGGGCATTTAACCTCCCCAGGCTTCGGGGAAGACTTCCTGGAGGAAGTGGTGGCTAAGTCAGAGCAATCCTGAGTGGAAAATTATCAAGCAGTGGGACTAGCATGAGCCAAACCATGCTGCATCTCCCCACATGCTATGTGCAGGTGGACTTAGCATTTCAGTGTTTCTGGGTATAAAATATAGCACCCCCTGTCCCAGGAAGCCTCTGACACCTTAAGCAGCCTCAAATGGCTTCCAGGGGGCTCCTGGGGACTCCAGGGAACAGTGTCCAGCACACTGCTTGGAAGCCAAGCTGTGCCAGGCTGGCCTGGGCTGTGGGAGGCTGAGGCCATGGGGACTGCTGTCAGGAGCGAGTCCCATACCCCCCACCTCTTTCATTCAGACATCTAAGCTACCTACCCAACATTCCTGAGTAGGGCCAGCATTCTTCTCTCCACATTATGGATGGACAATTGAGGCCTCTTCCCAGAGAAAGTTATGATTAAGATCCTAAACTAGGCTCGGCGCCTATAGCTCAACCGGCTAAGGCGCCAGCCACGTACACCTAAGGTGGCGGGTTCGAATCCCCAACCCGGACCCGCCAAAACAACAATGACGGCTGCAACCAAAAAATAGCCAGGCGTTGTGGCGGGTGCCTGTGGTCCCAGCTACTTGGGAGGCAGAGGCAGGAGACTCGCTTGAGCCCAGGAGTTGGAGGTTGCTGTGAGCTGTAATGCCACGGCACTCTACCCAGGGGGACAAGGTGGGGCCCTTTCTTCAAAAAAAAAAAAAAAAAATCCTAATCTAAATTGGGGCTGGAGCAAACTCTTCACAGGTTAAGGATGCTTCTTAGGGAGAGAGTGATGGGGGATGGCCCCAGATTGGGGCATCCTTGTTTTCTCCCTGCTGATGAGCCCCAGAGACAAGACCCAGCACTCAGCAGAGAGGTCCAATGAGGCAAGAGACCCAGTAGCTTAGCATCAGAGCTGGATTTGGCCAGGGAGATTGGTGCTCTGAAGCTACACAGGACAAGTTGAGGCCTAGGGATGGACACTTTCTGGGGTAGGCTGAACAGCAGCCCCCATGTATGTTCACATCCTAGTCCCCAGAAACTGTGAACATGTCATCTTAATATGAAAAAAGGGACTCTGTAAATGTGATTGAGTTAAGGATCTTGAGCTAGGAGTCATCACAGCCTCAGAATAGGGATGTGGAGCTGTCAGAGAAAATGGTATAATGAAGAAACCAGGGATCAGAGTGATGCCCTTTGAAGATGCAAGCAAGGCCACAAGCCAAGGAACACAGGCAGCCACTAGAAGCTGGAAACAGCAAGGACATGGGTGCCCCCCCTCCCCCCCCGCGAGCTTCCTGAATCCTAAGAGAATAAATTTGTTGTTTAAGCCTCTGTCTCCCAGCAGCCGCAGGAAATGCATGCACTTACCTAGAAAGGTAGAATTTACTGGAGCTGAGCCCACTCTGGGACATCAGGCCCCAGCTCTCTGGAGCCCCGTCCCACGCAGGATGGGAGCGCAGGCGAGGCCCTGAGGAGACATGAGTGTGTGGAGAGAACGGAGCACTCTTCTTCACGCTTCGGGGGATTTTCCTGGCAGACAATCCTCCTAAGGCATGTCAACATTTTTCTCTCCAGGAAAAAAATAACTCAGTCTCCATCAAAAAAGAGTTTCACACGCACAGACAGACTTGCAGGTCCCAGTGAGAGACAAACTGCACTGCTGGCTCTGGGTGTCTTTCTGGGCTTGGGAGTGGGGGGACAACTGCAGCCAGAGCACTGTGGACATGTTGTGACATCTGGGTTTCCCCAAAGCTCTAGGAGTGCTCCCACTCCCACCCTACAGTGCTTCCCACATCTATGAAATCTCTGAGAGGATTTGACACATTTCTCAGCAGTGGAGAGCAATTGGAATTTCTAGCCTAATCCCAGATGTGGGGCTGACGGTAATGGGGAGTATGGCCTTGGAAAGCATCTGGGAGGCCAGCAGTCCCCTCCAACCCCCAGCGCTGGCCTGCATGCATGTTCTACTCACTCTGGGTCCTGTAGTTGGGCTTTCCGTGGGGAGATGTGGTTCTCACATGTATGGAGAGGGCTGGGGTGGTGCTGAAGCTGGCAGACTGGAGGTGGCAGACTGCCCTGGGGCTGGAAGTGGGGGCCCCTGACAGAACAGGAATCTAGGAGTCAACAAGGGAGAGCTAGTGAGGAGAGAGGACCTAGGCCTGAGGCCTGGCCGGGGTTGGATGTGGAGCAGGCTGGGAGGAGGTGAGAGAGGCTCAGGAAATCTGGGGCCAGTCTGAGCTTAGTATAACAGCTGGTGCCTGGCCAGGGGCTGCTGGGAGGGTGGGAAGAAGAGAAGGCCCTTTACCCAGTCAGCAAGCCCAGGTTCCTGGGGCCTAGAATTGTTCAATTCTCCTGATAGGACTGCCAGGACAGAAGTCTCCTCAGCAGGATGAGGGACCCCACTGAGTGCCTCAGTGAAACTGTGAGAGGACTGAGAGTGTCACCCTCTTCCACCAGCTGTCTTTGCCTTCTTTATTAGACAGAAAAATGGCCCCCTAAAGATGTCTACATCTTAATCCCCAGATCTGTGAATATATTACCTTATAGGCAAAGAAACTTAGTAGATGTAATTGTGTTAAAGATCTCGAGATGGGGAGATTATTCTGGATTATATGAGAGGACTCTGTGTCATCACAAGAGTCCTCATAAGTAAGAAGGAGGCAAGAAGGTCAAAGGCAGTAGAAAAGGCAGATGGGATCAGTCCAAAGAGAGATGTGAAGATGTTCCCTGCAGCTGACTTAGAAGATGGAGGGAGGGACCGCAAGCCAAGGAATGTGGGAGGCCTCTAGGAGCTGGAAAAGGGGAGGAAATGGATTTTCTCCTAGAGCAGTGGTTCTCAACCTTCCTAATGCCATGGCCCTTGAATACAGTTCCTGTGGGTCATGACCCACAGGTTGAGAACTGCTGCCCTAGAGCCTCTGGAAGGAACACAGCCCTGCCAACACCTTGTTTTTAGTCCAGAGGTGCTGATTTTGAACTTCTGGCCTCCAGAGCTATAGAATAATAAATGTGTGTTATTTTAAACCACTAAGTTTGTGGTGATTCGTTACAGCAGCCACAGGAAATAAATGTGTTTTCCCGTTGCATGGGAGACTCCAGCTCCCTGCGGCAAGCTCTCTCAACATGATACCAGGACTAGTTCCCTGCTGTCTGGCTGACCCCGTGCCCTGGCTGAGCACCAGGCAGACCACAGCCAGGAGGGCAAGAGGAGCTGCCACCCACCAACCAAGGCCTCCAGCGGGGGCCGAGCTAGGCCTTGTCCTGAGCCTTTCCCCATGGCCATTGCCTTTTCTTGGTCCTGGATGAGCCAGCCGTAGGCATATTGTCCCCCCACTGCCACTCTCTAGCCACCCCTACCTCTCAACAACAAGAGCAATGTTTACAAGCTGCAAATAAGAGAAACAGAACATAGTCACATGCGGAGCTCCGGAAGGCCTTGCTCCCTGGGAACTGGAAGTCAGCAACATCTGCAGTAAATGGAGTTTTAACAAACAAGCTCAGGGACTGTGCTGAGTGAGGGGCAGGAGGTGGCCAGCCAGAGTCAGTGTGTGTGGACAAAGGGCAGTTCAGAGAGCACCCTATCCCTATCTCCGAGCCTATTGAGATTCAAAGCTCCTCTTCCCAGCCCCATGGGTTATCTTTCTCCTCTCTCCTTATGAGCCCATGCACAAATCACATAGGCACCCACATGCACGGTATACACAAGGCCACAAACAGTGCCGATGTGTGCAAAAAGGAAATGATGCATAGCTGTCACCCAACACACTTACAAACGTGCACACCTAGACGTCTATGCACCCACGAATGCAGACAAATATAGACACCCCTATGCAGGAGTAAAGACTGCCATGGATGTGGATACCTCCATGCTGGCAAGCTGGGGAGCAGGGCAGTGGGCCCCACACAGTCTTCTTCTCCTTCCCCCACCCCAAGCCCTCCTATGCTTTGCTCTGAGGACCTCTGCTGGTGAAGCCAGGAATGGGCTGTTGGGCCCTATGCCCTGGAGCTGAGCCCACCAAGCTGGGTTGGAGGGAAGGGAGATGAGGACAGAAGGGGACCAGCCAGGGCTAGCTTCCCAGAACTCAGCACTGACGCCTCCACCTGGCCCGCAGAACTCTCTGTGGCCTCCAATCCAGCTGGAAAGAGAGATTTCTCCTGCAAAGATCTTCCTCGGGCTTTTCAGGAGATCTGGGCCCACCCTATCCTATCAGTGGACGTTGCCAGTATGCCTGCTGAGGTGGAAGGCCCGCCCCCACCCCCACTGGCTCCTCCTCACCCCCATAGGGCTGACTTGCAGCTCCGCTGGGCACTGTTTGAACCTCCACCTCCCATGAGCCCTCACAGGTCCTACTCTCTTGCTCTCAAGGGCATGTTCTTGCTATAGTTCCTGCAAGAGGGGGAAGACATGAAGATCTTTGGGTAAGATGGATAACAATGAATTCAGATCTCAGCTCACAGTGGGATTGACTTGCCAGTTCTGGACCTCTGGGGCAGCTGACCTGATTGCTCTCAGTCTCCGTTTCAGCAGGTAAAATGGAGATCATGATATTTCTATGGCAGGGTGATTACATGACATAACACACTCAGTGCCTGGCACCAGGCAGCTGCCACCATCTTTACAAGCTACTCCAACATCACTGTAAATAAAAGGAGACCAAAAAAAATCCATGTCCACAGCCTCTCTAAGGGACAATTACTTGCAAATTACTTGAGACAGAGTGTCGCTATATTGCCCTCAATAGAGTGCTATGGCGTCACAGCTCACAGCAACCTCAAACTCTTGAGCTTAAGCAATTCTCTTGCCTCAGCCTCCCGAGTAGCTTTGACTACAGGTGCCCACCACAATGCCGGGCTATTTTTGCCTGCAATTGTCATTGTTGTTTAGCAGGCCCAGGTCGGGCTCTAACTCTCTAGCGTCACCAGCCTGGGTGTATGTGGCCGGCACCCTACTCACTGAGCTTTGTATGTTATGTTTTAATGAACTACTTGCATTAGGGTGGTAGTACCCCCAAAAGATCAGGATAGCATAACAGCTGGTCTCTAAGGAGGGTGGGGAGAGGCCTAATTGGGGGATGAAAATCTGGGGTCAGAGCTGAACTGTTCAGAGGAGATGGAGTGTTGCTAGTGGGGATCCTCTTCTCTGCTCACTCATTCCTCCCCAGAGATCAGTTGCCACCGCACTAAAGTGGAAGCATGGTAAAAACGTATTGGTTCAGTGGGAGATAAAGCTATTAGCCTGCCTGGGGGAACCCACATGTTTCCTTTGTGCCTCTCCTGGCGTGACGCAGGTGCTCAGTAAATATCAGTTGGGTATACCCCTCCAGTTCTCAGCACTAAGACTTCTGTCCAGACCCTCCCCTCAACTTGTCCCTTTCACATCCTCTCCGTCCCGTCTTTGTGCCCACAGTATCACTATGTTCTTCACTTCACACACACACCCAACCTTAGGCCACTGGCCCACCTCATTTTGAAAGCCTTGATATTTTTAGGAGAGATCAGAATTTTCATTTCTTGGGACATCAGTTCTTATATACTGGCCTGTTTAAAATAACAACAGCAGTAGCAGCGGAAGCAGCCACCATCTTGTCCTGGAAAATATGTCCTCACCTTTTCTTTAAATATTCACAATCAGGCTGTCCTGACCTCCCCATGGGTCATATTTCAAAATTGTTTCTATGATGCGGTTTGGTATTCCACACCATGAACCAGTAGAAAATCAAGAACTCAGTGTTATGCATGGGGCTCAGTTTTCCAGGCTGGGCCATAAATGCCCATTAAACCCATCTTGACTTGAGGCTGCCACTCACCACTGTAGGAAGAAAAAAAAAAAAACCCAACTCTTGCAAGAGAAATATGTAGAAATGAAAAAATAATAAGGCCAATCTAGAAGAAACTGTTTTCTCTTGAAAGCTGGTTTGGTGGGATATGAAATTATCCACCAAATCTGAAGGATAACAGCAGATTTCTCAACTGGAGTATGTGGAAATGGGTGGGGTGTCCTGAAGGAAACCTCGCAGTACTTTCCAAGGGCTCCCCAAGTTGAGAGCCTTTATTCTTCACCACTGTAATTATCTCTCTGACTTTCATTCTGCCTTTTTCTTGACACAGGGCAGGACTGGCTCCATTTCAGTCACCATGTTGGTTGGGTAGACAAAACAAACCATGGGGAAAGGACCTCCTGAGGTAATAGGATAGAGTCATAAGAATGGAAATGAAGGAAGAAGGTTCAAGGATTTGTAATTTGTGTTTTAAAGATGGCCTGAGGAAGAATGAGCTGAACCATCATAAATCATGGTTCATAAGAGAGGGGAGAGGAGGGGAGGGAGGAGAGGATTATGGTATGTATGAGGTCTGACAATTAAGTTTATGAACTTTCCACCATGCACTTATGTTGGCAGCACTGTACACACAGCTCCGTGAGTTTCAATACCTTGGTATATCAGTGTCTTACAGCTGTATTCATGTCAATGTGCAGCAGTGTCTTGCTGAGTGATGTTCATTATTGTTGTCCCATGTTTTTGTGTGCTGTCACGAGAACATCAGAGCTTGAATTAGAGCAACAAACAAACATTAAATTTCTTTTTTTTTCCAAGCCAAACAGTATCCAGCTTTATTAAAGATACTTTTCATAAACAATCGTGGTATTTCAGGCAGGACATGGGCAGACGATCATTAACAGTATACAACAACTTTCAAACTCCCTTCTTCAATGTTCTACCAAAAATCAGAAGGCCACTAAAAAACCCAATGAAATCTTCATCTGATGCTCTGAACAGGGAAGTTTAGAGTGAGGGTTGACATTTCATATTTAGCATGTTGTTTAACAACTTTTCACAAGCCAACCCTGACTTTCAGGAAATGAAATAAAAATGTCAGAATTTATCTGAAGGTACAAAAATCTACAAATGGAACCGCTGCTCTTTTGAGGGATGCCATCTCAGTGGTATTATTGAAAAAGTTCAGATTCCTTAATATACTGGTAACCAATTATTGGGGGTCAGATCCCAAGAGGTGACTGGGTCTAAGGGAGTTAAGACTATGCTGAAGGCAGAGGGAGAATAGGACATAAAAACAAATTAGTTTTTCCATACCACAAGGCATTTGTGCCAAGGTGGCTGTGTGTCCACACCAGGGAATCCCTCCTCTTGGGAGCCAAGAGGAAGTCTCTCAAAACTAGAGGGAAAAGACATTTTCCCTCATATCAATCTAGCTTTGGAGACATTCTATTAGAGACATATGCCCCTTCCCCCCAAAACAATGAAGTGTTCTATGTGCTAACAACATAGCTTAAAAAAAAAAGGTAAAACAAAATTCCGCGTTTTTATAAAACTTGATAAAAAATAGTACTTCAGACTGTACAGTCACCAGAAGTACACAGTTACCAAAAATGCACACACTTCACTTGGCATCCCCAGCACCTGCAGCTTTCTGTGCCTGGTCTGTTTTGGCATCTCCATTTTCTGCAGGATTATTCCCCTCCTTGCCACCGTCAGCTTTTCCCTTTTTCCCTTTGGGTACCTTCTCTCCCTTCTTTGCAGGGGCCTTTTTAGGCTTGGGCTCTGGCTTTGGAGGAGCAGGTTTAGCAGACAACCTTGCGGATCTTCTCTGTGGTTCGTCCTTCGCCTCGGCTTTATCTCCTTTAGCCTCCCCTTCAGCCTTTCTCTTGGGCATGGTGGCAACGGTGGCGGGACGTAGGCGCTGTACTCGGGGGTGCAGCGACACAAGAGCTTTGGTCGGTCCGGGGGTCGTTCTCGCATCCTCTTCTTCACACTGCTCACAAACATTAAATTTCTTGTTAAACTTAGCAAGCGTGGAAGTGAAATCAGGGACGTGCTAGTTTATAGGAATAATATCATGAAGAAAAGGGCAGTATACAGATGGATTAAATGATTTTCTGAGGGGACAGAAAATAACACTGATGAAGAGAAATCAGGACAACCAGTAAAGAGCAGAACTGACAAAAACATGCCAAAACCTTTTCAAATTGTGCATCAAAATCAACTGACTGAGAAGCAGAGCAGACCAAGTAAACACTGATAGAGAAAGTTAGGAGGAAAATCTTAACTGAAAATCTTGGCCAACAGCTCATGGCTCTTGCATCATGACAATGCACCAGCTCACGCAGCACTGTCTCTGAGGGAGTTTTTAGCCAGTAAACAAATAACTGTATTGGGACACCCTCCCTACTCACCTGATCTGTCCCCCAGTGACTTTTTTCTTCACTCAAAGATAAAGGAAATACTGAAAGAAAGACATTTTGATAACAGTCAAGAGTAATAGGGTGACAGCTCTGATGGCCATTCCAGAAAAAGTTTCAAAATTGCTTTGAAGGGTGGGCTAGGTACTAGTGTCAGTGCATAGCTTCCCAAAGGGAGTATTTTGAAGGTGACTGTAACGATATTCAACAATGAGGTATGTAGCACTTTTTCTAGGATGAGTTCATGAACTTAATTGTCCAATGGAGAATGTGACCCCACCTCCCAGAAAGTTCCAAGGCTGGCCACCAGGAGATACAGTGGGCCTGGCATAGGCCAGGTTGGTTGCTGCCTGCAGTAGGTGGAGGGGGCTGAGAAAGTTTGGGGAAGGGAGGAGCCAGCCAGAGATTCAGATTGTTCCTCACCCACCTGCACTCTGGACGCACAGCCCAGGCCATATTCAGCCTTCCCAGCTACTACCTGGCTCCCCTGAGGAGCCAGTGCTGATAGACAAGGTGAGGTGGGGATTGAGCCCAGAGATCCAGGGCCCAGGAGGGGGCTGAGAGAAGAGGAGAGGATGGGGCTCTGGGAGGCCTTGAGGAGAACCTTGACAGCTGAGGGGATGGAAAACAATGAACCTTTATTGAGAGTCCGCCCCCACTCACAGGTCCTGGCGAAGGGAGGCCCAGAGGCCAATCAAGTGGCCTCACCCACAGGGCTGCCCACAGAGGCAGGTGACTCAGAGTTAGGTTTGGCTGATAACAAACAGCCTCCACGAGCTGAGAATGGGTCCTTTGTGAGGGCTGGCCCTCCTCTGGCCCCCTCCTCACAGCTGGGCCCGCTGGAGCAAGCCTGAGAGGAGGCAATGGGGCTACTTGGGGAGTGCAAGGAACCCAGCTGCCACCGCTGGGAGGTGCTGTGTGGGAACTTTGAGGTGACGCAGGGCAAACTGCAGGCAGAGACAGCTCAACTAGATCTCCTGTGCTTCTCTTCCAGGTTTTCTTTTTTTTTTTTTCTTTTTTTTTTTTCAGGTTTTCAATCTCAGCTGTGTTCTCCTGCATTCTTTGCAACACACTTATTTCCCCAGAGAGAAGAAAACACACTTGCATTACTAAGTCAGGATTCAAGACTGCAAATGGCCCCAACTCAACGTGAAGCAGCTTGGTGAAAGGGGGTTGTCAGCTATTAGCCCAGCCAGGGCAAGGATAGAGCAGGTCCCAGAGGGGTATGGAAGGAGGCCTACTCATCAGCCAGACTGTCTTCTCTCTCTACAGTGCACCTCTCGGAAGCTGGCAGCATCCTTTCTTCCACGTATGGGCTTTGTGTCCCTACCCCCTTCCTATTCTCCTGCAGGGAAAACAACCATAGTTATTTCAGGGTTATATCCACATAGTCTCATGGCCATCTGCTACCAGGTCTGGTTAGAAAAAATTCTGAGGAAGACCTGTGATTGAGTCCATTTAAATCTGTGCCCAGTTCTGCGCAATTGCTGTGGCCAGAGGGATGTGATACTATAATCTTTCCAGACTGAGTCCCTTGCCCAACCCCATAGCCAGGGGAAATGGAGTGCAGAGCAGAGAAATATAGCTCTTGATGTGCTATGGGTATTAGGTGGCAGAAATATTAAGCTCACCCGCCCTGCCTTTTCCCTGGCCCAGTTACAATTTTCTCTTTTCTTTCTTTCTTTCTAGCTAGGACTACAGGTGCCTCCCACAATTGCTGGCTATTTTTTTGTTGCAGTTGACATTCCTGGTTAGCTGGCCCAGGCCAGGCTTGAACCCAAACCCATCAACCTTGATGCATGTGGCTGGCACAATAACCACAGTGCTGTGGGTGCTGAGCCAATTTTCTCTTTTCTTTCATAGATGAAAAGATGTTTACTGGAATAAAAACTGCATCTCCTAGGCTCTCTTGCAGCTATGGATGGCTATGTATCTGAGAGTTCTGGCCAATGGGATGAGAGCAAAAGCTATGTGTGTAACTTCCACACGGTGCCCTTGAAAGTAGGAAATCAAGCTCCATGGCCCTCTTTCCTTCTCTTGGTGTGGATAGGAAGCCTATGTGATGAAGAGTCATCATGGATCACCTCGGTGAGGACAGGACCATAGGGATGGCACAGCAGCAAGTTAGAGGACTGAGTCTCTGAAACTGTTTTGGCCCCAAACTATTTATGTCTGGATTATTACACAAGAGGAAAGAAACATCTGTCTTGTTTGTATCTCTTTTATTTTAGGTCCCTGTTATTTCAGCCAAGTTCTATACCAGGCGTCCTCAAACTACAGCCTGCA
Organism: Otolemur garnettii; assembly: GCF_000181295.1. Classification (NCBI taxonomy): domain Eukaryota; kingdom Metazoa; phylum Chordata; class Mammalia; order Primates; family Galagidae; genus Otolemur; species Otolemur garnettii. The sequence goes on along the minus strand of NW_003852419.1, from coordinate 1,507,425 downwards.
GGCCACATATAGCCCGCGTAGGATATTTATCCGGCCCGCCGGGTATTTCTGCCACCGCTGCCTGTCTTGCTTAGCATCCGACTCATCCCGGGGCCTGTAGTCTGGCCCTCCAATGGTCTGAGGGACAGTGAACTGGCCCCCTGTTTAAAAAATTTGAGGACCCCTGAACCCTAAGTAGTATATCTTGCAACTAACCCAAGCTTCTCTTGGAACCCACTAGTGTAGGCTGAAAACTCTTTTTTGTACAAAGACAAAATTTGTTCCTTGTCCGTGTATATCTCCATTAAAACCCAGAAATATCCTGCCTATGACCAGCCCACCCTTTGTTGAAACTGTGAGAAGACACATCACAGATTCAGACCTGTTCTCCTTAACCTGAGAAGTTATTTCATTTTTTTCCCTGCTAAGTCCTGACTCCATCTCACTGGGTATGTTCAAAGCATCTTGCATGTGGGTTAGAGCCATCCTTGTTTCAGCTCAGGAGTTCCCATGGACTGCAGGGCATGGCTCTCTCATCAGGCTGGAGGCTCCTAGGTGCTGGAGCCATAGAGAAATATACAGCCATTGCTCCTCCCTCCCCTGAGGACAGGAGTGTGCCCCTCTTATTAGTGTCAGGGCAAGCACAGGGAACAGCTCGTCTCCCCAGGAGACAGGAAAGTGGAGGCCTGTAGTTACTGAGAGCTGAGCAACCGAGGACTCAGGAGAAACTGCTCTTCTCTTGCCACTGGGAATGTTCCATTCCTAGGCTTCTACCCAGATCCTCTACGGCCTGTGATCCTGAAGGAGGGAAAAGAAAGGACCAGAGGCCATGAGAGCAACAGCCTGGTGGGCCCTAGGGTGAGGGAGAGGCAGGGTCTGTGTCATGTTAGAGGCCAGTGTAGGAGATGAGGCACTGAGAATGATGGAATGACCTTGTGTCCAATGACCACCTCCCACTCTCAAGCTGTCATAATTAAGGAATCATAACTGAGTGGAGCCCAACTGGGAAAGCACAGAAGGAAGTGTTGCCCTGGCCCACAGAAGCACAGGCTGGGCTGGGCTGGGCTCTTCCTTTCTTTCTGTGCTGATTGTGTTTCAGAACAATGGCAGGCAGGCCCAAGTTTCTCTTAGAGCCTTCTGGCTCCCAAGTGACTGGCTTCCCTCCTTCTTCTTTATCTCCAAATCTCCGCCCTGGAGGAGGCTGGGCTGGAGATGGGGGTTCCCTAAGAGCCAAGATGGTGTCTTTATTCTCAGACTCGGGTCAGAAGACTGCTCAGAGGGCATTTTGGGCTAGCCCCGGCCATGGGAGCCAACTAGCACCACCTAACCCAGCACGTTGTCCCAGGCTCGACTTCTGTTCCCACCTCTAACTAAGACAGTTCTCCACACTGGTTTCCCCTGAGACCAGCACTAGGGACTTTTTGGTTCCCCTTCCTATGAGGTACATCAAGCCCAAGGGACAAACAGGACTAGTGAGGTGGGAGATGGGGGCAAGGTGCCAAGAGGTGACCCCTCCCACACCCAGGCCACTGTGAAACACGTGCCATGGTTCCCAGCTTGCAGGGTGTAGCCAGGGACCATCCACAAGCCCTCCCATCGCCTGCCTGCCCACGACAGCGCCGGCTGGCTTGCCTGCCTCAGCTGAGTCCTGATATGCCTCTTGGTTACCTGCTCTGATTCACCTCTTTTCCTGAGCAATGCACTCTGGAGCTCTTGCGCCACTGTCCTTGTATCATCAGTCTCTTTTTGGAAGGTTTCCTCCTCCTCCAGGCTTGAACCCCACCCCACCTCCCTGCAGTCCTCTCCAGCAGAGGCCGGTGACTCTCACATTCTCTGTACCTCAGGGCTAAAAGGTGGAGTTTTGTCCTTGTTATTCCTCAATGTCACTGCAGCCCATTACTCCTACCCATTTGTAAAACCCTGCACCATTGACACTCCTGCTTCCAGCTATGCTACGGCCTCCTTGTCACTGTCACCTGCCAGCCCCTTAGACATGCCCCTCACCCACTGAAGACTCCAGCTCTAGGCCCATCATCTTTTTCCCTACCACACCTCTCGGCATGTATAGCTCAGCAGCTAGGGCGCCAGCCACATACAGCGGAGCTGGCGAGTTCAAATCCACCCTGGGCCTGCCAAACAACAACGACAACTACAACCAAAAAAAATAGCCGGGCACTGTGGCAGGTGCCTATAGTCCCAGCTACTTGGGAGGCTGAGGCAAGAGAATCCCTGAAGCTCAGGAGTTGGAGGTTGCTGTGAGCTGTGACACCATGGCACTCTACTCAAGGCAACATAGTGAGACTCTATCTCAAAAAAAAAAAAAAATCTGACCGTAGCTATTCATTACCATTTGTATCCCATAAGAATTTATGGTCACCAAAAAGCTTTACTACTTCTAAAATCAGAAATTCTCACCTCCAACTATCCATCCATTCACCTTCAAGCCTTTCTGCTCCCTGACAACCCAGTGTCCTGGCAGCAGCTCTCTGGCCTCGTGGAATTCTCCAGTCATTTGTTCCTTCAGTTTTTCTCCATCCATCAACCCTTCTGCATTTACTTCTCTCCTTTCCAGTAGAGATTTTGTGGCTCATGAATGAAAAACCTGTGATATATTCACGCAGTGGATTATCTATAGGCAGCTCCAACAACAAGCCACAGCAACTTCAAATGATATGGAGGAATCTTAGCAAAGTACAGTTAAGTGAAAATCCTAAGTCCCAGAAGATTATATAATATGCTTCTTGCCTCATCTGCTCTTCCCTGACCATAGTGAATCCTAAAAAATTATCTATAGAATGACACTTTTTTAATGAGGTTAAAAACAATTAATATAAAAATATATATATACACACACATAAATTTGGGGGAAATATAATATATAGGTGTAATAAAACTATATAAAAGGAAAGGAAGGCTGTGGTGCATGGAATTCAGGATAAAGGCCACACTGAGCGGAAGGAGGTGGGGGGGAGGGGAGAATAAACCGTGTGGGAGATGAGGTTCATTGTCAAGACTTTTGTTTGGATGGTGGTTTTGTAGGTGTCTATTACATCATTAAAGACTCCAAATAACTAACTAAATAATTGGAAACCATGCATGGATCGATAAGGAGTGTGTCAGGGAACCAATTTGGGGAAGGGTCCTAATAAAATAAAGATTCTGTGAGTTATCATTGTATCACTCTCTTGCAAATATACTGACCCTCCCTCATTGTCCCACGGTGGAGAGCACAGTCTCCCTGCTGACCACACTCATCTTTTCTTATTCTTCCCACCTCCATGGAAGAAAGGTCCCAGTTTCTTCAAAGTTCCCATCTGTTCTTGTCTTCTCAAGGACTTTATGCCCTTGGCTGTCCTCTTGCTCTCCTTTGTCCTCAAGCTCTCCCTCTGTCCTGGTTCATTTCCATTAGCACATAAACATGCTGTACCAGGGATGTCCAACCTGTGGCCCATGGGCCACGTGTTGATTATTTGAGGACTGCTCTGTTTATCTGTGGTGTTGGATGTCGGGAACCTATGCATGGACCTTTTCTTACGCTTCATTAGTTTTCGTTATTGTTTGTGTATTTAATGTGTAACCCAAGGCAACACTTCTTCTAATTTATGGAAGGGTAGAAAAAAAGTTGGACACCCCTGCTAGTCTTGCCCATCCGAAAAACTAACTTTGATTAGTTAGGACGAAAGTTAGGCTGCTAGAATGAAGAGCTCCCCAAACAGTGTTCCAAATAAGTAGAAGATTAACCCCTGCGTGAGAATTCTAGAGTACAGCAGTACAGAAGCGACGCAGCAGGTGCCTCAGCCTATTGCTCTGCCTCCCTTAGCTTGTGGCTTCCCCCTATGCCAGCCAATGGCAGCCCTTCCATCTTCTGGCCAGAGGAAAAGGAAAGAGAGGAAGAAGATGTGTCAGCGTCTGGTGAAGGGCCTGGCCTGGAAGTTGCCTACATCGTATCCACTCACATTCCATTTCCTCAGACTTGGTCATAAGATATACCTAGTTGCAAGGGAAGTGAGGAAGTAGATTCTTTAACCAGCAGTTAAATGTGTCCACCATTTTGGAGCAAGAGGAGAATGGATATTGAGGAAAAGCTACAGACTCTGCCACAGACTGAACCTTTGCCCACCCAAATAAATGCTCACTCTCTTCCTACGCATGCTAATCGCCTTTCCAAGCCCGAAGCTCACAAGGTCCTATCCATTACTGCAACCAGCTCAAAGGCCAGGCCTTCTTAGTGATGGTCTGATCTTTATATGAAGTTCAGATAATGGTCCAGTGACATATAAACTAAAACACAAGTCATCTATTTGCCCCCCTCCACCAGCCAACAACATACGTGCAATATATGACAGAGGATAGGAACAGGATGACAACAATTAAAACTGCCATTTGGAAAAGGAAGAATGGAACAGGAACAGAGCAATCAGCAGATCCCACTGGCAAGAATTCCAAAGGTTCCTTGCCCTTCAAGGTACTAAGTCCCTAGGGACCAATGAGGGACGTATTTCCTTTATCCATCATTCTCTGTGGCCCCTGGTTCTGCCTTCTGGTGAGTTCTTCCTTATCTGTTGTCCTCCAGGGCACATCTAAAGAGGCCTCTGGAAAATATGCCCTTCTAGGGGGTTTAGCTTCCAGCATTAAACAGCCTGTTTCCTGCTGGTGCAAGTATGGCAGCTTTGGGCTTGCTGTAGGCATTAGCAATTCCAGAGTTGTGCTTGCAGACTTTCATTGATTAATTTCCCTCAAATACTTAGTATAATCACACAAAAATTAAAGAAACAATTTTATTTACAATTATATTGAAAAAAGACAATATTTAGGAGTAAATGTAATGAAAGCAGTTCAATGCTTGTATATTGCAAACTACAAACCATCATTAAAAGGAGTTAAAGGAGACCTAAGTAAATGGAAGGACACCTGTCTTCATGGATTGGAAGACATTGTAAAAGTGGCAATATTCCTGAAATGATCTACAGATTCGTAATCCCTATTAAAATCCAGCTGCCTGGCTGGGCTCAGTGGCTCACACCTGTAATCCTAGCACTCTGGGAAGCCAAGGCAAGCTCAAGGGTTTGAGACCAGCCTGAGCAAAGGTGAGACCCCATCTCTACCAAAAATAGGGAAAAGACTAAGGACTAATCAAGTGTTGTGGTGCACACAACTCCAGCTACTCAGGAGGTTGAGACAACAGGATCACTTAAGCCCAGGAGTTTAAGGTTGCTGTGAGCTATGATGCCACAGCATTCTAGACAGAGCATGGAATGAGATTCTGTCTCAAAAAAAAAAAAAATCCAGCAGCCTTTTTAAAAGAAATTTAAAGCTGATGCTACCTAAAATTCATACAGAATTACAAAGGACCCAGAATTGTGAAAATAATCCTGAAAAGGAAGAATAAAGTAGGAAGATTCACACTTTCCTATACTAAAACTTATTACAGGCTGGGTGGGGTGGCTCATGCCTGAATCCTAGCACTCTGCCAGGCTGAGGTGGGAAGATCACTAGAAGTCAGGACAAGGAGACCAACCTGAGCAAGAGTGAGACCCCCATCTCCACAAAAATAGAAAAATTATCAGGATGTGGTGGTGGGCACCTGTAGTCCCAGTTACTTGGGAGGACAAGGCAGAAGGATGTCTTGAATCTAGAAGCCTGAGGTTACAGTGAGCTATGAAGATGCCACTGCACTATAGCCAAGGTGGCAGAGAAAGACTGTCTCAACCCTCCTACCAAACAAACAATACCCACAATGAGATACCACTCCATACCCACTTGGATGGTGGTAATAAAAAAGGCAAATCATAGAAAGGTTGGACGGAGTGGGGAAAGATTGCTGGATAAAATGTCAAGTGGTGCAGCCACTGTGAAAAACAGTTTGGCAGATAAAAGTATCTTATAATCCTGCAATTCCATTCCTAAGCATATGTATGTATGTATGTATGTGTGTGTGTGT
>NW_003852419.1:1499348-1501396 GCF_000181295.1 Otolemur garnettii | reverse complement strand
GTGTGTGTATATATATATCTCCAAAAGAGTGAAAACGTATCCACATAAAAACTTGTACATGTTCATAGCAACATTATTTATAGTAGCCAAAAAGTGGAAACAACTCAAATATCCATCCACTGATGAATAGATAAACAAAATGTGATATCTACCCATGCAAGGAATATTATTCAGCCATAAAAAGAAATGAAATACTGATACATCCGTGCTACAACATGGGTGAAACTTGAAAGTATTATGCTAAGTAAAAGAAGCCAGTCACAAAAGGCCACAGACGTATGACTTCATTCATATGAAATGTCCAGAACAGGCAAATCAATTCAGACAGAAAGAACACCAGCCGTTGCCAGGGGCTTGAGGAATGGGGACAGGGGAATGGGGAATGCCTGCTACCGGGTACAAGGCTTCCTCCTGTGGTGATGAAAACATTCTGGAACCAGATACTGATGTTGGTTGCACACCCCCATGCATATACTAAAAACCACTAAATTGTACAGTTTTGAAGGGTGAACTTTACTGTGTATGAACTATATCTCAACATAGTTATTTAAAAAACAACCTAGTACAGTATAATCCTTATACTTGCTTCCAGTCTGTTCTAAGAGCAAGTAATTCAGCCAAAACCTGCTCTCGACATAGCTCTTGAGCCTGAAGACATATCTATGAAATTATTTAGTGCTTTGTTTATCTCTATACTCTGTACTCCATCCGTTCACCCTCTTTGACGTCATGATGGTAGTTCCAGAGTTTATCTGCCATAGTAGGCCTGAGTAAAAAACCAATATCCCTAATCTGATCTTGGCTGCTGGGCTGACTCCATGGTCCATCGGAGATTCTTATGTGGAGCTGGCAGGGGAAGGCTTAGGGCCACAGTCTTATCTCCTGGTAAGGCTGCCTCATGGGGGCTGCTTCATAACACTGCTTCAGTTTGGAGCCCAAAGGTAGTTGACTTTGTCAAAGAGTCAAAGCTCCAAACACTGGATTCTCAGTCAACCTAGATTACTGGCTGCAGGCAGAGTTAGTCTCCACCAGCAAAGCTGCATTCACTTTCACCTCTGCATGCATTTCTAAGCTTCTCCAACTTACAGAGCCTTGTTCAGTGTGGATAGAAGCCAATACCCACCAACATTTGGACCTTTTCTAACCACTTCCCTTAGAACTAGAAGCGCAGTAGGCATGTGAACTGGCTTCCAAGATATCCATAAGAGATAGTGTTACCAAATGTTTTGCATAATATGGGTCACCAGCTTTCCGACCTGAAATATCTTCTTGCCGTCTGAAAATATCCCCAATGCCTCGTATTTAAAATTTTGCCATAGCAACACTCTACTTCTAGATATCAAATTCTATGTTACTTAGAATATGGTTTAGACTGCTGTCACAAAAAGACCTCAAACTACACTGGCTTAAACAAAATAGAGGCTTGTTTTTCTATCACATAAGTTGATGGTCTAGGGCTGATACAGTGGTTTAGTGGTTTGGGAGGACTCAGACTTTTTCAATCTTATTATTTCCTTATTCTCAACGTGCTAGTTCCATCACACAGTCTAGGAAGGATGGCTTCTGTCCCAGGTTGGGTTTCTCAGGAAACAGCCTCAGAGACAGAGATTTGCCACAGGTGTTTTGTTGGGAGTGCTCCTGGGATGAAGCCTCATGGAAGGGAGTGATGGAAACAGGACCAGGCCAAGAGGGGAGCCGAGCTATGACACAGGCACAACAGAATATGCCACATGAATGTTGCGGCTGGGGTGCTCTTCAAAGTCATCTTGATGAAGGCCAGGGACTGGGCTGTACCCTACCAGGCACTAGATGCAGGCCCCATTTATTTGGTACCTCCAGGGAGGAGATGTAACTTTGAGCAAAGCAGTTTCTGGGGAAAGACTCAGCTCAGCTTAGCAGTAGGGGGAAGGAATGCTTATTTTGAAGAGGGTGTCAGGGAGTTGATGACAGTGTCCACGAGGACTCCCGTGGTTCTTACCATGGGGTTAGCCATCTGGTGAGAGATGGGAAGCCCCACTACACTTCTACTCACATCTCATTAGCCATAG
>NW_003852419.1:1499057-1499315 GCF_000181295.1 Otolemur garnettii | reverse complement strand
CTCAGTACCTGGCTTCAGCTTCCTCCACTTCTCTGCCTGCCTTTGCTCCAGACTATCCACCTGACAGCACCTCTTTTTTTGTTTTAGTGAGACAGAGTCTCATTTGTCTTCCTCGGTAGAGTGCCCTGGCATCACAGCTCACAGCAACCTCAAGATTTTGGGTTTTAGGGCTTAAACGATTCTCTTGCCTCAGCCTTGCAAGTAGCTGGGACTACAGGTGCCTGCCCCAATGCCCTGCTATTTTTTTTTTTTTTTTTT
>NW_003852419.1:1487055-1499037 GCF_000181295.1 Otolemur garnettii | reverse complement strand
GTTTTAGGGCTTAAACGATTCTCTTGCCTCAGCCTTGCAAGTAGCTGGGACTACAGGTGCCTGCCCCAATGCCCTGCTATTTTTTTTTTTTTTTTTTGAGACAGGGTCTTGCTCTTGCTTAGGTTGGTCTTGAACCTGTGAACTCAGGCAATCCACCCATCTCAGCCTCCCAGAGTGCTAGGATTACAGGCCTTAGCCACAGTGCCCAGCCCTGACATCACCTCTTGAACACCGTGTTAAGTGTATTAGATCATCCCTTTCACTTGCATGTCAAAGTACTCAAACTGCCTCTTGGAGAAATTGAAAGATTTTATTGGTTCATGTAATGATCAGTAGATCTGGCTTCAGGCATGGATGGATCCAGAGGCTCACAGGATAGTATCAGACTCCTGACTCTGCTTTCTTCTGAGTGGATTTCATTCTCTGGCTGTGTCACTCCTCCCAGGTGAGGAGTCACAAACTCCCCATGGATGCTCCAGGCTTGTATTTCCTTACAGATCACAAACTCAAGAGAAGAGTGAAATCTCTTTCAACATTCATCAAGTGGCTCTGTGTCCCACTCCAGACTCAGTCTCTGTTTGGGGCTGGGTTCTCTGACTGGGTAGGTGAGCCCTGCCCAGCTGTGCTCTGTAGACTAGGCTGTGTAATTGACAGGAACACTTGCAGTGGGGGATGGGCAGAGCCCTAGAAGAAAGTGGGGTCCTATTACTAAAAAGGAGGGAGAGGGGGAGAGGGATGCTGACCTTGGGCTGTCTCTTGGGCATCTCGAACTTAGTAGCTTTACAACTGAACTCTTGGTTTCCTCCACTCCCCCACCCCCAGCCTAGCCTCAGATATGTGCTATCTCCGCTCATCTCACATGGAAAATGGTACTTCTTTCTATCTACCCAGCTGCTCTGGCCAGAAACCTAGGAGTCAGCTTAAGACTTTCATCTATCTCCACCCAGTATCCCAACCTTTACCTGCAGATCTCACCACCAGAGCCCTTGTATCAGTCCCCTATTCTCCATTACCAGCACCCCAGCAAACTTCCATCACCTCTTTTCTACTCCAATTGTCTCCTTCCTGTTTCCCCACATTCACACTCTTGTTGCTGGTTTTTACAGTGGCCACAGGTATGTTTATGAAACATACAAATGAGATCACACAAAACACAATGGACCAGCGGTGCACCTGGAACAAATGGGCTCCAGGGCAAAGAATCCAATTCTTATGTTCCACTGGGTGAGCCCCAAATTAGCATTCACCTGTCACTTATCACATCATTCACTACCTGGAGACTTGTTTAGCACCTGTTTCCACCCCTAAACTGGAAGCTCTGGGAAAGTAGGGGTCTCATCAGTCACACACCACATTCCAGCCACAGTTGGGAACACAGCCCTAGGGGCTTGGTGAAGCCAAGGTAGTGTTCTTGGGATGGGTGGGAGGGCCACTGTAGGCTTCCTATAAGGAAGGGAGGGGCTGTCCCCTTGGGAAAGCCAGTGTCCTGCCAGGGAAAGGTCAGAGGAGGCACCCTTGCTGAGGAAATCCCCCTCCAGGTGATGGGAGAGGGGGAGACAATTGCATAGCTCCCATGGGTTCTGAGGCAAGTAAGGGCTGCTGGAGTTTAGTTTTGGTCTTCAGTGGCTACACAATGGGGACATGACAGCAGTGCTATCAGGGTGCTGAAAGGGGGCCATGCTCCAGATGATCCAGAAAGCAGAGTGAGGGGGCCTGATGGGACCACAGGAGCCAAGGTGCTCTACTGGACATAGCTTCTGCATCCAGCTCACCCTCCATATCTAGCATATCATGGTTGGGACAAACAACCCAACCATGTAGGTAGCTCCTTCTGCTCTCTCCCCCTGCCTACAGCACCCATACTATGCATGTAAGCACCTGCTTTCCCCTATGAGTAAGGAGGTGAGCTCCCCTTTGAACATGCAGCACATGGCCCAGAGACACAGACCAGCAGGTACCCCAACATGCTTTGTGTCCATTTCTGTTCTTGTTAATAAAACTTGGCATGCAGCAGGCACTCAATAACTTCTTGGAGAATGAAGGAATACATGAATGAATAAATGGGTGGATGGATGCAACCACTGCCCAGCTTTGCTCTCCACCCCCACTGCTTGGAAGAGGGCTCTCTGGGCGCCTTGCTAGGAGGCATCCATGGGTCAGGCTCACCTTCCCCTCCCTCCAGCTGAAACCCACAATGATGGGGCTGTCTCCACATTTGGCCTACTGCCCAGCTGGTAACGATTCCCCATGTCCCCATCAAATGTAATTCTACATAATTAGTTCCAAATCTGTCACTGGCCAGTGGTGGGGCTGGCAGGCATAGGGCCATGTGGGAAGCTGTCATAGCCACGTCTGTGTGCTGCTTAGGGTGGCAGAAGCTTGCCTCCATGTCCGCCTGACCACAAGCACCCTTAAGTTGTCATCTTCCAGAACTTAAGTTTTAGTTCTTCTCATTTTTCTTCAACATTCTCTTCCTGATATGACAGCCAGTTTCCAAAGGTCCCCCATGAGCCATGTCTATCGGTATTCATTCATGCCCATGTGTAGTTCCTTATCACCTTGCCTAGGACTGCCCTGTCTAAACAATAAAATGTTGTGGAAATGGCCATGTGTGACTTCCAACCCAAGGTCATGATAAAAGACATTGCAGCTTCTGCCTTGCTATTTCCATTCACTAGTTCAGGGAGAAGGCAGTTGCCATGTCATGAGGATTCTCAAGCAGTCCTAGGGAAAGGTCTGTTGTCTGGGAACAGAGGCCTCCTGCCAACAACCAGCACCAATGGCAGGCATGGGCATGTGCCATCTTGGATACAGATCCTCCAGCCCCAGGCAAGCCTTCAGATAACTGCAGCCCCAGCTGGCATCTTGACTACAACCTCATGACAGACCCTGAGCAGAACCACTAGCTAAACTTTTCCCAAGTTCCTGAACCCCAGAGATATGCAAGATAATCTATGTTTATCATTGTTTTAAGATGCTAAATTTTGAAGAAATTTATTATACAACAATAGATACTTAATACAAGTCTCTCCCTTTCCCCATGGAGCAGCCTAATTCTCCAGACCTGCACTAGAGGCACCAAAGAGGGAGAAATTCTTTCTATGGAGCTAACTGTGCATTTGGGGAGAAAGATTCATCCCGAGTCCATTCAGGAACAATGAGGATTGGTGCAGGGTGTGAATGGGGTGGTCTAGGGCCTACACTAAGTAATCCCAGTGTAGGGCACCAGGAACACAATTCAAGGCAGGCTAGAGGGGTGATTTGGCAGAGTCCTAGTGCAATTAGAGGCCTTGGAAAGACCAAAATGATAAGAAGAGAAAGTGTTGCAGGTTAGAGGAGCCCTCTCAGTAAGGTGTTCATGACACAACTCTCCTACTAATGCTGCTAGTCACAGTGATAACCAGAAGAGCTGCCTGCCATCTGTGAAGCTCTAGGAGCAGTTACTCCTTCTGCATTCTCTTTTGCACTCTTGTTTCAAACCTTAGTGAACACATGCTTTTATTATACCCATTTTACAGATGGGAAACACTGAGACTCTGGGATGTTAATGAAGTGGCTTGCCAAAACCCACCTTCTAAGTGTAGATGTGAACCTGAACAGTCTGACTTCAGACACTCCATATAAGTGGCCTAGAAAGCAGTGTGGTTCCTTGAGGGGGGACCTCCTGTTGTACACCACAGAAAGTCTGGCTCTAAGGCCAGCCCTGTTCCAACCCAGGAGTTAGATGAGTGGCTGGACTCTGAGGCCTTGCCTCTTGTAGAGCCACACAGAGTACCCCCACCCACTTTCTCCTCTCTGGCTCCCTGCCCCTGGCTCCTTGGGTTCAGTGCAGACACTGCAAGGCACAGCCCCTCCTACCTGTCCCTGGGTCTGTCCTCTTGCCTGTGATTCTCAACCTTCCACACAAAATATCTGAATGGGTGCTAAAATAGGGCATCAGCTAAAGGGGCTGTGTGTAGGGTCACTCCAGCGTGGTCTGATATGTCTCCCCAACATAGCTCACCTTCACCCCCACATGATTCTTTGTCCATGGCTGGGAGCTGAGCTGAGCCTGCCACTCCTCATGCAGAAGATAAATACCCAAGGACGTGGACCTCTCTATGTGTGTACACTGGGAGACTGGGGGTTGTCCCTGCAGTGAAGGTTTCAAAGCTTTAAGCTTCTTTCTTGGAGGATTTTGCAAAAGTGTCAATCCCTTGCTAAGGAGCCCCAGTGCCAAGACACTCCCCGGGGGTGACCCCCAGGCATGTGAACACCCTGGGCCCTGTGACCCTTGTTCCCTGAGGGAAGCAGGCCACAGAGAGCCAGCGTAGCTCTGGGAGGCCTGAGGAGGATGTCTGTTCTGGAGGTGGGTAGAAGGCAGGCAAGAGAGTGTCCACAAAGTCCCCCCGACAGCAGCCTCTCCTAGGAAGCCATGGGGCCAATGCAGAGGACCTCCCCCCAACAGCAGCCTCTCCTAGGCAGCCATGGGGCCAATACAGAGGACCCCTCAAGGCATGAGACAAGGATCCAGGGTGTGTCCTGCCCTCCTGCCCATGAAACCTCAGGAAGAGCACTACGCCTCCCTGTGCATCTGATGCCAGGAGGGAGAACCAACCATTTGACCCTACTGAGGGGCCAGGAGGGCAAGACCAGTCCCTCACCCAGCACAGGAGGGTACAGCCCTGCCATCAGGTGGATGCTGATCCCACCCCACCAGAGAGGCACTGGTCTTGCAACCATCCACTTCCCCCTCTGCACCGTCAATTTCCCAAGGAGGTCAGAGCTGAGCAGGGAGGGCAGGGGCTGCAGAAGAGACAGTAGAGACTCCCTTCCCTGAGTGGGAAAGGAATCGAGGAGAAAGAGGAAGATGGGAAGAGACCAGCCAAGCCTAAGGAGGCAGAGGGCCTGAGACAGAGGACAGGAGAAGGAAGACAAGGAGAAGCAGGATGAGTGGGCTGAGAAACCTAGGGCGAGAGGCAATGAGGGGCACAGGGGCTGGGCCATGGATAAGCAGGAGAAAAGAAATCATTCTTTTTCAGAAGGCTGGGTTCCTCCAAAGTGCTGGCTCAAAGGTGGGGGTGCTATGACCCCTTGCTTTGTGCTGTGGTTCTCTCAGTCACTCCAAGACCATCAGGAGAACAGTAGTGGACACCCAAACAGACTCCCTCTAGCAGGAGTGCCCACGGTCTGGGGTGACTTCCCCCAGCACCCCAAGTCAATGTTTAACCATGGCCCAAGCGCAGGAATGCTCTATCTGGGACATGCAATTACAGGGGGCTGGGTTACAGCCCAGCACTGGCAAGGGCTCTGTGGCAGGTGATAAGAAGGTGGCACCAGGAAGGGTTGTGTGTGTGCTGAACTGTGGGCTCCCAGCACACCCCCAGGGCCAGCTCACAAGGCCTCCATTGTTGGGGTCTGGCTCCCAGCCCATCACCAGCCAGATAGGAACTGCTGTTCTGACAAGGCAAGAAAAGCACACCCCAAGATCGTACAGATGCTGTTACCCCATCCTTATCAGGTAGAGAGAAGGGAGCTAGCCTAGCTACTGTTGATTCAGAGAAAAAAAAAAGGGAAAAAAATGTTGGCAATCATGGCAAAAGTCAGTTCCGGAAGCAGTGGTGGGGGTCAAGGGTGCTGGTCTGGCCCAGTTGGAGTTTCACAATGAGCAGTTAGAGGCAGGGTGGGACAGTCAGGGGTGTCTAGTGACTGGGGGAGGAGGTCCCATGGCACCCATCCTGTGCTGAGTGCGTCAGTGGGGGTCAGACAACAGGTATGCACCTGCTGCTTCTGAGGACTTGAAGTCTAGTTTGAAAACAGTTTATTTCTTCACCTAAATATAACTGGGAGCCCACCATGAGCGGACTCTGTTGTAGGTTATTAGGGGATTCAAGTTGCTGACCTTTTAGTGAAATGCACCTGAAAATAGAGGGGGATACAGGTTAAGTGAGACAGAGGGGCAGGGGAGAAGGCTCTGGGATAGACATTCAGGCCAGGCACTGAGGGTTGGGCCTGGGCTGGGGGCTGAAGGAGAAATGGAGAGTATCACCAGAAGACTCCTTCCTCCACTGGCAGATTCCAGGTGAGGAGCTTTGTCTCAATGAGCCACAATCTATAAAATGAGGATGATGAGAAAAACTCCTCAAGGGGATTAATATTGAAGATCAGAAGAGAGAAGGTGCGCAGACACTGAGCACAGCGCCCAGCACATTGGCACACAGGAGTCCCTTGCTAAGCTGCAGGTGGCTGACTAGTCAAGGTGGGAGGCAAAGCCCCAGGTGGCAGGCTAGGATTGGACTAGTTGCTGGGGAGAGAGAAGGCAGCTCTGGGGGAGGAAGAGCTTGTACAAAGAAGCTCAATCTGCAGTGGAGGTGGAGGTGAGGTCCTCCACAATCTCCACCCCCACCCCACCCACCGTGAGGGGCTAGCATGCAGAGTGAGCACTCCACAGGCACAGATGCAACTGCCATCCCTTCTCAAAAGCTCGACTTCTCTAAAATATGGATACTACAGAAAAGAACTGGGTAGATTCACTTTAAGAATGGAAAATCTCTAGAAAATGTCAGTTTGTAGCATCTGCTGCCCCTAAAGCAGCAAGTAAAAAGCCCATTCAATGAATATTAAATGTTCCACAAAGGGAATGGATGTTGTGGAATGTTGGTTGCTGGGGAATCCACTATAGAAAGGGTCATGGGGTGAGGTCCTGTCCTGTGTAAAAAAGTCATCAGCTGTTGTGGGTCTGCAACAAAGCTGCCCTGGGCAGACAAGGCACAGAAGAGAGAGCTGTTAGCCTGCTTGGGCTACCATAACAGAATGCCACAGACCAGGTGGCTTAAACAATACACATTTATTGTTCACAATTCTGGAGGCTGGGAAGTCCAAGATCAAGGTATTGGCTGATTTGGTTCCTGGTGAGGGCTCTTCTGGCTTACAGACAGCCGCCTTCTAGCTGTATTTTCACTTGGCCTCTCCTCTTTGGTAGGGGAGACAGAGATCTCTCACATCTCTTCCTCTTCCTATAAGAACATCAGAACTAGGACCCACGCTAATGACCTCATTTAACCTTAATTACTTCTTTAGAGGCCCCATTTCCAAATATAGCTACATTGAGGGTTGAGGTTTTGACCTGAATTTTGGAGCAGCACAAACATTCAGTCCATAGAGGCCTTCTTTGGTGGGCGAAACAGAGACAAGAGAATATAGCATGCAAGGATTTAAGGCTTTTCCTGGGATTAGTAAAACGGAACTCATAGATACAGTCTAAATTGCCTCTTTCCGGGCAATTATATGCCACTGACAGCATAAGAAGAGCTACAAGTGGCCATTTCTCCCCAGGAGCTCTGAGAACAATTCCTGGAGAAATTCTTAAATCAGAGTAAGAAAGGAGTTAGTTAGCATCTGTAGTCATTAATATCAGTGGAATCTTAAGATGGAAATAACTGCCTGTGCCCAGGTGTTTATATTTCTTTAAATCTTAACTGCTGGTGAATACGAGTCTTTACATGTTTTAGTTTAGGAAGAAGATGTAACCACAGCAAAAGCACACTAGTGTGGAAAAAGAATATTATCTTCCATGTCTTAGTTATGTACTTTTGAAAATCTTAACTGGTGGGTTCACATTATTTATTAGATATTGTTTTATATATACACATATATAACTGTATCTATAACAGTATATTGTTCACATTATATATTTTTATTCATGTAATGACTGCTGAGTGAATAGTAGGTGTGGTGTTTGGAGGGGAAGAAAAATAAACCTTTATGCAGCCAATATGCCCGTTAACCTCTCTGAGCCTTAGTTCCCTCCTTGGAAAATGGAGAAACTTTCACCTAGCCTTACCTTAAATCAAACATGCCAACAAATAGCTATGGCTTGAAAGGTTAAGTGACACAGTGGAGGTTCTCTAGCTAATAAGCGATAAAGTCAGGATTCAAAGTTTGGTCTCTCTAATGCTGGTGCCTGCATTCATTACATTCACTGCCACCCTCATCCTGCAAACTCAAACCAATGAGGGAATAATAAATGCTGTGCACATGAGTGCCCAGTCCCTCCATAAAGCAGTGCTCACGTCCACCTGTGGGCAGTGCTTACATAGGCACACCTGGCCGTAGCCCCCTCCCTAACTTCCAGCCACGGGTTAGCTGTCTGCGTCCAGCCTTCTGGAAACTATCTAGTGGAAGGCAGGGTATTGAGGTCCCCGCATGAGGTCAAGTGATACCTGCTTCTCCTCCTCCTGAGCACTAAGCACTCAGCCTCCAATCATGGGTCCTTCTTTGCCTCAGCCTTTTAGAGAAAGCAGAGACTACCCACACAGGCTCTGTTTCTTTTGGTTCTATCTGCCCAAACTTGTGTGTTGGCCTTGACTGCCGTTGCTCTAAACACTTTCAGTCCTGTGCCAGGTGTCCCCACCCAGCAGACAGCAATTGAAGGGTGGGGCTCCCTGCATCAATGCACAGAATTGCATCTGTCTCCCCCATTCCAGTACTTACTGTGGCTATCTCCCCACTCAAGTTTTCAGAATTAACTCAAGTTAACTTCCTTCAGGAAGCCTTCTCTGATCTTCTAAAACCAGGTTGGGGTCCCTTTCCTGAGCACTAGTGGTACCATAAGTTTGCCTGTAAGAGCTCCCACCCTTCTGTGGGGTAGGGATCTCTTTACTGATCTTGGTAGGATCTTCCCACTAAACTGGGAGCTCCCCAAGGCCAGGCTCTCGGTCTGCCATCCTTCTATCTCTAGGGCACAGCTTACAGTCGGTGCTCAAGTAGGGTCACCAAATTTAGCAAGTAAAAATACAGAATGGCCAGTTAAACTTGAATTTCAGATAAATAATGAATAATAATAATAGCAAATAAAAATACTGCATTATTTTATCTGGCAATCCTATGCTCAATAAATGTGTATTGCATTTATTAGTATGCAAATGAGCAAAAAGCACAGAGAAAGGAAAAGCAGTGTATTTGGAAAAAAGCAAAAAAAATCAACATGCTGGAACTTAAGACTTATGTAAGGGTGTCACCGAGAATAATATGGGAAAAGTCCAGTAAGCCCTACCCAGAGCCATGCCTCGTACCTTAGTCCTCCACCAATAGTGACTGAGAGACCAGTGAATGAACACATTGCAGGAGGGAGGGAGAGTCAGATGCCAGAAAAAGTAGTGAGATGTCAAAATTGAGGGTGTGGTGACAACAGTGGTTTTGGTCACAGGGCATTTGAGGGGGTCAAGTGATCAACAGGCTGCCGCCTCCACAGCCCCAAAACTCGGGTTCCCAGAGTTGCTGTGTCTTGATAAGAAATCAAAACTGTCCTCGAAGGCATTGTAAGGGCCTGTGCCCACCTCGGATGGGGGATGTCCAGTAGGAGGCAGGGCAGCCTGGGCAGGTGACGCCTTCCTGGCCATGGGCCCAGCCATCCCCTCAGAGGACTCAGGTCTTGGCCTGACTGGATGTCTGAGAGGCAGGACAAGTGCAAATTCTGATTCTCACCTCCCCACCCAAAGAGCAGAGGGGGCCACCAGGTCCCCTGGAGTCCCTGAAGGCAGGAGTCACATCTCCCTCCCTTCAAACTGGGGTTCCCTAGATCTCCTCACGAAAAGCATGGTCTCCGGGGACTTCCCCTTACCCTCTGAAACATGTGGCTGGGCTCCCAAGCCCAGGCTGCCAGGCAGTGTTGTGGGGAGAAGGGTAGTGTCGAGCTCTGGGGAGGAAACAGGCCCCTATTGTCCCCCTGGGCCTGATAGCACAAAGAGAGCCTGTGTCATGGGAACAGCTGTATGTGGCTCACTGTGGAGGACACAGCCTTGGAGAAGCACACAGCCTGGGGGACCGTCTGCTTCATGTCCCCCCAAGTGGGAACTGTGGGCTGGTTCTCTATGCCAGAGGGACGGCATGAATCTGGGGGCTACTGACTGTCTCCAAGGGTGCAACATGGGTGTTTATGCCAGGAGGGCTGACTGAGGACAGGCAAGTGTGTGCTTGTGTGTCTGCACATGGTGAGACATGTGTGCCAGGCCTGACGCAGGGAGCCTGCAAGTACACACGCAGGTGGGTCTGTGAGCACATGCATCACGTGGAGGGCAGGGAATGCTTCTGCATGTGGGAGCCACACACCCAGATAGGGCACCTCTCCCACGAACTAGGCGGGGAGGGCAGAACTATCTCTTAAGCTTCCTTGGGACAAAAGGAATAAAAATTGGGACTAAGGCCCTGTCCAAGGGAAATGCAGGTTCTGCGGGGGCACACTCTTGCATGCGTGCGCATACACACAGTGGAGGTGCTACTTCCTGGCACACAGTGTTAGGATGAGGGCAGGGCAGGGCAGGGTCACCTGTGAAAGCCTGTGGCTGTCCCCTTTACTCTTGGGCCTGCCTCTCCCTCCTGCTACATCCCTGGATCCTGGGCAATTGGGATCTTCATGTGGGTTAAGGACCCTCAGACAAGTAGTGGAAGGATGGGAAAAGCCAAAGTTCTTCCAGGTTCAGAGCGTTCCCTTGAGGTTGAGCTGCCCCTTGTGGCCTTGGTCCCTCCCACCCTGATTCCCAGCAAATCAGGAGTTCACCCCACCCAGTCTGCATTTCCAACCTTACCAGAACGAGGAATCAGGAAATGAGATTTCAACTCCATTCACCTAAATCGACAAATATTTACAGAGGATTTTCCAAACTCTAGGCTCTGTAAAGCTGGGAGGAGCAGGGAGGCCCTTTGCCACCAGCCCCTTCCTCCCAGGAAGACTCCAGTTTCAGGACTGGGCCCCCACGGGGCTTTGCTCTTCACCAGCACACACAGCGGTTGGGGGTCCAGTCCACTGGCCATAGTAGCAGCCCTGCCAGTGAGGGGTGCATCAGAAGCCTCCCAGAGATAACACCCCCTCCACTGGTGTTCCTCAACCTCTCCTCACTTGCCAGGGCACAAAGAGCTCCAGTGAGAGGCAGCTAGAGGGGGAGGGACAGACAGGGCAAGGGATAAGGTGTCCCCTGCCCCATTTAGGAGATGGTGCAGGGAGCTGAGGCTGAAGAGCTTGGAAGCCCAGGCTTTCTTTCTGATTAGAGGGAAAAGCTATTAGTCCCCTCAAAGGTGGGGCGGCAGCCCTGCCCTCAGAGTCCTCCCCAGCAGGCTGGTCTGGGGCTGTTGAATAATGGCCAGGCCTCTCCCCATTTATTCCATGGAAGCTCCGTCTCTCTTAGTGTCCAAAATGAAATGTGCAGCTTCCTTTGGGTGAAGTATAAAAGGATTATAGGTGGGTCTTTTATTTTTTAAATCTTGAAATTTAAGAAAAGATTCACCAAATATTTAATAAATAGATTGACACTGTGCCTTTCCTCTGTCCTGTGTCAGGCCCTCCTGAATCCCAGAAAGTTCTCTAGGAATTCTAGGGGTAAAGGTGAGCTCTGCAGTGCAGGATGTGTCAGGCACCTTCTGTTCTGGCTCAGTTTCAGCAAATGGCTTTGTTTATTACCGTGCGGGTGCCCTGGCATGTGGCCAGTTTGGTTGGTTTTATAAAATGATGCCTCAAACAGAATATTTTCATACTTTGTACAGGAGAAAAGTAGGCAATTTAAGGACAATTTGTAATTTTTTTTTTTTGACTGAAAGATGTCTAGCGTTCTAGATTCACTGAACTTTTCTGTAAGTAGCTATCTATCAGGAGTGTGTAACCTCAGAGAATATTTCAGAAAAAAACAATCTGTCCTATTATGTTATAGTGGACATTTTAACAATAAGGGAGGGAGAAACAGGGTTTTTTTGCTTTAAAACAAATTTTTTTTTTGGATACAGAATCTCACTCTATAGCCCTGGGTAGAGTGCCATAGCATCATAGCTCACAGAAACCTCAAACTCCTGGGTTTGCACCATACTGTTGCCTTAGCTTCCCAAGAATCTGGGATTACAGGTACCTGCCACAATGCCCAGCTAGTTGTTCTACTTAGAAACAGCTTTCTTTTTTTTTTTTTTTGAGACGGAGCCTCAAGCTATCCCCCTGGGTAGAGTGTCACGACATCACAG
>NW_003852419.1:1484523-1486973 GCF_000181295.1 Otolemur garnettii | reverse complement strand
GCCCGCCACAATGCCTGGCCATTTTTTGGTTGCAGCCATCATTGTTGTTTGGCGGGCCCGGGCTGGTGATTCAAACCTGCCACCTTAGGTGTATGTGGCTGGCGCCTTAGCCGCTTGAGCCACAGGCGCCGAGCCAGAAACAGCTTTTTAAAATAACATGTACGTGAGGGAGGAAGCATTTTGAAAATGGTTATCTGGAAGTGTATCTGTCATAAGGTGCTAAAAATGATGGAAATATGTCACTGACTAAAAACTCTACCTGCACAATTAAAAAAATAATTTTTTGGAGAATTTTTCAGATAAAGAATTTAAGAGAATTTTGAATCGTTTTGTTAAAATTATGAAAACATGAGATCCAGGACAAAGAAAAACCTTATAAAATAAAAACATAACCTAATTATTTTGCAAGAACAACTGTTTAACATCAGGAAAGATGGAAATTTGTCAGCTAAATGTTAATTCAATTGCACAGATGATGGATGAGAGTGGAATGCGCTGGGTGCAGCCGCTGATACAATTCTGTCATTTGCTGAGGTCTCTTTTACAGGGATGGTCATTAAGAAGACAAAGACTCAAAATAAATTGAACCAGAGTGTTTTAAGTTGCTGTATCACAAAGTGTTTTTTTTTAAGATCTTGAAAACTTTATGCGTTCATTCACAAACAGAATAGTGAGCCTTTTAATAAGAAGAACCTTGATATCACCCGGAGCCTGTGGATTAACCCCGCTAGACTCTGTCCTACTGCTGGTTGCTCTGTTACACGAAATGGTAAATCTCCTTGTTCTCTAAACTAGTTCGAATCAGAATTTGTACCACTTGCAGCTGAAAGCTCGAACCAGCCAAAGGTTTCCCTGGAACTGGGTCTGGGGGTGGTGTCACAGAAGGACCCCCAGCAGGTAGTTTGTGAGATCTGGACACAATAACATCAGCCAGGAATCTTGGCGGACACCCTCCTCACCAGCTCTGTGAGAAAACAGGGATGTCTTCTAAGACTGCTCTAATAACACAGGCAATAAACCAGAACTAGTATTTGTTGAGCATTTACTATCTTGCTGGGCTTTGCACGTGTCATTTCAGTTTAGTTTAATGACATTCTGATGAGGTAATGCTGTCACTATCTCTGTTTACATGTGAGGGTCCCGTGGTAGAGAGGGCGTCCAAAATCACAGAGCTGTCGCCAGCAGAGCTGCTGTTTGACCTGGCGGACTTGTTCCGTACCCCTAACTCTTTCCATTAAGCAGCTTTATCGAGGTATAATTAATATAGAAAAATCCCTGCATGTATTTAATTAATGTAGTTTCATGAGTTTGGAAATGTATATACCTCTGAAACCATCCCCACAGTCAAGGCAGGAAACATTCCTCCCTTCCAAAAGCTTCTTTGTGTTTCTTTATTTTTGGTTCTGTTACATTTTGCCGTAAGAACCCTTAACGTGAGATGTACCTCACGCTCCTCACCCTCAACCACCATGCCACAGGACTCCTAATCCCTGAGTCTTTGATAGACACACCATCTCAATTACGGAGATTCCCCGCTTAGAGGAATTTTTGCTTATTGAGCCTGACTTACGACCACACATACAAGCCATTCTGCCTGGCACTGATAACCACGATGGCATCATCTACTCATCTTTGAAGACATGAGTCCCAGTGTTGGAACTTGGCATCCTGGAGATAACAGATCAAGTCCTGCTCCACTTTCTCAAAGGAGCGACAAATAGTGGCTCAAAGGGTGCCCCAAAGTCTCCTCAAAAGTTCCTATGAAAATCTCTGCAAAAGAAGACATCTCCATGCTACCTTTGCAACATGTGCTGCTTCACTTTGTAGGTCATTGCAGGATTAAGGCAGGAGGAAGACATGGGCACGGGAAACCAGCCTGGACACCACAGTGAAGAGCCCAGGCCACTCTGGAATTAGGCCAGCTGGGGTCCACCCTGGCTGGATGAATTTGAGATAGTTACTTAAATTTCTTACACTGTAATTTCCTCTTCTGTAAAATAAGAAAAACGGCATTATTTGTAGGGGTTTTAAGAAGATTAAATTAGGGGCGGCACCTATGGCTTAGTGGGTAGGGCGCCGGCCCCATATACCGAGGATGGCGGGTTCAAACCCAGCCCCGGCTGAACTGCAACAACAACAACAACAAATATATATATATATATAGCAGGGCATTGTGGTGGGCTACTCAGGAGGCTGAGGCAAGAGAATCTCCTAAGCCTAGGAGTTGGAGGTTGCTGTGAGCTGTGTGACGCTATGGCACTCTACCGAGGGCCATAAAGGGAGGCTTTGTCTCCACAAAAAAAAAAAAAAGAAGAAGAAGAAGAAGATTAAATTAGATTAAATAGTTCATATTTAAAGCTCGGCACCTGTGGCTCAAGTGGCTAAGGCGCCAGCCACATACACCTAAGGTGGCGGGTTCAAATCCAGCCTGGTCCTGCCAAACAACAATG
>NW_003852419.1:1482632-1483584 GCF_000181295.1 Otolemur garnettii | reverse complement strand
GTTGTCATTGTTGTTTAGCTGGCCCGGACCAGGTTCGGTGTATGTGGCTGGCACCATAACCACAGTGCTATGGGTGCTGAGCCACAACTAAAACTTTCATGCATTGCTGGAGGAGATACAAAATGGTACAGCCATCTAGGGAAACACTTGGTCAGTTTCTTATAAAGTTAAATATTCACATATCAGATGAGTCCACTATCCTACTTCTACATATTCATGTAAGAGAAATGTGCACACAAACCCCCATGTGCAGATGTGTGTGGCAGCTTTATCTCCATGCCTCCAAACGGGAAGCAGCCCGAATATCCATCAACTTGTGAGTGGATAGACAAACTGTGGTGCATCCGTACGATGGCCTACGACTCAGCAATAAAAAGGAACAGCTACCCATACATACAACATGGATCAATCTCAAAAGCAAGACGACAAGTGAAAAAAGCCAGAGGCAAAGAATTACATACCGTGGTGCCACTTATGCCTCATTCTGGAAAAAGCCAAAATTAGAGGGACAGGAACAACCTCAGTGATTCCCCGGGCAGGAAAAAGAGAATGAGGGAACTTCTTGGAGTAATGAAAATATTCTCAATCTTGATTGTGGTGGTGGTTACATACCTGTGTGTGTATATTTGTCAAAACTCTTTAAACTGTATGCTTGAAGAAAGTAAATTTCATTGTGTATATTTCAATAAACTTGAAGGAAAGAACCCAATGCTTACCACAATATAAATGCTACATATTTAAAAAATCAAATATTTGAAAGCACAGAAAAGTTCTAGAAGTATACACCCAAAACATCATTAAGGATTATCTGTAAGTGGGCAGATTATTAAGATGTTTACTTTCTTCTTTGTGTTTTCTGTATACAAGTATAAGGTGAATAGAGGACTTTTTAAAAAACAGAAGTTAAAAAACTGATTCTAGGGCGGCACATGTGGCTCAGTGGGTAAGGTGC
>NW_003852419.1:1472573-1480518 GCF_000181295.1 Otolemur garnettii | reverse complement strand
CAGGCATGAGCCACTGGACCCAACCTTGATGACACTTTTCTTAAAAGCAGAAAGAAATATGGCCAGGCATGGTAGCTCATGCCTATAATTCTAGCACTTTGGGAGGCTGAAGTGAGAAGACTATTTGTGGCCAAGAGTTAGTGGCCAGTCTGAGAAAAAGTGAGACCCCTGACTCTACCAAAAATAGAAAAATGATCATGGTATGGTGGCACTTGTAGTCCCAGCTATTCAGAAGTCTGAGGCAGGAGGATTGCTTAAGCCCAGGAGTTTAAGGTTACAATGAGCTATGATGATACCATGGCACTCTACCTTGGGTGACAGAGGAAGACACTGTCTCAAAAAATAAACGAATAATGAGACTAAAAGTACTGTATTATGCAATACGTATTTTTGTAGTTAGTTACTGTGTGGCTTTATTTAATTATTCATATACCTATAAAACTTTGTGATGTATAAATTGTGTATACACCCTTATAACCACTTGAATTTGGTTTTGTGGTGAGTTCTATAAAAATTTGTATATCAGGCCCATAGCCAGGATCATAGTCCTCTATTATTACATTGTTTCTGTGGGGAAATCAGGCTGAACTTATATTACATAGTTTCTTCCCTCTGGCCCCAGGCTCTCTATTCTCAAATCACCTTATACACTGTTGCTAGACTTACCTTTAAAAATAAACAATCAGATCACGTTACTTCTGGTCTAGCTCCTCAGTGGTTCCAAATGGTGAAGTCTGAAGTCCACCGCATGATGGAGGTGGAGGTCAAGGTCTCCCCCTCTGGCCCATCTCCTTCCCAGTCCCATCTCACAGGACTGCCCCTCCCTTACGCAGAATACCTTTCTTCAGGCATTTTCATCCCTTTGAGCTTTTACTCAAACTCCCCATCTGTAAAGTATGTCCACTCCTCAAATCTTACTTGTGCATCTGGAAAAGTCTCCCATCCTTCTAGACTCATTTCATACATCACCCCTTTTAATGGCTCAGACCTGTAATTCTAGCTCTCTGGGAGGCCATAATGGGTGGATTGTCTGAGCTCAAGAGTTTGAGACCATCTCTAAAAACAGCTGGGCCCTGTGGCGGGTGCCTGCAGCCCTACTTACTCGGGAGGCTGTGCCCAAGAGTTTGAGGTGTCTATGAGCTATGCCACTATGGCACTCTACCAGGGGCAAAAAAGTGAGACTCTGTCTCCAAACAAACAAACATCACCCCTTCTTGGAAGATGTCCTAGATTTCCCCTAGACAGAATTGTTCGCCTTTTTCACTGCACTCCCAGAGCATATTCACATCTTCCTGCTAGCCCACTTGTTCTACAATCACGCAGCAGTTAAGGCACACCTTTATTGGTTCAGGTAAAGACGCAGCTGCTCTAACAGGCAAATCCCAAAATACTAGGGGTCTGAACAGCCGATTTCCCTCTCACATAAAACGCCTAACTGGCATGTTGCTCAGCTCTGCAGTGCTGCTGGATCCAAGCTCCTTCTGTCTTTTTGCTGCACCATTCTTAGGCCTCTGCTCTCACATGCACAGTTCCAACGTGGCTTTCGACCTTCCAGCCCTCAGGACTAGGAGGAAGGGCAGGGGAGAGTGTCTCCCGGCTTTTTGTGGTATGACCTAGAACTTGTGCCATCATTTATTCACATCCCATTGGTCAGAACTTAATTATAGCAGCATATAATTGCAAAGGAGACTGGGAAATGCAGTTCTATCCTGGGTACCCACATAGTTCACTAAAAGTCAGGTGTTGGACTATTATGAAAGGTCAGGGGAAAGTGGATTTGGGGTATATGAACAATCTGTGCCACAATTCACCCCTTTAGCCATTCAACTATCGGTAATCACCTTTTTTTTTCACACACACAAAACAAATACTGCCACCCAAGGGTAACAACCTCAAGTACCACACTGTCCTGCCCCCAGCACTTCTGGCAGGCCTGGATGTGGTGGCCACCTGTGGCCTGGAGACCAATACACAAAAAGGTAAATCATCTGTTGTCATCCCCCACCGTCCTCTGATACACAATGATGGAACACTATGTGACGGAATGACGGAACAAGAGCCACGTACCACAATTAAAAAACACTTCTTATTCGGAAAATAAAACAATGGGAACTCCACAGATGGCCCCAGTTCACAGCAATTACCAAATCCTGCTGGTGAGAAGTCTTTGTCCTTCTATTTTCTTGCAGTAACTCCCCTGTCCACTGTCTTCTTTGGTTCCTGGCTTTGGCCTCTGGAAGGCTCTTACTAGGTCATTATCCCACATCTGAAGTAGGCATTGAAGAATAGACTTCTTTCAGGCTTCTGGACTATTTGCTTCTAGTCAATTCCATGTGCAGGTAACTCCAGCCAAAGGTCTTGTCTTGACAGAGTTTGTCAGCCTGAAAACTCTGATTCTATTTTTACTGGCCTCTGTACTCTGCCCAGACCCCTTCTCAGATGAATGGCTCTTATCTCCGGGCCATCTGAGACAATAGGATTGGGTGGAAAGGGAACACCCTTAATCTGATCTTGGCTGCTGGGCAGGCTCCCATTGTCTAGTAGAGAATTCTTAACTAGTAAAGCCTGAGAAAGGCTCTAGGCCATAGTCTTAACTCCCACTAAGGCTGTCTTTGTAGAGCCAACTTAGGTCACTGCTTCCATTGGGGAAATCAAAGCAGTTGGCCTTTCCAGCTCTTCAAGGCTCCATATTACCAGACTCCCAGTCAGCTTAGATTATAGGCAATAGGCAGAGGTTCTCACTTAGCCTTAGTTCTCTTCTCCTCTCTCTTCTTCCAGGCTGGCCAGGTCTAACCTGAGTTCATCTTTTTTTCCCTGGAATTTGCTGAAAGCAGCAAGAAATAGTCAGTACTTGCCAATTCTCAAGTTTTCCTAGAGTTGTAGGCTGATAGAATGTGTGGTCTTTCTGCCAAGGTATCACAGATTGACAGTTTGACTAAATCCTTTACCAGAGCATAACTAAGGTCACCAACTGTCCAGCCTGCAATATCTGTGTTTTCTTTACCTGACTATGAAGACAATGCCATGTCTATGGGAAACTTTTATGACAGTACCCTGCTTCTAGGTATTCTAAATTAGTCATGGAATAGACTTTGGCAGCTATAACTGGAAGACCAAATATACCAGCAGCTTAAACAAGATGGAAGTTTATATCTCCGTCACAAGCGAGTCTGAGCTGGCATGCTGGTTCTGCCGTGTGGCGTCATCAGGGCGCTGGGCTCCCTTCATCTCAAGCCTCCACTATCCCAGGATGTCCTCCTCATTCACAGGGTCCAACGCAGTTCACCCCTGAGTTCTCTCTCACTTCACTGAACAGGAAGGGGGAAAGAGGAGGGCAGTGTACACAAGCTACACACATCACCTCTGTTCACTTCTGCTTTGAAATGAATGTGTCCCCCCCAAATTCACAGGTTGAAACTTAATTGCCAATGAGGTAGTATTAACAACCGGCCCCTTGAGGCGAGTGATTAAACCATAAGGGCAGAACCCTCATGAATGAGATTAGTGGCCTTATGAAAGAGATCGAAGGAAGCACCTGAGGCCCTTTCTTTTGCCCTTCTGCCATGTGAAGACGTAGGGAGAAGGTGTCATCTTTGAAGCAGAGGGCCCTCTCCCCAGACATGAATCCACTGGTGTGTGGACTTCCCAGCTTCCAGTACTGTGAGAAACGCATTTCTGTTATTTACCAATTACCTCGTCTCAGGAATTTTGTTACTAGCAGCCTGAACAGACTAAGACAACTTCCCTTTGGGTAAAACCTGGATATACAGCTCCTAGTGTTTGCAAGGGAGGCCATGAAATGCCATCGTTACTCTAAGCGGCCATGTGTCCACATGAAAGCTTGGGATTTGCTATCACTGTGGGAGAAAGGGGGAAGAAGGGAGGTAGGGAGTCTTCTCTGCCACAGTGTGACTCTTCCTGAGAGAATTCTTGGAGGGCACAGAACCTCATCTTACCATCTTTACCATCCATAGGCCCAGCCAAGTGCCCAGCAGTATAGATGGCTACAGATGGCTCCCAATGTTCCATTTTGCTCAGGGCAAACTCTGAGGGATCTGGGAATGCTCTCCTTGGATGTCCCTGCTGAGCAGTGCTCCAACACACGCACGTGGACTCCCTCCTTGGATTCCCAGAATGTCCTGTTCTCACCATTGGTGGAGGGGAGGGGGAAGGGCAGAGCCTAGGCTGAAGAGCTAGAATTGAATAGCTGCTTTTTTCTCACAGGCTTCCTCCCACCCCCAGCGGTCACTGATTAACCCTCCAGACCAGATAACCCCTCCACAGGAGGAAAAAAATGTGTTTATCCTGGATCATAAAACATCAATATTGACTTCTCACAGGTAGAAAACCACAGGGGAAGGGAAGGTGGGTGATAGGGGGTGGGCTTGTCTGAGACACACCTGCCTAACACCCAGAGGCCAGCTCCTCTCCTGTGGAGAGTATGGGGGCATCAAGGCATCCCTGAGCCAAGCCCGGCTCCTTGGGACTCTTCTCTGCAACCCCCTGCTGCAGGGGGCCTTTGCCCTTCCTGCACCTGCCCCTCTGCCCTGACCCCCCACGGCCAGCAGAGTTACACAGGTCACAGGTCTGGAGTCCGACTGCTTCTGCTCTGCTGTTTCCCAACTCTGGAACTTGGACAAGTGACACAATGTGTGCTTCAGTTTCCTCATTTATAAAATGGTCACCATATTGTAACAGCACCCAGCTGAAAACATTGCTCAGGGTGAGCAAACAAGGTCACTTACACCAGTCACAAGCACCAAGGGCCTGTCCTCCTCGGCCTCCCGTCTCTAGACACGCACACTACTTTTTGACCTCCCTCCTTGCTCTTGGCTGAGGTCTCCCTGATGTGGCTTTAGGGTGGACCAAGCCATATTCACCCAGAACTAGAAACCAGAAGTGTTTGTGCCAGGGCTGGGGGTCTCATTCCCTCTGGCCCAGAATGACTCAACACCCTCTTCTTCATCAGCAACCTGAGGAGGGTGACCATGTCCATGTGCTGCTGAGAGTGGGGCCACTGGGTCTATGAGAACAGTACAGACTCCTCAGAGACCTTCGTGCCTTCTGGGGTCTTCTCTCTGCCTTCAGTCTCCTTCCTTCTGGGGGTAAAGTTATCCCTCCCTGTCCTTCTAAGAGTCAGAACAAGGACGTTCCCCCACACAGAATTTTAAGCTGCTGTGGACTGAGCACTTTCTACAGCTCAGTTGAAGCTGGACTTGGGGAACATGGGAGGGATACATTTGGCCTCTTTGATCCTCACCCAAGGCCAGCGTCCTCAATGCTAATGGGCTTTGCTTCCCTCCTTGGCCCCAGGTGAGCCCCACCTGATGCAGTGGAAGGCCAAGGCCTCAGCCCTGAGTGCCCTCCATCCAGCTGGACAGAGGGGCCCTGGCCCTGGCCACTTGGTCAATAATTAACGCTGAGCAAACTCAGCTTGTGGTTGGGCCTCCCAGCAGGGTCAGGACCAGACAAAGGCACTCTTGTTTTGCTGAGCTGCCATCTTAGTGGAGATCACTGGCCCTTCCATCACCCCAGAGGGACAAACACTCCTGTCTCCATCAGGGACCTGGATTGGCCACTACCCAGTGAGGAACTGGGTGGAGATGGGCTCTGGAAGAGGAGGCTGGTGGGGGTGCGGGGGCATGGTTACACACCTGTTTTTAAGCTCCAGCTTTGTGCCTGTGAGCAAGCCCATGACCAGGCAGGAGGGTTGAGGGTCCACTGTGGGGCTCTCCAAGTCAGGATGGCCACAGGGCTCATGGGGGTGCCTCCCTCTGAGACCAGCCCCTCCTTCCTTCTTTCTTCCTTCCCATCCATTCTTCCTTCCTTGCAAATTCTGTTGAGTGTCTTCTCAGCTCCAGGCCTCTAGTGGCCTCACATCTCTCCCCATCCCCCAAAGCTTCTGTTCCATGCCTTTGTCTGCAATGTTCCCATAGTCTTGGAAGCGCTTCCTCTCTCTCCATCCAAGAATCTCCTCCTCTCCAAGAAGCCCTCCTTGAGCCCACCCTGCCTGTGTCCTCCTGGAACCTCCCACATTGATGCTCCTCTGCTTCTATAATCCTCAAGCCTTTGTGCAGCCTCCCAGCTGCATGGCCAGCTCCTGAGGCTGAGTCTGGACTTGCCACCCCCGCCATGCTCAACAAGCAATGTTAGTAGGCTTATCAGCAACGCTACCTTCAGACACAAATCAGGCAAGAAGTTACTTTCTTGCAGAATAGTGACTCAGGGGACAACTTCTTTATCAGTCAAAAAATTCCAGATACACAGCAGAATTCCCAAAGGTATCTCGCCATCCCAGGCCTCCTTCCAACTGGCTACCCAAGATGTCTGAGAACTCTTTATTATCGTCCCCTTACTCCCCTGCTCCCAGCCCAGCCAGCACACTCCCTGATTTGGGAGCAGACAAGGACCTTTCTGGGTAAGTTCAGACCTAAGTGTCATCCTCCAACTCCCAGGCTCCCCGGCTCCCCGACCTTTTCTCCCTGTGGCAGCCCCTGCTCACTACTGGGGTATGTGGGTGTCCATCCTTCCCCAGCAGTGACAAGGCAGCTGCCAGTGATGAACTCTTGTCTGGGTGCCCTGGTCCCTTCTTAGACACCTGCCCATCACTTACTTCCCTTGGTTCACACCGGCTCTCAGCACTAACCTACCTGTCCTTGCCCAGGTGCACCTTGAAAAAGAGAGTTCACATTTAATGCACAGACCTACCATCACCTACACTACACTGACCACCCAAAAGTTCAGGTTGAACCAGAAGCTCTTTCCAGAGAAGTCATTCTATCCTTGGGAAGATATAGGCACCTAGTCAGCTCTTTATTTAAGGGTGAATTAGAACTGGGGTATAGGAACCCATGACACCCCTATCCTTCTCAGCTGAGGTGAGGAAATAGATGATAACTTGGGGGTTGGCAGTGTCTGAGCTGGGATGTCCCAGGGGAGTGGGCACCTCTCTGCCCACTCCCCTGGAATACCCAGGTAACTCTGTGCTACCAAACAGCCCTGCTTTAAAATATTGTACCCTATTGTCTCAAAAGTATCTTTATATTTAGAGTCCTAAAACAACGGTAGCTATCCTTACAGAGGCCAGGATTGCGTGAAGGGCAGGCTGGGAGCCACAGGTCCCTGGTGGGACAGATGGCTTTCTGGGCCCGCCACCACACACACCACAGGGTTCATTCTCTCCTCCCCTGGAGGCCCTTCTGTGCCTGAGATTCTCCCCTAGAGACTGCAGGTCTCTCTGGAAGTTTCCTTGATGACCACCTCCATCCTCACCTGCTCCTTCAGAGGGTCCTTGTCCCATGGGCAGCCTCAGTTTCCATGTCCCACTGCACTCCTGTGGCCCATCCGGCTCTCTAGGACCCACCTGGGCCACCTCCACCATCACTAGCAACAGCCAACACAGGGCTGTCTACATGGCCAGGGGAGACACTTCCCTTTGTTAGGAGTGTGAGGCCCAGCCCCAAGGGCAAGAAGGGAAGAAGTGGACAGAGGACTGCCCTGGGCTCCTCAAGTTTTCCTTCCTGACTACAGCTGAGAGATTAGGAGGTAGTAAGCATGTTTCCTGAGAGCTGTTGTGATTTATTCCATCATTCATTAGTTTAGCAAAGCCCCCCCTTCCCACCACCAAACATTTCTAGGTTCCTACTCCCAGAAAATCCCAGTTCAGGGCACTAAGCACCTCCTGAGACCATATAGCGTAGGCAAAGCCCCAGGAACTGGGGCTACTTGGAGAAGACCCTACACTGACATCCCATGGCTCAGGCTAGACCAGGAATTGCCTTATTCTGAGACAATGCCTCAAAGAGAACCAGCTGGCCAGACACTCTCCCTCTCCTGAAAGCAGGAGTGGAGGGGTGGGAATGGGGCAGGCAGGGCAGGAGGGACAGAGGGCAGAGGCTGGGGGAGCCAAGGATGAGGTGACAGGTGGGTGGGGATGAACTCAGAG
>NW_003852419.1:1470360-1472442 GCF_000181295.1 Otolemur garnettii | reverse complement strand
CTCAGCCAAATCCAAGCCCAGCAAGATGGCGCCACCTGCTGCGGGGAGGGAGTAATACAGCTCACTCTGGGGACTGAGAATTTGGGGTGGGGTAACTCCCAACTCAGGGGTCACCGCCTCTGCTTTGGGCTACAGGATGTAGACTTCAGTATGGATCATCCCTGTCACCCTGGCTGACTCTCAGATGACCCACATGCTGGACAGTCAGGTGCTTTCTTCCTCCTCACTTTCTAGGTCCCCATTCTGCTACTCAGACCCACCCAGGGGGCTGGAAGTCTACCAGGTCTCTTGTGCGGACTGCCCCAGCCCAGTGCCTCCTCTCCTCCCACTCCCCTGAGGCCACAGCCTCCTAAGTGGCCTCCCCAGGATGCCAGTCCTGCCCCAGGCCTTCCCAACTGCCAGGCCTGACCCTCCTCCAGATAAAAGCTCAGTTCTTTCTAGATAGAGATGAGGGCAGCAGGTCCGGGTTGGGATTCACTGGGACAGTCTGGGTTGGGCTGCTGGGCTCAGGAGATCTTTCAAGGCAAAGGGTTGAGCTTAGTCTGAGACCTGAATTGGACGGTTTATCTGAGATGATGAGATGAGATGAGTCGAGTCTGTGGTCCTGATTGTCTGTCAGCCTCCAGCATGACTAGGACTGCCCATCCTTCTAAAGACCTCGGTAACTTGTTCTCCTCTTTCCATCCCCACTCCTACTCTGCATGCATAGCCTGGTTCACTGCTCTCTCCTCCTGGACTCACCCTTTCTAGACCATTCTCCCTACAACCCAGATAATCTTTCTACATTGTGAAGCTGATCCCATCATGTCTCCAGTCAAATTCCTGCATAATCTCTCTGCTGTCTTCTGGAAGAAATCCAAACCTCCCCACCTAGCTAGCAGAGGCACACCTCTTCTGGCCCTTCCAGCTTCCTCTCTCAGCACTCTCCCATGCGCCTGCTCTGACTGTGCCAGGGTGGCCTCCCGCCTGTCACACCTCTGGGCTTGTGTATCTGCTGACTTCTCAGCTTAGAACACCCTCTTTTGCTTAGCTTCTTCCTCCTTGTCTTCAAGAAGCATCTCCTGGCCACACCCAGCCTTCTCCCAGCAAGGTGTGCTCCCCATGTTCACGTAACTGTTCCCCTCCCATACTTCACAAATGTCTCCTCTGGGTGTCTTCCCCCACTGAACCATAAGCTCTGAGGATAGGGACCTGGCCTTTGTCTCTATAGTCCCAGCACCTAGCAGATATATAGAAATGAATGAATGAATGAATCTGTGGCTAGGGATGACAGCCCAGAAAAATGACATGCTGACCAAGTAGGAGCAGTAGTCCAGCCTGGGCTCTCTTGCCCTCCCCACCATCCTCTGAGCCCTGTCCCTCACTTGACCACTCCCTTCCTTGCCTCACTTCTAAGTCCCTCAGGGCTCCACCCTGCCTCCCTTCTGCAAGTTCCCTAGAATCCTGTCTTCCCCACTCCACATTCCCACCCGCCATTGCCCAGCAGACAGGAACCAGCCCCTTTGGTCAGGCTCCCAAAGACTTCCCCATCTGACCAGTTTACAGGCCTTCTTCACGGGGAAGAGCCACTCAGGGCAGGACAAAGGGGCTGGTGCTCTTCTGCCCGTTCCTAGAAACCTCTCCACTGCCTGTGTGGCTCATTCTATCCTCAGAAAGCTTATATTATTTTGATGGACCTCAAATATCTTGTTTTGTCATAGGGACTTTACATATACCCACAATATAATAAACTTTCTGAAAACCTGGACCACATGTAGAGGTATTGCTTCTTAGGCTAGGTCATCCTAAAAGAGGTAAGGCTTCTGCTTTGCTCTTTCAGATGACTTACTCTGGAGGAAGCCACCCACCATGGTATGAGAATAATCAAGCAGATCTATGGAGAGATCCAGGTGGTAAGGAACAGAGGCCTCCTGCCAATAGCCAGCCCAACTTGGCAGGCTTGTCTTGGAATCAGAGCCTCCAGCCCCAGTCGAGCCTTCAGATGTTTGCAGTTAAGGGCTGCAAACATCTCAGCCAGAGCTGAGTTATTTACAAATCCTTTACCCACATAAAGAGTGTGAGATAATATGATAATATGAGGTG
>NW_003852419.1:1465496-1469832 GCF_000181295.1 Otolemur garnettii | reverse complement strand
ATCATTCCTGCTGTTGACAGGCAATGAATGAGTGAGAAACAAAACAAAAGAAAAAAAAGAAGAAATCTTTAACTTGCCCATTTATAGGTTTCTCCCTTTCTGTATATTTAACCTAGTTTCCTTTGAGCAAAAGGGTTTTGCAGAGTTTTCTCACCTCTCCTCCTCCTTCTAGCAAAAAGAATGTCCTGGTGCAGGGAGTCATGTATGGACCTCATGGTGGTGGAAGAGGGGTCCAGGGCTGGTGTGGAGTCTTCTGTGTTCTTCTCCACACACAGTGGGACAGGGCTGGTCTGACCAGTTCCGGGGGATCCCGGGGGATCCTGATCGGGGGGAGGGTGATTGAAGGCGGGTATTGTTGAAGTGTACAAGGCTGGTGGTGCAGATCCTGCCTTGGTGGCCTTGGTTTCTAC
The DNA here is from genome assembly GCF_000181295.1 of Otolemur garnettii. NCBI lineage: Eukaryota > Metazoa > Chordata > Mammalia > Primates > Galagidae > Otolemur > Otolemur garnettii. The sequence continues at coordinate 1,469,422 of NW_003852419.1, read as the reverse complement.
CCTTCCCCTGGGATGTAGGACTCCTGGCTGCATTCTTCCCTACCACTCAGGAAGAAGCAGAGTTCTGGGAAGCCACTCCCTAGACACCTTCCCCAGCCCATTTCTAATCTGCTCCTGGGGCCCCATATTGTGTTGCACATCCTGAATTACTGCTTTCACTGAAATGCCCAGCAGCTATCATCTGAGATTCAAGCTCTACCTGTGCAGTGAGATTTACCCACAAACATGACTGGGGTTTCTCCTGTGAAACCCTCTAAGCTTCCTGCCTCCCCAGATAAGGGATGGAACTGACTTTGCTTCTCACCTTCTCTCTTCCTTGAGTCCTACTGCTGCCAGCAGCTTCTTGACATCCATCCTGCATCTGCCCTACTGGACAACTTCCTTGTCAAGTCCACCCCCCACTTAGTTCCTTGACAATAAATCTCACCTTGGCCTTTTCCATGAAGGACTCTAGGGTAACAAGAATTATGGGAAAATGAAAATACACCACTTTACTCTTCTATAGATGCTACCGTGTTTCCCCCAAAATAAGACACTGTCTTATATTTATTTTTTCTCAAGAAGACGCATTACGGCTTATTTTCAGGGATACGCAATACGTCTTATTTTTATTAAGGCATGATACAACAATCTACATTTATTCAAATACAGTTAAGTCATCTTCTGGGACCTGACAGGAGGAGCCGACCTTGTTGGTGGGGCTGGTGCTAGTGATATAGTGATATGTGAACTCCTTTCCCCTAGCCGTTCGCACATGTGCAATAGGATGCCTGCGACCGCGGTTACCACACGCGCACCCGTGCAAGTGCGAACAGCTTGGAGGAAGGAGCTGTGGCAGATAAAAGGTATTCCAGTCTTCCTTACCACCTTGCAGAGAAATGCATGGTGTGGGTACGCAGATCTTATTATTGGGGTAGGGTTTATATTTAACAAATGCATAGAAATCTTGCTAGGGCTTATTTTTTGGGTAGGTCTTATTTTGGGGGGAAATATGGTATTTCCTCCACACATACATGTCAGAAACACACATTTGCATGCAGACAAGCTGATAGGAAGACCCTTGGACACACCAGGCACATGCCGACACCTTAGGGCTGCCCTGGGTCTGTTCTGGGAGCCCTCCTCTGCGATTTCTCAGCTGTATCCAAGGAAGCCTACCCCCTCCTGGATCTTTCCCGTTTCCTCTCAAGATCCTTTTTCTAACCCTGTCTTTCAAAGGCCTTGGGAGCAGGCAAAGAAGAAGAGACCTACACCTCTATTCAGATCTCCTTCGAGATACAAAACTAGAAATGCCCCTTGTAGATGGAGCTGGCAGCTCCCACTGCCTCTTGTCCCTGGGGGCTCATAGATGGTATCTGGGCTCACTCCATCCCTGCTGCTCCAATCACCTCCATCTGCTGTGTCAGCACTTTATCTGATTTCCCAAAGGCATCTCCAATTCAGCCCATCCCAAATTGACTCCTCCTCTGTCCCCAGCGGCCCACTTCTCCCTCCACTAAGCCCATGTCCCTAAGGTCCTTTAGTCCCCCTCTTCCTTCCTTCTCTCTACCAACACAAAGTGCCCTCCTCCTCTCTCTCTACCCTGCAAAGGTGCCCTCTTCCCCTTCCCACTTGGTTCTCCTCCCCCCTCCCACCTCCAACCCCTTCACAGTAACCAGAGGACTTGTCTCAGCTGGTGGAAGGTGGATCTTATGGATTCCCGCATATCTGTTATCTGCCACAGCTCCTTTCCCCAGTTAAAACCCATCACCAACTCCCCAGTGCCCACAGGATGATGCCCTTGGGCAGAGCCACGAGCTCTTTCCTCACCTGGCTAGCCTGCCTTGCCCCCAGCCTTGCATGGCAGTCGTGGCTAGCCATTTGGCAACTCCCCACATGGTGCTGGGGTGCTCCAGCCCCCTGCAGTGCCTGCAGAACTACTCAGGCTTCAAGATCCTCTCAAGTTATCTCCCCTGGGAAAACAACCCCAGTCAGTGGGCACCTCCCCCAGACACCCATCCTTGTCTCTCTCACCAGCTTCCTGTCTCCACAGCAGGCTCACCTGCTCAGGGAGGCCCATCTTCCCTGCTCTCAGGACCTCTGCCCCCAGCCTACCTCCTGACCCTCTTCACTCTGTTCCCCTTTTCTTTCTTTGCATAGCCTATACCACCTTCTAAACAAATTACTTATTTTCCATTTTTATTTCTTATAGTCAGTCTGTCCCTCATGTAAAAAAAGTCAGTTTCACCAGGCCAGGATCCTTGCCCATTTTGTTCACTGATGGATCCTATGAGCCTGGAACAGTGCTGGCACACAGTGTGCAGGTCCCATCAGAGCTGTTATTGGTTTCTGTGCAGGCTCTCTCAGCAGGCACAGGGGTGCTGGAGACTGAATTCATACTCAGTCACCTCTGGATCCTCAGGGCTTAGACCATAGTGGGTGTGTAGGAACCATCTACTGCATGAATGAATGAATGAATGAATGGGACTCTGCTCCACAGGCTGAGGGAGAGATTCAGTGGACTGGGCAGATCAGAGACCCCTCTGCCACATGATGCCATTGCTAAATCATTCCTGGGCTCCTTGCCTGGGCCAGGACCTCACTTTCTGCAGAATCCTCCTTGGCCCCTTCCCTTTGGTTTGCCCCCCGCCCCTCCCCTGGTTGTTTCTTTGGAAGGCATTAATATTAACCTCCACTCAGGTGAGGCTGCCGGAGTACCCCATAAGACTTGATGCTTCCTAAGAGAGGGCATGAATTGTGACTGGGGCCAGGCCCATCCCAAAGGTTTGAAGCAAAGCAATGAGACACCAGGTGGAGTGTGACGCTACAAAAGTGTCTGGGTATAGGCGTCAAGCCCGCCCTGGGCCAAGGCTGCAGATGGCCTCTAGGGAAGGTGCCATGCCCTTCCTAGGGGTGCTGCTGAGCACAGGGTCTTGATGCAGCCACTCATCTCTGAGTGGGGGCAGATGCTGAACTACACACACACACATACACGAGGTCAAGAAATCTCAGCAGTGGGGCCCTTGCTTTCCCATCACGTCCCATTTCATCCGGCCTCTAAGGCTCTCAGGGGCTATCAGGAGGTGACTGGGGTGGGACTTGGCTCCCGACGCCCAGGCTGGACCCCAATGTGGGCTTTGGGGTTTTCAGGCTGTTTTTGGAACCATATGCCCCTTCTTGTAACCTGAGCCCCTGACACGGCATGAGTCTGCACTCCAACTCCCAGCCACATCTGCTTCTCATTTCCGCCCCAGGAAAACGGCCCAATTTCCATGAGCTGCTGGCCTAGCCAAGCCTCAAGCCTCTCTGCAGCCAACCCCACCCAGCCAAGCTCCATTACTGGGGTGGGGGTGGGGACTGAGAAAGCAATAGAGGCAACGGGCGTGTAGTGGAGCTGGACAGGGGCCAGGAGGCTTGAGTTTGCATCTGGTTCTGTCCAGCCCTTACTGTGTGTCCTTGGAGGAGTCCCTTAACCTCTCTGAGCCTCAGCTTTCTCATTGGTGAACGGCATTACTTTACCGTTGGAGGTACTGCACATTTGGGGACCAAAGTGGCCCCTTGGGAATATAAACAACAGGATTTCCCCAAAAACAGAACTGGAAAGAGAAGGGCCACTGCAATGAGCCCACATCAAGAAGGTAATGGGGGCCCAGAGCCACTTGCCTACCTGAGCAATTGGTCAGGCCCACCCCTTGGTAGTTTGATAGAATTTGGGCCTTGTGCTGGGCAAGTCCAACCCCAGTTCTAAGTCCTTCATCTACCAGCGTTTATTAAGCACCTAGTCTGTGTCAGGCCCTGGGCAGGGGTGGGGAGACCAAAGTGATAAATACAGCACAAACTCCTCGGATGGGGAAGGCGCACAAGTAAATAAATAAATATAGCCCAGCCCAGGGGATTAGAAGGCTTTGTGAATAGGGTGAGACCAGAGCCTAAAATTAACACATTCT
>NW_003852419.1:1459714-1464336 GCF_000181295.1 Otolemur garnettii | reverse complement strand
CCTGAGTTCAGGTGATCTTCCTGCCTCAGCCTCCTAAACAGATGGGACTACAAGCACCTGCCACAAGGCCTGACTGATTTTTTCTATTTTTGGTGGAGACAGGGTCTCACTCTTGCTCAGACTGGTCTTGAACTCTTGAGCTCAAGGGATCTTCCCTCCTAGGCCTCCCAGAATGCTAGGATTATAGAGCCCAACTTGATGATTTCTGATGGATGTATACCCCTATGCAACAACTACACAGCCACAAATATTTCCTTCTTCACCCCCCAGAAAGCTCCTCCTTCTGTGCTTGGTTTTGCCATCTATGAAAGGGGCAGACAGGAATATCTGCCTCAGTGTGTTGGGAAGATGGAACCAGATGATGCAGGTGAGATCCTTACAAGACACCTGCCATGCAGTAGTTATGGGATAAACCTCTACAGTTGTGCCAGGTGTGGTGGCATATACCTATTGTCCCAGCTACTTAACAAGATGAGATGGGAGGATTGTTTGAACCCAACAGTTCAAGGCTTAGAACTATCTCTGCTCCAGAAGCCTTGATTGCACTGGAGACAGGAATAGGCCAGCTTTTACCCTACATTTGCTCCAAAAGATAGGTCTTCTGTCCTTTTGTCTGAGGCCTCAGTGGCAGGACCAGCTTCATGGGTTGGTGACCAGTGTCATTGCACAGGGCCTCAGTTAGAAGGGTCCCACCCTTGGACTAAAGCTCCCATGTCATGGTCTTGAAATGCTTAGTAATTTTTGAATAAGGGACCTTGCATTTTCATTTTACATTGGTGGGGCAAATTGTGTAGCTGGTGGGAAGAGTTGAACAAGCTGGCTGGTGTCCTACCTAGAGAGCTGGTGCCATTTTCCTCCTCCTGCCCTGCACTCACTACACACATTCACATCTGCATGGTCCCCTCTCTGTCCCGCTCCATAAAGGGGCATCTGGAAGGGTGTGGGACACAAAGAGCCCTCAGCTGCCAGGAGGCAAATCCTGGAAGGCTGCTAGGCTTGGAAACCCCCTTAAGGATAGTTCTTGCTCCCAGATCCTGCTGGCTGGGCCACCCGAATTCCCATCCTCTGATGGTCTTCTCTAGCCACCTCCATCCACTGCAGCTCAAGTGCAAAGCCACAGCTGGGTGCCAGCCAAGGGGACTCACATTTCATAGCATTCAACCTCCCATACCTCGACCCGAGGCCAGGAGGCAATGGAGCCCCTGGCCAGAGCCTGGGCTGGAGGGGGTGGGGTTCCAGTGCTACTCGTGCTTCCCAAGCACCCCAGAGTACCTCTTCTCTTAGACCTCGGTTTAGTTTCCCCTTTATGTAATGGGACAGGACTCTGTAGGGCTGGAGCAGATGCTGAGGGTATAGAAAAGTAGGCCTCAGAGGCCAAGATGTGAAAGGAGATCCCAGGACTGCCCTGTCCAGTAGGGTAGCCAGGAACTGCACGTAGCTATTTAAATATAAATGAAATTAAATTTAAAAAACTAATGTGTTAGTTCTTCAGTCACTCTAGTCACATTTCCAGCACTCAGTGGACAGCACAAGTACTGGACATTTCCATCAACACAGAAGGTTCTATTAGGACACATCTCCAACTGGGAAGGCCAGGATATCTGGGGACACTGGCAGCTTTACTGTCCTGGAGCAGGAAGGCGAAGAAAGGGCTCTGGAGGAGGAACATCTGGCCCATAGTCTCAGTCCTCTCCCCACCCCAAGACTGAAGTGGTGGACCCTCCATTAAGGGGTGTCAGGAGCCTTCTTGGGGTATGGACACCCCTAAAGCGGTTTCAATTCCCAGCTCCTGGAGTGAACAGCAGATTTCCTGGGCCCCCAGCTCAGCAGCTAGAGGTATAGGGAGAGCCTCAAAGAGGGAGAAGGTGACCAATGCAGCTGACCTTTCTAGCAAAGGGCTCCCCAGGAACAATTTCCACATGGGAAACACCAAAGATCATTTTCCTCCAAGTTTGGGAACACTTGCATCCCCTAGAAGAATGGTTCTCAAACTTTACTAACTAAAGAAAAAACTTTAAATGTGTACATATTCACTCAGGTTATAAGTCAAGTTGAAATATAGATGTTTGGGTTCTGCTCAGCTTATGATTTATTATTGTTTGGGCCTGTCTGGGTCAAATCATTGAAAGATATAGGGTTGGTTTAGTCTGGGCACATTAAAAAGGGATGCACACTGGGCGTGGTGATGTGTGCCTGTAATCTCAGCTACTCAGAAGGCTAAGGCAGGAAGATCGCTCAACCTCAAGAGTTCAAGACCAGCCTGGGGAACATGGAAAGACCCTGTCTCTCAAAAAATTTTAAATTCTTTTGGCTCAGTGCCCATAGTTCAGTGGTTAGGGCACCAGCCATGTGCACCAGGGCTGGTGGGTTCAAACCTGGCCAGAGCCTGCTAAAACAACAATGACAACAACAACAACAAAATAGTCAGGTATTATAGGCAAGAGCCTATAATCCCAGCTACTTGGGAGTCTGAAGCAAGAGAATCGCTTAAGCCCAAGAGTTTGAGGTTGCTGTGAGCTGTGACACCACAGCATTCTACCAAAGGGTGACATAGTGAGATTCTGTCTCCAAAAAAATAACTAAATAAAATTTTTAAAAATTTTTAAATTCTTTTTTAAAATGGCTGAACTAATAGACTAGGGAAAAAATAAAAATAAATGTAAGGGAAGTGGCAGAGAGAGTGTTGCAGCAAACTTCAGGAGAGAATGGGGGGGGTGGGAAAGAATGTTGGGGGGAGGGAGAGAGGAAAGGAGGCAGGAGGGAAGAGGGGTGTGTGGAGGGAGCTCCCCTGTGCGTCTCCTGCTGGAGTTGTCCGTCCTGGGCACTATCTCATCTCCATCCCAAGATGACCTTACAAGTTGTAAATGTGTAACTCAGAGAAGTTACAGCACCCCCCTAACAAGCAGACACACAGTCCCTAGGGAATCAGACTGAACTGTTTCCTTTCCTTCCCTCCCTCCAACTCTGAATATTTTCAAGTGAAATAAGCCTGGGAAATGGAATGGCTCAGAGCTGTGAATACATTTTTTTGTTTTCTGGGTTCATTGGGCTGTGACAGGAAACTGAGTGTGGCCGGCCGTCTGAGCCTTCCTTTCAGTGGTGCTGTTAGGCACGCCTTTATGCCAAGTGCAAAGGGCGGTAATTGCATCAAGGCCAAGGTGGCCTCCTTAGCCCCTCACCTGCCTCCTGCCTCCTGCCTCCTGCCCCTCCAGCCAGGGACTCTGGGAAGGGTGGGGAAGGTGGAAGGGTCCTGCCTGGGCTGGGAAACCAAGGGTGAATAAAACCAAAAGTTGGTTTCTCCTCTTTTCAGGAGAAGGGCTGTTCTCAGCATTGAGAAACCCATAAATCACATAGCCAGCTGTGAGGATTCTAGAATGGCTCTCATTTTACAGGTGAGGGAAAGAGACAGACTCTGAAAGCTTAGGAACATTCTCCCTTCCCCTGCAGGCAACGGAAGTCCCTCCTCCCATTTTGTCACACCTCCCCCCCACCACCACCTCCCAAGGTGCCCCACAGATCATCGCCCTTGTGAGGATGAGGGATTATATTTGCAGGTGGCTTTTCAGACTCTCCCTCCCCAAAACCCTGTGAGGCAGGCAAGGCAAGACATGGTCCCTTCTCATAATGGGCTGGTCACTGGACAGTTGCCCAGAACATCTCTGATCACTAGCCTCTGCCACCATCCTTGCTACAGGTGGGATTTGGCTGTCCTCAGTGTTCTCCTGTCTCCTCACTGAGGCCCAGCACAGTTGATGTAGAATTTCCTTCCCTCTTGACAATCTGTGTGCACAAAACAGGCTTGCTTTACACCGCTTTGGAGGGCATCTCCTTCAGCCCCTTCCTCTGCCATCAGGAAGCCGCCTCATCTGCAGCAGGATAAATATTTGGCCTTTAACTACCTCATTAGAAACACGTTGCTGGTTCCTGCCCTGGCCTGATGGGAAGCGCACTCCTCGAAGGGTTAATTAACAGCCTTCACACAGGCCACATTTAGCAACTGAACACAAAGCCACACACATAAATAACGTCTAGGGCGGAAGAAGAGGGTGCAGATGGTTTGTGACTTTGCCGTCCAGAGTTTTCTAAACCGATGTGAACCATGTCCTGTCGGGCCCAGGACCATGAGTCAGGGTCAGGCTTCGAGGTGGCCAGGCCAAAGCCGCTAGTGGCCAACTTTGTGCTCTGTTGAAAGAGAGCCTTAAAGGAAAACAGAAAGCTGAGCCAAGATGTGGAGGAGGGAGGGGTCCAGGGCGGGGATGGGCCTGCTGAGTGAGAGAGAAGAGGCAGCTAGAGACACAGACCCAGAGACCTGAGCAGAGGCTCTGAGTCCTCCCTCCCTGCAAGTGGTGCTGAGTGCCCCCCTGGAGGCTCCACTCAGGAATTTAGACCCTGGGCACAGGGTCCTGCTTCTGTCCTGCAGTGACCATGATGCCAGACATCTCAGGCCTGAGAAAAGGGGGCACGAAGGATGGCCTGAGAGAGCCTGAAGGTGGCACAGTGGCATTCACTATATTCTGCCTCGTCTGTGGGAAAGGTCTGCCCCTCTGTGCAGCCTCAACCCCCCAGGGGGCTCATATGCCCACCTCCCTACAGCTCTGGGAACATATCTGAAATCTTACAAT
>NW_003852419.1:1456326-1459224 GCF_000181295.1 Otolemur garnettii | reverse complement strand
GGGGATGAGGGTGCAAAGAAGGAGATGAGGTTGGACAACACCCACCTAACAGCAGGTCTCTGTGTCCAGAGACAGTGGTTTCTCCCCGAGTAATTTTCCACCGTTTGGCTTTCCCTCCACACACAGACTTGCTCTCAGAGTTCTGACGGTGGCTGCCATCCTCCAGAGGGTTATTCTGGGGCAGTCACCTGTTCAGTGACCCCACCTACTTTGATTTCTGTCCCCATCTCTCAGCACCTCCCACTGCCTTCCCAAAGCCCGGCTCTAGGCTAGGCTATGGCCCCTCTGGACCCCTGGGGCCCATCCCACCCCACCAGGGCCTGGCTCTTGGGCAACTCCACACACACCATCATTGCCAGGCTGGGGCCAACATTTCTGTTTTCTCAGAAGGATCAAAGCCCCATCCCAGCCCTGCCAGGAGGAAGCAGTTTTGACTCGTGCAAATATCTGCAGTCCATTTGGGATTTTACTTTGGTGAGAAATAAATACACAGCCATCTGCAGATGATGGAAATATGACTTAAGTAACTTTTTGGTCGAGGCTTCTGGGCCAGAGCCCAGATGGAAATAAGACCTTGTATCTCCGTCTCCCTTGCACACTTTCAGAAAAAAGAAAGAGCGGGGGTGGGGGGGTGAGGAGTGGGGGGAGGGAAGTTGGTGGAAACTGAAGTTCAAAATGGAGTGTGCTATATTTCTTGGCCTGGGAAAGGAAAAATAAACATCAAACAGCTACCCCATTCAAGTGTGCATTATCTTGCTCATCCTCGCCAAGAACTCACTCTCCTCCCTACTCTGGCCGGGAATTACTGCGCCTACGAACAGCCCCCACGCCCACCCCTAACCCAGGCAGGCAAACAATGGGCCAGAAAGCCCCGGCCAGCCAAGGCCTCTCCCTGCAGCCCCCAGAGGCCGTAAGATTGGGAAACACAAGGCTATTTTTAATGTGTTATTTGTCTACCAACAGCGGCTCCACAGGCCTGAGAAATAGTATCATCTGTGGGAGGTGGCATTGATTTTTTTTTTTTAAACTTGCTCAGACAAAGCCACATTTTCGCAATCTTCAGAAAAGCCAAAAAGCAGCACTCTGCGAGGATGACCTCTTTCCTGGCTTACACCTTCTCTATAGGTGTGTAGGAGAAGTAGCCCCTACTGCTGTGGGCTGGTCAGCAACCAGCACAGGACCCCAGGTCCAGGCCTGGGAAAACGGCATGAAAGGTCCAGAGAGCCTGAAGGAGCTCCAAGCAGGGAGAAGTGAGGAGGGGAGAGTGAGAGTGAGCACCCAACCGGTGACAGAGGCACACACCTGCCCTGGGGGACCTCAGAACATGGGGCAATGGGGCACCCCTAATAGAGGGTGTAGAAGGTCGCACACAGAGAAAACGGCTTCACAATAGCCATCCACCTCTTCCCAAACCCGTGGAATGGGGAGCCCTGTGCCGTGGGCATGTCTGGACACTCATAGAGGGCTGGGAGGGTGCTGGCTGGGTGGGTCTGCCCAGGCCGGGGCAGAGCTAGTCCTCAGGGCAGAAAGGACCACGCTGTAATAGCAGGAGCCTTTCTGTTCCTGGGTCCAAGGGTTTCTGCTATAAGAACATGACCCCAGCCCTGCCAGGACAGAGAGAGAGAAGGATGGATGGAGAGAGAGAGGAGTAAGAGAACTAGAGAGGTGGGAAACAGAAGCATAAAGTGAGGGGAGAGAGGAAAAGATGCAGTGAGGTGGGGCCGAGAGAGGGACGGACATAAAGTGAGGAGGAAGAGTGAGAAAGTTCTCTATGCTGACCCCACCCTCAACCCAGGACTATCCAGGACAGATGGAAAGGTTACTGCCCAAGAGGACCAGGCGGGAGAGACTCCCAGAGCGAGCCGCTTCCCATCTCCATCGGCAAAATGGCCTGCAATCTAGAGGGAGTGGTGCAGGTGCCCCATCCGCCACCCGGACCCCTGCCCCGGGACTTGCCAGGAAGCTGCCCTCCACTCCTCTCCTTCCACACACCACACAGAGAGCCACACAGACCTTCCCCACCCTGGCCAGCTGGAGGATTTGAGATCAGTCTCTTCACACCTCAGCTTTCTAACCTGTAAAATGGAGACAATAAAAATAACACCTTCCTGGGGCGGTGCCTGTGGCTCAAAGGAGTAGGGCGCCGGCCCCATATGCCGGTGGTGGGTTCAAACCCAGCCCTGGCCAAAAAGTGCAAAAAAAATAAAAAATAAAAATAACACCTTCCTTACTTGGGTATTGCAAGGATTAATTGACATAGTGTGAGAGAGAGCATGTGTGTGTGTGAGTGTGTGTGTGTGAGTGTGTGTGTGTATGTGTGTGTGTGTGAAGTACTTCATAAATGCCTGGAACACAGTGAGGCCTTGATAAATGGCAGCTCTAATGCACATGTGTGTAGTGGAGAAACAGAAGCTGTCATTGTGGGCACTCCTGAGGAGAGCAGGGCTGAGAATGTTGGAAAGGACAGCACAGGGGCAGGCAGCAGGGGAGGCAGAGGAGTCTGGAGCCCAGGGCCGGGGGTGGCATGCAGAGGTAATGGCCATGCATCCCAAAGCTGGTAGGCCTTGAGCCCACCTGGCCCATCTCCCATGCCCTAGCACTAACTGTACCAAGGACATCTTGAAGGACATGAGGATACCCCTCCTGCCGTTGGCTAGATTACCCTGATTCCAAGGTTCTCCTCTGAGAGCTGAGGTCAGTCTCCCACCAAGCCCTAAGCCTCTCCACCCATCCCTTGTTTTTCCTTTGGTGAAATATTTTGGAAAGCCCAGAGCCCAGAAGACCAGAACAACAGCTGGATGAGCCAGCAGGCTGGGGCTCAGGGACTACCCAGAACCCCTAACACATAATGGGGCAAACAAGAACCCAAGGAGCATCTGTCATCCTGGCTGCCTGTAC
>NW_003852419.1:1450874-1456008 GCF_000181295.1 Otolemur garnettii | reverse complement strand
TGACTCAACTTCTCTGAGTCTCAGTTTCCTCAACCAGAAAATGGGGATTATCATCTTTACATGTTGGGGATTTGGTGACATATGACACATATCTGCAACCACTTAGTGCTGTTTCTGGAACCAGATGGCAAATGCCCTGGACCAGGTTAACTCTCCACACCTCAGTTTTCTCATCTGTCAAAGGGGATGATAATAGCACCTTGTGCGTTGAGGTTACCGTGATGGTTACACAAGCTAATCCATTGAGGTCACCCAGCACAGTGACTGCCACAGAAGGTGCTCAATACGACGGTCAGTGATCCTGAAAAGAGTGAGGACGCCCTCTAGGAAGTGACAGGGAGAGATCTCCAGATCAGTGTTGAGTGTGGCATGCTCCCACTTGGGCAGAAAGTGGGGAAATCAGGCTACAGAGCCATGTTTGCTTGGATTTACACAGGACATTCTAGAAGGATATTGAAAAACTAGTAAATGGACTTCCCTCGTGGGGATGGGCCGGAGCAGGACTCTTGACTGTACACGCCTTTATACAACTCTTATTTGTCATCCATGTGAAGGGGAATTATCTATTCCAACGTTAATTAACATGAACAGGTGTGCTGCTAACTTTCTTATGCCTTCTGAGCAACCGTTTCTGCCCTGTGAGGAAGGTGGTCTATGCTCTACCTGCCTAACGAGGGCTTTGCAGGGATTTAGAAAGAAAATGGCCCAGAGAAACAGGAAGAAGCTGGGATGGGGAGAGTAAGGAGGATGACAGTGATGCAAAGATGAGGGGGCACAGGGGGCCGGGGGCAGCTCTCCCTGCCACTCTCCCAGGGAGGGGCACCGTGGCCACCTTACTGAGCCACGTCCCAGGACCTGAGCCTCAGTAAAGGCAGACTCACCAGCTGGACAGCTTGCTCTGGCCCCAGCCCTTGGCCTCTTTCCTCATATACCTGTGGCCCAAAGGACACCCCTCAACCTGCATAGCACTTTAGAGGGGGGACCTGCCTGTGACCCTTGACACCAGGCTGGAGCTTTGGGGAGCAACAAGGAAGCCCTGGTAACAACACAGAGCTGGGGGATTGGATGAGGATTTAGAAAGGAAAAGAAGAAATTCTGCCCAGTGAAGGCAGGTACTGGCTGGACCCTGCCAAGGTCTTGCCTGGTCCTGGGCTCAGTGATAGGTCATGGGAGAGTCATCTCATTTATCCCTAACTCTCCAATATAGATTCTATCATCATGCGGAGGAGGAAACTGAGGCTTAGAGCATCTCAGATCATTGTACTGCCAGCTGTAAGTAGCTGGGTTGTAGCTACCCCAACCTATCTCCCACCCCACAGCAGGCTGGTCCTGAAGGTGGACCCAGTTCATAGCAGCAGAGTAGCAATGACCATAGCTTAGCTCAGAAGTCCTAGTGGCAGTGGCCGTAGTGGTAGCGGCATAGGTAGCGGAAGAATCCCTTCTGCAGGAGGTTTCCACACTAATTAGATGTCCAAAGGCCATGGACAAGGTCAGGGAGGGCTGGGCTTGGGCTTCCCCCAGGACTCTATCCTCCTGAAACTTCAGGGGAAGAAGGCTGGAGGAATGAAAGCACTTTTTCATGGAATTCCAACAGGAAACCCACGAGAACATTCCTGCCCTGAGGATTCCAACAGGAAAACCACGAGAACATTCCTGCTCGTGGGATTCCAACCAGAAAACCAAAAGAACATTTCTGCTCGTAGGTTCCAGCTGTGAAGGAGGCTGGTCAGTGGGTAGAGAGGGAGGAGAGGTCTTGCTCACCCCGATGAGTGGTCTCCAGAGCCCCACTTGGATCCAAAGATTCCTCTGACCTCCGACCCCCGATGGAGCTCCAGCTTCCAGGATGGCAGTGGGTCATTTGCAAATTGGCAAGCCTCAGTTCCCAGTCTTGCTACCTTTGTCCAGAGTGACGGTTCTGCCACCTGGTTTCCATAGACAGTACAAACGTTTGTCTTTTAATGATGGCCGCACACTCTGCCCCACTAAAAGTCTTCATAATCAGATAGCATGAGGACTTGTGAACATGTGAAAATTTTTGTTTTAAACTTAATTGCTCGAGACAAATCAGTCAACAGCCAGTTGTCCCTGAAGAAAGGGTACACACCTGACTCTGCCCCTCATCCTCCATGTCCCTGTGGTGCCCAGCAGTACGACCTGCCAGAAGCTACAGGTGGGGAGAGGCCCCGAGGAACAGGACAGGTCCCTGGCTTCAAGAAACTTCCACTCAAGTAAAGGAGCTGGGAGGCATTTCAAAAGGAAATGCTTGTATAGGGAGTTCAAGAAGAAATGACCACTGACACAAGAGTCATTAGAGCCACTCGTGTTTATGGGGCACCTACCAAGGGTCAGGTGCTGGGCTGGGCTCTAAGACAGACCAGCATAGTTTCTCGTTCCCAAACCATCACTGAATGGAATGGCATGTCACTGGCTGTTACTCCTTGGCAGAAGTATTACAATCAAGGTTCACCCAGGATGCGAGGACACTCGGCTCCAAGAGAAGAGGGGAGGAGGTCAGGGAAGGCTTCCTGGAGAAAATGACATCTGAGCATGCTCAGGAGTTCTGCTGGAAGTGCTGGAGGACTTCATGTGCGGGCGGTGAGGCTTGACCTAAGCCTTGGTCATGTTGGTTAGGGTTTGGTTGTAGAACAGTGAGAAGACCTTAATAAGGGAAGGGAGAGGGGACTAAGCTTGGAGCACAGGATGGCAGATGCAGACACCACATGGGATGGATCTAAAGGGGAGGGTTTAGAAGGACAGAGGGTCCCAGGGAGGGGTTGGGGCTCAAGTTGGGACATAACTTTTATTGAAGGAGAGAGAGTAAGCAAATCCAGGCAGGGGGAGTGGGTTGCAATTAAAAAATTAGAGGGAATCCAGTCTTTATGGGAGCTTCAGAGCTTGTGAGGGAAGAGTGGAGCATTTGGAAGAAGAGAGAAATTCAGAATGAGTTCCCAGGACGTTCTCATCTTCAAGTATACGACATCCCACCACCAAGATTCCACGGGTGAAATCTTCTATGCATGTGAGGCATCAGGGCAGATCCAAGCCAGCAGGCAATGGCGAGGGGCAGCCACGGCAAGGAAGGAGGGAAAGGGCCCCACACCAAACCATCCAGCAACTGACCAAGAAGGACTTGGGCAGGAATAAAGGGGTTAGGATTAGGGGGAAACAGAAACACCCAATTGGAAACCAGATCAGGGACACAAGTGGCAGCATCAAGTTGTGAGGCCAAGAGCTGAAATGCCACAGCCAAAGTCAGGGTGGGAGAGGGACAGGTTGGTCACCGGGAAGAAGGCAGGGCTTGTGGGCTTTCAGCCAGTGGTGGATGGGAGAGTGGGCTGGCCTGTGTGGAGCAAGTTCATATGGACTCTGAGAGCCAAATGTTAAATGTCAGCAGTTTTGCAAGAAAGTTGTTAAAATGTTGGCAAAATCAACCATGGTGGGAGTATTTACTCTATGGAAATCAGCAAGTGCTGTGAATCAAGGCTGCGTGAGAGCTGGTACACCAACTGGTCCAGAGAGGTGGCTGAGACCAGGGCTCCTAGGACCAAGGTTCTTGCCTTTACACCACCATGCTTTCTGCCACTGTTCCCTCACCTGTAAATGGATATTCTCACCCCTGACTGCCACAGAAGACTATTGGGGGGGGGGGGTGTCAAATAAGAAATTGCAGCTAGATGCGTCTCTGCAGACCAAAGCAAGGCACAGAGTGGGGGGCTGCTGTTAGTGGATTTCCGAGCTTCTTCCTGGATGTCTGATCTAAATTAAGGGCCTTGTAATCAAAGTTGAACCCCAGCCACTGCCTTTCCTTCCTTCCTGCAGGCTCTCTGCAGCACGGCCACAGGAAGCCACTGCTGGAAGGGGTCTGTCCTTTGTTGTTTCACCTGGGAGTCTGCGTGTGTGCTTCTGTCCAGAGTCCCTTCTCTGTATCTCCTCTCCACCCCCCTTTCCCTCATGCTGAGAAACTTGCAGAGGCTCCCTGCTCCTCTTTTGGGGTTCCAGCCTGCCCTGCTCTGTCCCAGATCACCTCCTGTGTGATCCACAGCCATGTGTTTTCCCACAGTAGGAAACCTCAGCTGAGTCCTTCATCTCTCTAGGTCTCGTCTGTACTCTTCCCACCAGTCCTCTAAGGGCTGGGAACAGAGCCTATAGGTCTTTCTAGAACAGTGGTTCTCAACCTTCCTAATGCCACAACCCTTTAATACAGTTCCTCATGTTGTGGCGACCCCCAACCATAAAATTACTTTTGTTGCTACTTCATAACTGTAATTTTGCTACTGTTATGAATCGTAATGTAAATATCTGATATGCAGGATATATTTAGGCGACCCCTGTGAAAGGGTCATTTGACGTCCAAAGGGGTTGTGACCCACAGGTTGAGAACCACTGTTCTAGAAGTAATAGAAACTGTGACTAATGTAACTTTTAAGCCATAGGAATATTACTGGTTGCTTATTAAGGAGTCTAGAGGTAGGCATTTCTCAAGTGGTTTTGCAACTCCAAGATGCTAGCCTCCCTAAATTCTCTGTACCTTCCTCTTACAGTCACTAAATGGCTGCCACAGCTCAGATAGCACATCTTTTTAAAGACTCTTTCCAGCGTCAGTTTGTATGGTGATGGTCAAGGTGGGAAAAGCTTACTTCTTGTGCTCTGCTTATTTGATCAGCGATGAAAAAGCTCAGAAGTTTTCCCATTCCCACGTCCCACAACCCAGCATCAAGTTGCGAAGAGATAACCTTGGTGGAGCTATCTACTACAACTTCAGATGAGTAAATTAATCCTTTTCTATATCAGTTTCTCACCTGTAAAATGACAATAATGATATTTACCCTGGGAGATAGTGGTGGGGATTGAGTGAGGTCATCCAGTCTGGCCATTCAATTACACAGTGCTCTTGGCCAACTGATTTGTTCAGAGATGGACCTGAGGACACCAATCAGAGTCTGGCTTAAGATTTGGTCTGTGGGGCTCGGCGCCTGTGGCTCAAGTGGCTAAGGCGCCAGCCACATACACCTAAGGTGGTGGGTTCTAATCCCCAGCCCGGGCCCACCAAACAACAATGACAGCTGCAACCAAAAAAGTAGCCGGGCGTTGTGGCAGTTGCCTGTGCTCCCACCTACTTGGGAGGCAGAGGCAG
>NW_003852419.1:1429336-1450789 GCF_000181295.1 Otolemur garnettii | reverse complement strand
AAAAAAAAAAAAAAGATTTGGTCTGTGGATACTGGAGAGGGTCTCTCTTTCTCTGGGATATGGAGCAATGAGGATCAGGAGAGCCTGAAACTTTGGCACATAATAAGTGATTGTTATCATTTGTTTTGATAAAAAAAAAATAAATAAATTCCAGGAACGGTAAAAGTCTCAGAACTCCATTTCATCTAAGATTAGAGCAAGTCCCCCACTAAGCAAAAGCTATCCTGAATTGATTTCCCTTCATAGATTACAACAACTTGGAATTAATTATATTACGAGTTATATCATGACACAAAATTCAGGATTCAATAAATGACACACTTCTTACATTTCCCAAATTAAGTTATTTTAAGCCAAAACCCTCATTTGTCAAGGATATAGAAACTTGATGAAGAAGGTCACAGAAACCTGATGAAGGACAAACCTAGGGTTTGTCCCATTCATGAAAGTAGACAGGTGGGACTTTATTGTCCATCGTGGTTGTCACAGGTGCTGCCCACACAGGCCATGCAGGAGGGTGAGCTTCACTCTGAGGCAAGCTTGACCTGGGAGCTTTCCTCAAGGCTCCCGAGCCTCAGCATTGGGGCCCCAGTTTCTGAAGGCACAGGGAAGCCCCCTCCCTGCCATCTAGGACCCTGCGACTTTAGCATCTCTGGTCCCCACAGCACCTTCAAGGTCTCACAAGCCATAAAGGCCATGCCCGTCCCCTGGCCATATCTGACAGACTCCCTGTTTGCCACTTCCTAATGGGCACAGGCCTTGCGAATCACAGGGCAGCCCACCCAACCTGACAACTTCTTCATTTAGCCGGAAACACAGAGTACAGACTGTTACTTTCTTCCTCACGATAAGCAAAGCTTAAACCTCAAGAACACAAAAACTGGTCTCTGCAGAAGGGTAAAGGAAAAGGTGAATATTTCCTCCCTTACCCTGACAAGCCAGCAACCTGGGAAGTGGAAAAATGAGACCCAATTTCTCAACATTTCATTGGCATCAAACCCGCCTGCTGCATGGCTTTGTACATGGCAGGCAGGAGATCCTTGGGGCTGGTGTCTGATTTGCTCACTGTCTTATCCTAGTTTGGGGTGGCTTGGAATGCGAGAGCAGTGAGTCCCAATAAATATTAGTTCAATAACTGTTTATTAAGCAGAACTCCTTCTGCTCAAAATGACAAAATTCAAATTGGATCAAGTTTTTAAAAGATCATTGATTGGTTTTTGTAACTGGGAAAATTAAAGAAAAGTCTGGCTTCAGGCAAGATTGGAATGACGTGATTGAGTGTGGTTTTCTCTCTGGCTCTTTGGCACACTTTCCTCTACATGTTGCTTTAATTCTACCAACAGCTTCTTCCTAGTGTCCTTGGGTAATAGCTCCAGCAGCTTCAGGCTTTCTTGCCCTCATTCACTGCCTGAATCTTAAGCAAGACTTTTACTGAGTTTTACTTACAACTGATACCATTATGTACTGTCCTGGAACCCATCACCTGGCCAAGAGGATTGTGCAGTCAGAATGGCCATCTGGATCACACGCCTGCCTCTGGGTGGTGGTAGGGAGGCACCAGAAGAAACAGCTTCACCAAGAAGAGGGGTGGTTTCCTCTAAGAAAAATGGGAGCTAAGACCAGGCAAAGTGAGAAAGGATCCATAGAAATATCAAATTCCACCCATGTAGTATTGGGAGCAAAGGCTGAGTGGAATATGCATTTGCATTCGGCTCAGTCATGGTGGACATATTCGTTATGCTAAGAAAGCTCTGCACCCAACATTTCCCAAATCTCAATGGTTTAACATGCCAGAGTCACTCATGCCATAGTCCAAGGTGGGGTGATAAGGTGCTTATCTCCGTGTAGTCAGATGGGGACCCAGACTCCCTTGTTTCAGTGACTTCCTTATCCCCTGAAGCTCTGAGTTCTGTGCTTCTAGTTGCACAGACAAGGAAAAGGGAAACACACAGAAAATTACATAGGAAGTTTTCAGGAGGCAGGCCTGGAATTGGTATACATCAGTCCTGTCCAATAGCCATTGGCCAGAACTTGGTTACTGCCCATGATAACTGAAAAGTAGGCTAAAAAACACACCTAGGAAGAAAAGCAGACAGGATATGGTGAGTTTACAGTCCTGCTACGTTGAGGGAGGATTAAGTGGTGTTTAGGAGGTGGTAGGGCAGCCGCGGGGATGGGGTGGACCTGGAACTCTAGGCTGCCAGCCTACAGATTTTTCACTTGGGCAGGACATTCTTCCTCTCTTGGCCTCAGTCTCCCCATCTGTCAACTATGGCAAAACTCTCTCCATAGCCTTTTCCCATGCAAACACCCTCAGCTTCACCCACAGTCTAGAGCCTCCATAGCTCTGCCCAGGTCTGTTTCCCTGATCTAACCTCCTTTCTAACTCCGTGGTTCCCCCTTCCAACCTCATTTCTCTGTTTCTCTGCTTTATTTTTCTCCCTAGAAAAATAAAAATTATCCAATACCAGATGTTTTTCTCATTTACTCATTGTCTCTCTGTATAAGAATGAAGCTCCCCAAGGGCACAGCATTTTGTGTTTAGTTAACTGCTGTACCTCAACTACCTAGAAGAGTGCTCGGCACATTGTAAGCACTCAATAAATACCTGTGGAATGAATGAATGGATTAATCTTAAAATTTTTCTACCAAGTAGTCTAGAATCATAACAGAGCAACACTGCCATCTGGTGTCAGAAATGTGAATTGCAAGCACAAACTCAGGGTGGGGAGGAAATTGGAGTGGGAATCCTCCAGGGACAAACCTTGTTAAATTAACCCTATTTTGTTGCTTCAAACAGTACAGTCTGACTTTGGCTGACTCAACAGGCCCACAGGGTCTGATATCTCTTGTGCATTCTTCCCTCCAGATCATTATGACACATGACTAACCATTTATGAGGGTCTTAGAGGCACCAGGCATGCAGAGCTTTCTCTGATCTACTGAAATCGAGAACACATGGGGACCACTGTCTCTTCCAAAGATGGAATATCATAAAAAGGACTCCAGCCCTGAGAGAGGATAAGAAGAGAATATATGAGTTGGACCAGTGAGAAGGACCAGTTGGAGGGTGGAGAAGAAGAAAGTCTTTGAGGAGGAGCCTGAGACCAGACCCTACCTCCAACCTGACTTCAAGTTTGCTTTGGTTTCCTCATCTGTAAGGTGACAGGACTGGACTAGGTGGGCTTCAGATAAAAATAGCCTAGCCATAAAAACTTACAATTCTAAATACACATTGAGAGTTTTCAGTAAAATGCATATTGGACTTGAAAAATGATATTTTTTGACATATTGGGTTAAATAAAATACATTATTAAAATTTGTTTTGCCAGGTTTTTTTTTTTTCTTTTTGAAAAAGAAGCCCTTGGTAGAGTGCTGTGACATCACAACTCACAGCAACCTCCAACTCTTGGGCTTAAGCGGTTGATTCTCTTGCTGCAGCCTCCCAAGTAGCTGGGACTACAGGTATTTTTGTTATTGTTGTTGTAGTTGTCATTGTTGTTTAGCTGGCCCAAGCTGAGTTCAAACCCACCAGCCTTGATGCACGTGGCCAGCGCCATAACCATTATGCTATGGGAGCTGAGCCAGTTTTTGTGCTTTTTTAACAGACTACTGAAAAATTCTAAATTCCATGTGATTCACATGGCATTTCCATAGGACAGAGCTGGTCTAAAGCGTGCTTGGGGACAAAAGGTGCACATTCCAAGCATTTCATAGTCACATGAGACAATAGACAATGTCACATGTAGAAGAAGGATTGATGCCACATGGGAGTGGTAGACACAGAGAGAGTTAAGAAGTAAAAGAAGAGAAAGAGGCCCCTGAGTGCCCCCAGGGTGGGGAAGGGAGGTGAAGGCAGGGCTGAACCACCTTGAAGAATAGGGCCCATGTGGCTGGGTAGCTGCAGATGGAATAAGGGTATAGCAGCTATTCCAGATGAAGGAGCTAAGGAAATTTCACCCCAAAATATCATTCTTTGGTATAAAGAATATTTTAAGTTAAAAAGCCATTTTTGATCAGAAAGCACTGGCCTCTTCTCTATGAAACCTAAGTAACCTTATTTAGAATCAGAAAAGGCTGCTGACTTCCTTACTGCATAGGAATAGACCTGGCTCCATGGCCCTAGGGACATTTAAAGTACTGAGACCTGTCTCTCAGATTAATCTACAATTCAATCTGTTTCCACCCATCCATAGTCTCCCCCTTCCCTTCTAAAAAAATCTTCAAAAGTCACTGATCATCCCTGAGACTTTAGGAAATCATTCTTGTGATTCCCCCCCATGAGCATGATATTTAGAAATAAACCTTTCTCTTATTAATCTACTATAATTGTGAGTTGATCTTTCAGAGAACCAACAAAGGGAAAAGGGCAAGTTTTGCTGCGATCCCTACACAGCCAATGGATTCAATGCACTAAAGGAGGAATAACTCAGGCCTGGCAAGATGAAAAGCCATGGGTGTCCAGCAAATGTGAGGGAGTAGGTCATTGAGGCCCACCTGTGCTTCAATTCCACTCTTTTCACCCCATGGTCCAGAATGTTGGAGGAAGCTGGGGGGGAAATCAGGAAGGTCCTGAATTGAATGCCAAGAACATGGATGCCATCTCCTAGGGTGCCTGGTCACAATGCCAACTCAAACCCAAGCCCAAACACCTCCTTCAGCTCAGTCTAGGATGAAGGGATTGAAAGGGCCGTGTTTCCAGTGGTGCCAGGGACCAGGAGTCCAGGGTCTCTGGGGAACAATGCTCTTCCCTCATCCCAGCCTCATCCTGGCACCTTCCTGGTGGCTGCAGACCTGGGTCCCAGGAGAAGTCACACGGGAAACACATGTTCCTGCGTGAGAGGAACTGGTTCCATCTGGACTTTGGGGCATCTTGCAAACTAGCGCTATGGGAATGGGAAATCCAAAGCTGCCGCTTGCAAGTGCTTGCGCTTGCATTTTGCAGCATTTCTGGCCTGGCTTCCCTGGTCAGCAGTGGCAGATCTTTCTGAGAAAAGCTGGGACCTCTGTGGTCCCGTGGGACTGGCCTCCTGGAGCCAGGGGTGACTGGAGTTGAGTCCAAGCGGGATGCTGAGTCATTTTAGGAAGGGCTGGCTGTGGTTTCCAGGCCAGGCCAGAAGGCCACCCAGATACCAAGAGGAGCACCACACAGCAAGGCCAGCGCCAGAGCATCCTTCCAGCACAGCCGAGAAAATTCTCACTCAAACCCTGGAGGTGCTTTGCCTCCCAGGGCCTCCTTGAATAAGGAGAGTGTTTCCACCATGGCCTCTGTGAGGCTGCAGCCTTGCTGACAGGAAGAGGAAGACTAAACAGCACAGTAAATCCTTACCTCATACCCAACACCGGAGCTGAGCCAGGGGAGAAATGAGAGGAAGAGCCAGGAAGCTTTAAGTCTCAGGGCTGAGATTCTTAAAGAGCAACACAGGCCCAAATGCCTTTCAAAGTAGAAATTCCTGCAGTGATGCCCCTGGCCATTCCATGTGGATCCTGCCCTCTGAGGACAGTTTAACGGCAGCACATGGGGAAGCACAGAATCTGGATGCTACGGGAGTCCTGAGCATGGGCTGTTGGGGTGTCCAGCCTGGGGGGACCATGTAGGGCTGGAAGTTGGCCTTGAAGGGTAGCAGGCTCTGGGATCTAGAACTAGAGAAGGGTATGAAATGGTTAAAAAAATAAAAGCAGAAGGAAGAGGAGGGAGATGGAGAAGGGAAAGATTAAGGAGGCAGTAAGTTCCCCAACCTTGAAATCTCCAATGCCTAAAATCCTACCATTAAATTTTCATTTGGGGGGATTAAAGTCTTGTGTTCTCTATTTTCATCTTTCAAAATGAAGCTTTCCTTGCTGAGATAACATGTGAGGGCCCAAACAGAACATAAGATGCTGAAAATCGGCCTGGTGCCTGTGGCTCAAGTGGCTAAGGCACCAGCCACATACACCTGAGCTGGGGGGTTCGAATCCAACCCGGGCCCGCCAAACAACAATGATGGCTGCAACCAAAAAATAGCCGGGTGTTGTGGCAGGTAGCTGTGGTCCCAGCTACTTGGGAGGCAGAGGCAGGAGACTCACTTGAGCCCAGGAGTTGGAGGTTGCTGTGAGCTGTGATGCATGGCACTCTACCCAGGGGGACAGCTTGAGGCTCTGTCTCAAAAAAAAAAAGAGGCTGAAAATCAAATGACAGGCAGACAGGGGCAGGATGAAGACACTGTCTACCAAGATCACAACTTTGCCAAAGATTAGCCAGTGCGACCAGCTGCTGGTCACCTCAGTGAAGGTGCTGTGGAAGTACAGAGAAGGCAGACCAGGGGGTCAGGGCAGGTCTTGTAATCTGTGTGGGTCTTTACATCATTGACCTCCATACAACCTTGACTTCTGCTTTGCAGTTTTTCAGAAGCTCAGCCCCTCCAAACAAATCTTCAAAGTCTAAAGAGAAGCAAGGTTATTCTGATGCGATGGGTTCTTAACAGCCTGGTTCTCTGTGATCTCAACCTCTATTTCTAAAGAGATCACAGGAAAAAAGCCCTTGAGAGTTTCACAGCAACATTAAGGCCCTAGACTTTGGAGTCAGACGGCCTGAGTTTGAGTCCTGCCTCTACTGGCTGCTTCTACAAACAAAGCTTGTGGTTTTTTGGAAGCTCAGCCCTCCAAACAAATCTCAGACAGCCTGAGTTTGAGTCCTGCCTCTACTGGCTGCTTCTACAAACAAAGCTTCCAGTTTTTTGGAAGCTCAGCCCTCCAAACAAATCTCCAAAGTCTAAAGAGAAGCAAGGTTACTCTGATGCGATGGGTTCTTATCAGCCTGGACAGGTTCTCTGTGATCTCAACCTCCTTTCTAAAGAGATCACAGGAAAAAAGCCCTTGAGAGTTTCACAGCAACATTAAGGCCCTAGACTCTGGAGTCAGACGGCCTGAGTTTGAGTCCTGCCTCTACTGGCTGCTTCTACAACCTCGACCTCCAACTCTCTGAAGCCCAGTTACCTCCTTTGTGAAATAAGGCTGATGACAGCACAGTCATTCCTTGGTATCCATAGACAACCAAAATCCACAGACCCCTGGGTCCCTTACATAACATGGCACAGTAATTGCATAGAATCTATGCATGTCCTCCTGTAAACCTGAGGTCATCTATGGATTTCTTATGTCTAATAGAATGTAAATGCATCTAAATAGTTGTTATATTTTATTGTTTAGTGAATAATGACTAGAAAAACAGCTGTACATGTTCGGTACAGACACAACCGTCTATTTTTTCCAAATACTATATTTTGATCCACAGTTTATTGAATTCACAGTTGTGGAACCCCCAAGTACAGAGGGTTGACTGTATTTATTTCACAGGGGTGTCACGGGGGTTAAATGGGATCATGCATATACAATAGCAGGCATTCTGCTTGATAAATATTATTATCGCTGATTTTTTGTAACCAGCTAAAGAACTCTTTGGCTACCTAACCAGAACAATTTTTTTTTTTTTAGTATCATTCTTCCATTTATTCAATATTTACTTTCTGATATGGTTTGGATGTCTGGCCCCTCCAAATCTCAAGCTGAATTTGATCCCCAGTGTTGAATGTGGACCTCTCATTTTCTGGCCCAGTGCCTTCCTTAAGATAATGGGTGGGTTCTTGCTTTATTAGTTCGCCAGAGAATTGCTTGTGTAAAGGAGCCTGGCACCTCCTCCTCTCTCTCTTGCACCTGCTCCCCTTTTACCTTCCACCTTGATTGGAAGCTCCCCAAAGCCCTCACCAGTAGCAGATGCTGGCGCCACGTGCTTGTGCAGTCTGTAGAGCTGTGAGTCTCTTTTCTTTAGAAATTACTTTGTCTCAGGTATTCCTTTATAGCAACACAGAATGGACTAATACATTTCCTGGGCACCTACCATGAGCAGGGAGCTTTCCTGTCCCCAAGGAGTGTACAGCCTACCTAAGACACAGTCTCAAAGCAGTAGGCAAGGATATGTGTGAACCTACAAAGGCCCTGTATGGTTTAGGGTTAGAGTAAGGTA
Organism: Otolemur garnettii; assembly: GCF_000181295.1. Taxonomy (NCBI): domain Eukaryota; kingdom Metazoa; phylum Chordata; class Mammalia; order Primates; family Galagidae; genus Otolemur; species Otolemur garnettii. The sequence goes on along the minus strand of NW_003852419.1, from coordinate 1,442,787 downwards.
CAAGCACTGGAAAGCTAGAACAATGGTGGTTTACACAAGGTGGAAGCTGATTTTTCTCTTTTATAAACAAACTCAGGAGGCAAAGAGTCAAGAGTGGTATATGGTCCACACTCACTAAGTATCCAGATCAGTCTCCTCATCTGGCTTCTGCCTTGTTATCCTCATCATAGCCACACTTAGGATGCATGTCCTAGGAACCATTCTAATCACTCTCCAAATGTCAGTTCCTGCAATCCTCACAATAGCCCTATATTGTACATGTTCTTTTTATTCTCATTTTATTGCAAAGGAAAGATACTATTTTTATTCCCATTTTATTGGCACAAAAGGGTTAAGTAACTTGTCCAAGGTCACACAGCTCATAGGTGGCAGGGTCAGGATTTAAAGTGCCAGTCCAGCAGGCAAAGAAGGGCATTGTTCTCCCTTTAAGGCTGTGATTCTCAACCTTCCTAATACTGAGACCCTTTAATACAGTTCCTCATGTTGTGGTGACCCCCAACCATAAAATTATTTTCATTGCTACTTCATAACTGTAATTTTGCTACTGTTATGAATTATAATGTAAATATCTGATATGCAGTATGGTCTTAGGCAACCCCTGTGAAAGGGTCATTCGACCCCCAAAGGGGTTGTGACCCACAGGCTGAGAACTGCTTCTTTATTTTTATTTATTTATTTATTTGCGTCAGAGTCTCATTTTGTCACCCTCGGTAGAGTGCTGTGGCGTCACAGCTCACAGAAACCTCCAGCTCTTGGAATTAGGCGATTCTCTTGCCTCTGCCTCCCGAGTAACTGGGACTACAGGTGCCCGCCACAGTGCCTGGCTATTTTCTTTTTGTTGCAGTTTGGCCGGGGCCATGTTCGAACCCGCCACCCTCGGTGTATGGGGCCGGCACCCTATCCACTGAGCCACAGGCACCGCCCGAGAACTGCTGCTTTAAGGGAACTTTAGCCAGAACTTGGTCCAGTGGCCATACCAGCTGCAAAGGAGGGTGGGAAATGTTGTCTTTAGTAGGATAGATAAAAACTGGCAGTTCTAGGGCGGCACCTGTGGCTCAAGGAGTAGGGCATCAGCCCCATAAACCGGGGGTGGTGGGTTCAAGCCTGGCCCCGGCCAAAAACTGGCAGTTCTATTTACTAAGAAAGATGGGGAAACAGATACTAGGGGCCAGCTTGCAGTCTCTGATATGGACCTCCCCACTAAAGGCACTCTCACCCGAAGTGAGTTACCCTCAGCAACAACTCTTGTCTAATATGGCCCCTCCTCCTGCCTTTGCTGGAGAGGTTGGTCAGAACTCCTGAACTGGGACTGAGGAGAGAGAGTCTATCTCTCCATGTTGGACTGGTCATGAACCCTCAAGTGTTATGGGCAGCAGATTACCAGCTAAGTTTGTAAAGGCTACAGTCTACAAAGAGAATAATTAAATGAATATTCAGAGAGAGAACACGGCCCATGCAATATTTATAGATCCAGGGCCAGGGCTTCCTGGGGTGCTAGTGCATTCCTGCCCTTGGGTGCTACAGGGACCACTCACATGCTTGTTATAAAATCCCATTTGCTCCAGTGGGTTTCTGTCCATTGTCTTATTGCCATCAAGAATCCTAACTCCACAACCAAGCAGATGTGGTAAGGGCTGCCAGCAGTGTCAAGGACAACACCGTGGAGGTATGGAGGGGAGAGAGATGATTGCAGCCAGGGATCAGGGAGGTATAACAGCTGACATATAAGGGCTAAGCAGAGGCCGGAGGCTGTCCCAAGTGCTTTACGTGGAGTCTTATTTAATCTTCACAATATCCAATTGGGCAGGTGCTGCTACTATTATCCTCAATTTGCAGATGTGTAAACTAAGGCACAGAAGTGTTAAGTAACTTGCTCAAAAGGTCAAAGTATAGAGGCAATAGAACTGGGTCGTGTCCCTGGTTAGTCTAGGTTGTAGATTCTATTCTCTAAACCGTCATTCAGGCGTGGTTTCTGGGCTCAGTGTCTGGCTCAGGTGTGCTCAGTGTCTGGGCTCAGTCTTGAATGAGGGTAGCAGTGTGATAGGCAGACAGGATGGCCCATGCCAAGCAGAGGACACAAGGCAGCCATACCACGGAGTCAGTAAGTACAAGACTGATTTGGGGGACAGGGTTGCATGGACTCTGTAATAGCTGCCACCCATAGGTTCCAAGGGACCAGAGAGGGCAATGAGGCTGGGAAGTTGGCTTGGGAGCTGCGTCAAGGTGGGATCTGTGAATCTGTGCTGACGAGTTTGGGAGTTACATCGGGAGCCACCCTAAGGTGTTTAGGGTGGGGGGTGGCCCACTCTGGGCTTGGTTCACTGAAGGATCACTCAGACTGTGGGGGTACACCATGGGAGCAGGAAATACACCCAAGAGGGTTCTTGTAATAAATGATCTAGTACTTGGGATCCCAAGAAAGATGGAGAAGGAAAGATGAAGATGTGACTTCTGGGGGCACAGAAGCTGGACTGGGGGTCCCCTGAGAGTCTAGGAGAGGAGCCAAAGGCAATTTCAGAGAGGTTCTGGGCCTGCTGGCAGGGGGGGATTAGGGAAGATGAGTTTGGGTGGGACAGGGAGAGCTTGAGGTGTCTCTGAAACACCTTGATGGAGAACCTCACAGGCAGAAAATTGAGAGAGATGTCAGGACTCACAGACTAAGCTCTGGAGCCATATGTGCAGTATGACCCCGAGGCTGTGGGCACAGCATGCACTTCCAGGAGAAGGACCTTGGCCCGACAGGGGAGGCAAGAGGAGTAGCCAGAGGCAGGAAACAGGTTGCCTGATGGTCTGAGAACCGTCAGAAAGCACAAACTCTAGAAAGACAGAACAGGCTCCCAAGGAGGAAGGCAGGACCCTTGGTGCTAAGCACAGCAGGGGTGGCAAAGCAGGAGGTGGGCCAGGGCTTGTGACCTCCGTTGGGGGGGCAGCTTGAGCTCCTCTAGGCCCAGGCCCTGATGGAGCTCCTTACAACCTTCCTGGTGCCCGGCTCTGGCACTAGGGATCTGTTAGAGCTAAGTAGTTTAGATTTATGATGGAAAATGGCCCCAGGGACTGGGACAATTTACTGCTCACAGATTCCAACTTGTCCATTAAAGTTCTCATTCTGGTCCCAATACCAGGCACGTTCACACCTCGGGTGAGGAGGCTGCCCTACAGGGAGCAGAAGTAACCTCCTGCAGGAAGCCAGGACAGGCTTCAGGGCCAGGGTCACTCTCACCATCCCACTCTGCCTCAGGAGATAAGCAAGGCCCACAACAGCCTGTCTGCCCCAGACTACCTGGGCAGGGACTCTAGGGGTAGGCGCATCCCCCCTGGAGCCAGTTGTGCTAAGTTGGGGAACAGAGGACAAAGGAAGGTTTTGCTGTCAGGTCTCTGCCCCGCCATTTAAGAACCTTGAGACCTCAAGCAAACCCATTGGCCTGAGATTGTTTCCTCTTTTGTAGAGGGGAAGAGTAGTCCCCATCTTGCGAGGGTGTTGCGACAACATGTGTGAAGCATTAAGCTCTGTGCCTGGGGTGTGGCACTCTCTCAGTAAACCAGAGTGCTTGCTGTTTGGTCGGTCCCTGTACTCCGGCCTCTTCCCCAAAGCACGGGCAGTGGAGGGGTCATCTACTGAGGAGCAGGTCACAGGAAAAGCTGTCAGTTGTGTCTCTTCTTCTAGCCGCCTTCCACTCCCTCCTGCCCCTTCCCTGCTCCATGGACACCAGGCCTCCCTCATTCCTCAAGGAACTTGGAAAACTTTCTTAACCTCTCTAGGAAATGGGGCAGGGAGTGAAGACCCAACTCAGAGGAAGGCTCCTGCTCACAGTCAGAGCCTCCAGGATGCCCCAGGTAGGGTTGGGAGGAGGCTGCTGGACAGCGGGCCAGGAAGAGCAAGGGCAGGAGGGCAGGGATGTGCTCAGGCCTTCTGAGCTGCTGGCCTAGGGGCTAATGGGCAACTCAGAGTGTCCTCCCAGGTTCTTGTGTGTTCCTGTTTCTTCTCTCCGCTCTCATTATAATCCCACTTCCCCGACCATGTCATCTTGAGGAGTCTGCATAAATATGGACGCAATTTGCCAATTTTGAAACAATGCACAATTCTTCATGCTCTCGCCTTCTTTTCCCCTCCCTTGGCTGCCTACCTCCTGCACCCTGAGCTCAGCTCTGGGCTGCCCTCCCCGTCTCTTGCTCTAACATCACTGCAGTTATTTTCTTTGCTGTTGCTGCTGCTTTCTTTTAAAATTGGGATTGGAGCCAGGATGGAGAAACAGTTTGAGGATTTGACGGTGTCCGCAGAGATTCCTGCGCTCCACCCCCTTTGCTGGAATCCACCCAAGTGAGCACAGAGCAGAGTGTGGGAAGGCACTTCCCAAAGGGAGATATCACTTTCTTGCCCCCAGGTCCCCAGCCCTTGTACCCTATCTGGGAGACTAAGGAGGTGTGCCCCAAGTAGCAGCTGAGGCAAACAGAGGCTGGTTCATTCTAGCACCCCCATTTGTTGCCCTAGGGCACTCTCAGACGCATTCTCACACTCATACACAAACACACACACACACACACACGGTGCCCTATAACAAGGGTCATTAGCCAAGCTGGTGACTGCCAAAATCACTTGTGGGCCACAACCAAAATCCAGGTGGCTGTGGGGAGAGTGAGGTGGTAGGTGGGGCTTGTGATTAGCAGGAGACTCAGTTCCTGCCACGCAAACTTTTTGTAGTGTGGAAGTAGGGAGACGAGATGGATAAATGTGAGTCATTTAGAAACAGAATAAAATGTAGGATTTTAAAATCCAAGTCCTACTGGTGTTAGCAGGGACCCAGGTGGGAGCCCTGGAAGGTTTGCGAGCTAGGCAGGCCTGCTCAGCTCCTGTAGGGGCAGGAAAGTGGACAAAAGAGCACAGCACCGGGAGGAAGGCAGCGTGGCCACCCCTAAGTGCCTGGTCATGAGACTCTGGCTTAGTACAGTGCTAAGGGTGACCAGCTGTGGCCAGGGTGGGCTAGCTGCTATCAGCACTACTGGGCTCAGGTACTCACTCAGCAAACCAGAGTGAGTTTACTATCCCTGCAGTTGGCCTCTTCCCCAAAGCATGGGCAGTGGAGGGGTTGCCCACAGAGGGGCCGGTTATAGGACAAGCTGGAGGAGAGATGTTGGGGCGTGGGTTTTGTTCTTCCTATGAACCCTTCTGGCCACTCAGGCATGAGAGACTGAAGCAATCTCAGCCTCCTCTAACCCCATGACTGGCTCTCTATCTGGTCTTCCTGGTCTAAGCTCCTCTTGTTTCCCTCACCAGGCAGGCCACCTATCACTGTGGCATCACTGTGACACCCATATGGCCAGAGTAAGTGAGACAGTGGTAAGCAAATTCACAGAATGGATGTCCGAATTCCATGGAGTTTGTTTTGTCTGCTTTGATTGGAATCCTGTGGGGAGTAGGCTGGGTCCAGAGTTATTGCCTCTGGTTCTGAAACCCCAACCATACTCCTCAGTGGGAGTGGAAGGCCCCAAGGTCTCAGGCCTGCTTCTGCTATGAAAGCAGCTTAATATTCCAGGAGGGCTGTAAGCGAACATCTCACTCATCCACCCAGGAGCTGCCATCCTGGTAGAGGCACCACAGCTGAAGGAGATGGGACTGAAGGGCATGGGATCTGAAAGGAGAGGTGAGGTGGTGCCGGAACCAACCCCCCAGGTGCTGGAGTGCGGATGTGGGGCGTGGGCTCATTCATTTCCTGGATGAAGCAGGGGAGATCATTTGAGACACCAATCTCTGGGGTAGAGGATTATGGTCCAGCAGATATTGAATATTATAGTCAATGGCAGAAGAAACCTCACCTCAAGGGACCCCCAGAGGCCCCAGGGTCTCTGATTAAAAAGCTTGGGTCCTTCCCAACACCTCCTTCCCACCCTCATCATCAACACAAGGGCAGCCAGGAAGGTTGGCTCCTGACACATGGGACTGAGGTCTCCAGAGCAGGAGGCCAGAGCCACTGGCACCATTCCCAGACCCACCCCGTCCAACGTGGCCCCACTCTGCAAGCCTGCCAGGGCATGGGAGGAAACCGAGAGCGTGCCACCCAAGATAAAGGTTTCCGTCTGATTTTGTGGTTCAGCTGAAGCCATGTTCTTCATTGTCCAAATAAACAGTTTTCAGCCTGGAGGCCAGGACACGCCAAAACACGCCACTTCCATTTCCAGCACTGACTGGGTGCTACGGGAACTAACTCGCCTTTTAAGTCACAGCCAGCACTCAGCAGTGCCCAGTGGGCTGTGGCAGCCTGCAGGCCTGGCTGGCCACCAGTGGTGTGACTCTGTACTCTGTGACAGTCAGGCAGGCAGCACTGGGCAGCGGACTGGGTGGGCGTGGGCAATCTTTACCCCCAGCTGCGTTAGTGACCCCTGGTGGCCATCCATGCTCAAGCTGCTTCTCCCCCCAGCTCAACCCAACCTTGGTTCCTGCATCTATAAAATGGGGTATATGCGCTAGCCCGTGCTTATTGAACTGGGTCCCCTTCAGCATCAGCATCAGTATCATTTGAGAACTTGTGAGAAATACATATTCTCAGCACCCCCCCCCACATTGAGTCAACACCTCTCACACAGGCCCCAGAAATGGGCATTTTGATAAGCCCTCCAGATGATCCTGATGCAAGCCAAAGTTAGGAGATCTACGAATGTCTGTCCTGCTCTAATATTTAATGAGCCTGCGTTCTTTTACCCATGAGAACTTTCCACTTCACAGGTGATATCATATTTTTGAAAGAGGAACCAGCCCTTCCTAGAGAAAGTCTGACCGCTCAGCCTTGCCCATGACCCCCGTCTGCTGTGAGGTTAGCATCAGTAGAGCTCTGAGCTCACCTGAGCTCTGGAATCTGCCTCATAGACCACAATGTCAGCTCCCCCTAGAGATTTGTGAGGAGCCAAAGAGTTAAAAGGAAGACCACACTGGCCCTAAGAATTGTAGGCACTATTGAAAGACAATATATTTTCTTACCACCAGCTTTAGAGAAAACAGCTCCACGGAGAACATCCCCTGTAGGGACACCAGCAGGGAGTATATGGTTTCTCCACAAGGAGCTTCTCCACACAGGCAGGGCTACTGAGCAGTGCAGGGAGAAATGAGACATTCGCCCCCCCCCACCCCGTGCCTCCCCCCGCCCAGCCCCACTCAGATCCAAGCCTTGGATCTGTTCACAGTGACATCCTCAGACATCTGATTATCCCAGAATGGTGGCCTGACCTCAGCAACTGGTCTTCAGGGGCTCATTTTCTAGAAAACTTTAGCTCCAGAACTGTGAGAATACAGGGTAGGACCAGCTCAGAGAGTGTAGGGGGACTTTGGGAGCCGGGCCCAGAGATCCAGTGGGGACAGAGGCACAGCGGGGATCTGGGGCAGGAACAGACAGGCCTAGGACCAGCATGACCTAACGGGCCCCTTCAGCACAGGGAGATTCATCTGGGCTGCCAGAACTTTAGTTCCAGGAGCACTACCCTGGGCCTGGGGCACTTGAAACATAGTGTTCACTTTCAGTGAAAGTTGATGAACCCAAATTTCTGTGGCCTGTAAGGAAGGTAACATGAATTACTTGCAGTGAGGAAGAGGCCAGGCCAGGAGAGGGAGGGGTGGGCCCAGCTGACATGCTGTCACTGGGAAAGGCTCAGACGAAACTCATTTCAGACCCAAGAGCCTGTGGGTCTGTTTTGGGAAATTTGACTAATCCAGTAATCCTGCCCACCAGGCAATTTTTCAGCCCAGCTTCCAAGTGGTAGTGGGAGAGAGCCCTGGGCAACTGTCGGGTGAGCAATGCATTCTCTTAAAGGGGAAAACCCACCTTAGTTAGGTTTTGTTTGCTCCACAGAGGTCTCCCGTTAGGAGCTGTCAGCTGCTGTCCCTTGACTGTGGTGCCTGTGCCTGACAGAGGCAGCCCTGCCCTCTCAGGGGCAGCAGGACCTCTGTGACACCTCCCTCCAGCATTCATATTCAGATCTTGGTCTGGGGGCCTGCTTCTCAGCCGCCCCAGGGAGCTAGTGACAAATGTAGAATCTCAGCTGCCCAAGGTACTGCACTGGAACCTGCATGTTCACAAATGACCAGGAAGCCCTAGCCTGGACGCCATCTGTCCCTGGGCTGGGCACCACAGCTGCTCTGCTACTTGGAGAATAGACATAAGCACAGCCCACCATTCAGGAGATTCAGACACCTGAGGTGGGAAGTGAGTATCCTCAGCTTGTCCACATACTCAGTGCTGTGGAGGACCCCTGTCCTGGGCAGAGACCCCTCGGGGCAGTGGTCTGGCACAGGCACAGACAAACGCACACGTGCACACACACAAATGCAAACACACTTACCCCCCTGCCAGTGACTTCACCAAACCAGCAACACACATACACAGTGACAAAATAGCAACAGAGCCTCTCCAAGTCACAAACAAGCCAAGTTCCAGGACAGCTGTGTGCAGACTGGATTTGGGCTTCTAATCATACTTTCCCTTTGACTGATATTACCACATAAGAGATGGGTTTATTTGGTATGGCAGAGAGGGGGCTGGAGGCTAACCTAAAAATATTTTCTAAAAATCACATTTAAGAAGGAAGGAATTCTTTTCAGGTCATGTACACCAAAAAACCTACAGTAGTCTCACAGTGAAACTTTCGCAGCACCACTCAGGCAGCCGCGCTGTGGCGAAACCCCATCCATTCCCTCCTGCCCTGTATCTTCTAGTGAGAGGTGGGAAAGGGGAGGCGGCTCTTGTGGCAAGTTCCTTGGTAGACTGTGAAGGCCAGCTTCTTCCTACTGTCTCCTGAGTGATCTTAACACCTGCCAGCTCATCTCTCTCCACATCACCCCTGAGCAGGACTGGATGTCCAGCCAGCAATAAGCGTAATAAGCACGTGCTGTGTCTTTAAGAGAGTGGCCTGAGAGTTTGTTTACCAAGAGGTTTGTTTGGGTCTTGGTGGGAGGAAAGGAAGAAGATAAAAGCTGGTTAGGCTACTAGAAAGAAAGAAAAATTTAAAAAACCAAAAATGCAGAGAAAGCAAGATTAGAAAAGCTAACCCAGAGGGAAAATTTATTTTTGCAACAAGAATTCCAATCCCCCAGGGATTGTCCCCACTGAGCGAGTTAATGACCAAGTGTGTAGGCTGGGGCAGACACAATGCCCTGCATGAGTCCAGCAAGGAACAGAGGAGATCAGGGCTGTGCTGAAGGCCCTCCTGGCTCAGGCAGAGCTGATATTAGGTGGAGAGGCTGGCACTGGAATCAGTGTCCTCCTGTCTCCCCCTCTCGCCCCCACCCCCCGTCCCCACCCCAGGAGGTAGGTTGGAAGGAAGACAGGGTGAGGGGTGGCCCTTCAGTGCCCAGAGACAGACCCGACACACAGGGACTATGGGACAAAAGCTCCAGATCTGGGCTCAAGGTGTGGGCTTCAGGACCCCTGTGGCTGTTTGCACCCTCATGCAGTGGCACTTGTGCACTGCACATCTACAGGACTCCTGGTAGAGAATCCACAGCCTTCACAGCTTATCCAAGGGTGTCTGGGACCAGCAGGAAGCATCTGGTGAAGGTCAGGGCTAGGTGAATCCCCTAAGAGTGAAGTGGGCTGCAGGGACCATGTGCTTGAAGTGCTACTTTTTCAGGAATGAGGAGCCATGGTGGGTGACCAGGCAGGGAAGTGACCAGTGACAGCTGTCACTCCAGAGGCTGTGACTGGACGGGCTAGGCCAGGAAACATGGGTGTCTGAGGTGGTTTGGCCAGAGTGCAGAACTGTTGATGCTGGGTATAGGGACAGCCCTGTAGGCTTGGCCCTAATCTCTGATGATGCTGTTGTACTATGCAAGCCCTTCTTCAAACAGGCCAGACACAGCACACACATGTGCTGATATCATCGGCACACGTGCAGACACACACGCCGTTGCTGTCCCTTGCCCACCACACACTGGACAGCAGGCTGCTCTGCAGAGACGGTGCCCATGCTGCCCTCTGGGGCCATGCTTTGGCACGTACAAGGGTCATGCTGAGGTTATCATCTAGCCCAGCCTTGGCAGGCAGAGGCAATCAGGCCCTTCTCAGGGGACAGCTGGGCTTCAGTATTCTGAGAGCTGTTTCCCAAGATGGTCTCTCATCCTTATTCTGAGGATTTGGGGTACAGCCTATCTAGGCTGCTTCTAACTCTAGTTACACTGGCTCCAAAGCACCTATTGGCATGGGGTAAAGGAGGAAGGAGGTATCAGGCAGAGATCACCCCCTCCACCAGACCTTTGCACTGCCAGTCTTCACACCTCCTCTCCCCTGGAGTCCCGGCCCTGGCATAGGGCACCTCTGTCCCCACTGTCACATGTCACCAGAGGAGCTCCCTGCTTAGGGAGAAGTTGCAATCTGTGAGACAAACCCCACGTACCAGGAAACTGGGTGATTGGAGGTGACTCGCCTCAAAAGCTCAAGGTGAAGCACAGCAGCCTGCTTCCACTCTGTGTTCTCCCAAAGAAGCCGAGGGCAATAGTTCTACTTTGTACTTCTCACCCATATGGATGGGACCACTCACCTCTGCAGCGCCCCCTTCAGCATTGACCAACTACTTATAAGTCAAGCGCAAAGGCTTGTGCAAAATGGCAATGCAATGCACGTTCATGGAATAAAAGGACAGGGAGGTGGGCAGATAGGTGGATTGCACCTGAGTCTCTGACCAGCTCATCCTTGTTGAGGTTTCCCAGCCAGCTCAGAGCGCTAAAGAGAGTGGGGCTGTCCAAGGGAAACAGGGAGCAAAGGGAGAGAAAAGGAACAACAGTGAAACATTAATTGGTCAAATCCGAGTCTCAAGGGCTCCAGAAGCCTCTCTGAAAGGCCTTGCAGGGATTGGACTCAAGTATTCATTTGCTCAAAACTGCCCCAGGCTCCCATCCTCCTGCTTGGCTTTCAGGGTGCCCCTGTGAAGGCACCTCTTGCTAAATAAACCAGCCTTTGTGTATGTGTGTGTGTGTGTCCCGGAGGAGCAAAAGTGGGCTGGGGGAGGGGAGGAAGATCCGTTTGTCAAAATAGACCTCCTGAATGCTTTTAAGGGCCTACAGTTGGATGAGTAAATATTTTCCTTTTCAGATGAAAGGTGCAATCATCGCCGTTTTTTAATTACTTTAATTAGAAAAGATTGCCTTAATCTTTTACTTATCTGTACTATTGTGGGAACTGCCAGAAAATGAAGTGCAGGGAAAACAGGTGGAGTCTGACCTTTGGCTCTAAGCATCTTGAATTTCTTCTAGGCTGGTAATTAAGAAGAATCAGGGGAAGTTCCTTGCAGAATCTAGGAAACGCAAACATATGCAGAATAGTAGATACAAGGGCATGCTTGCTCTCTCTCTCTATCTCACACACACAGAGGCATACTCTCATGCACATGTGTGCACATGAATGGAAAGAAAAATGGACCCCAATATAGCAAACTAGAAAGTTCTAACTTTGAGAACTGATTTCCTGTTCCCAGCCCTGAGAGGTGGCTTAATGAGTTTCCCAGGGTGGCCTAAAATGATTAATTAAGCAGACAACCCCCTACCCCCTCCCCAAACAACGGAAACCAAGTAACGGTCTGTTTGGGGAGAGAGCAGCACCCCCCCAACTCCAAGGGTGGTTAAGGACGTGGTGTAAGAGACAAGAGCCCCAGATAAGGGATGATAGCAACGGCCTGTAACGGCCACCAAGTCTCCCCCTGCCCAAACCCTGGCTGGCTAGGCTGGGCCTGGGGAATGGCTTCCCTGACGTATGTCTGGACCCTGCCCAGGCTCAAGAGGACCCTTGGCAAAATGACGGAGCAGACATCCTTGTCTCTAATATCCCTCCTTCTCAGGGGGCCTTAACCATGCCCATTTCTACCATGAACTACTCTTAGGTTCATTTTTGGACACTGGGAAGGGATTCTGGAAGGCTGCCTGGGTGTTCAGACCCTGAGGCATGCAATGTGAATGGTGGGGGAAAGTGGGAGGCCCTCTGGGAGTAGCAGAATCACTCATGTCAGGCTCTGCTTCGTCCAGCTGTCAGAGTTCCCCAGAGCCCAACAGTAAACAGTCGCTATTACAATAAGCCAGTATTGAAGACTTCCAGGGTTGAAGGTACAAGGTGAGCTATGGTATAAAGTACAGACTCCAGGACCTGAAAGTAAGGATCCAGATTAGTTGTTCTGGGGGAGTCGGAAATTCAGGCAAGGCTTGTACACAAACAGTGCTTCATGCTCAGTGAAGCTTCCTCGTGCAGTGCCTGTTTCTCAGTGACACCTCAGTTTTCTGCATCTATAACCTAGACTGGCTGTTCCCCAGAACCCTGTGGGTGTTTCTCCTGGGAGGTGCCCCAAGGATTCAACTGGGGTGCTGAATGCTGGGTTCTCTTTACCACAGATAAGGGCCTTCCTTCCCAGTTAGTTGTGGCCCTGGGAGACTGGGACCAGAGTAGGGATACCCAGGTGAGGCTTCAGAGACTGTCCTTGGCCTTGTTAACAGGTTTGCAAAGGACACAGGGGTTCAGATGCAGGCCCAGGCCCAGGAGGTGCAGGAGGAATGAGTGGGGAGTGGGAGGAGCCACCAACCATGTTTTCCTTTCTAAGGTGCTCCAGGTGCCTGGGCTGGATCTCCAGCCTGGTGTTTACAGTGTCGGCAGCCACATCCACACCGATCTGCCTGTACACGTGCCTTCCCCACAGGTGTCTGTCTGTGTGTGTTCCATCTGTGTGTCTGATCACCTATGGGCATCAGTCTCTCTGTGCCTGCCTGTAGTCCTATGAGAGAAATGGCTCCGGCCTCCACTTTGTGTGAGCGCTTCTACCTCAAAACATTGGCTAAAATAAACCTGCTGAAAAAGCTCTAACAACAACTTTTTTTCTGTCCCTGGCATGGGCACTAACACCAGCGGGTCTCCTTGGTCAATTTAGGAAGCTTGGGAAAACATTGCTTGTAATTAAAAGTCTAGAAGGGCCTCAATTAGGGCAGTGTTCGCCCTGCCAGGCCCGTTCCCAGATCCCACTCGGCAGCATTCCTCTCTTGGCTGGAAGAGGCCTTTGATTTGAACCAAATGTTCAGAGGCCACACTGGACTGGGCCTTGGCACTGCCTGCGCTACCAGCTGCTCAGGGCACAGACCAGCCTCTGCCCCAAGCCCTACAGCCGGAGATTTTGGGCTCTGTCAGCGCAGGCCTGGTTCTCACCGCTTCCTGATTTCCAGCCCCTCTGTGGCCTTAGCTCCAACTTTGGCAGGGGCAGACCTGCTGTGATGGTCAGTGCTGCCGAGAGGTAGAGTTCAGGGTACAGCCAGTGACACTCTAGTCCCCTTCTTACTCCTCAGAGGCCACCTCCTTCTGAGCAGAGGCTTGGCCTTGAGCTACAGTCACTTCAGAGGGCTCCAGACCCCAGAGAACACAGGGCCTGACTGGGAGGGGTGGGGACATAGCATAAACCTCTGACCTCTTTAATCCCTAGGGATTACAGCAGCTCAGCCAACC